>NC_143014.1:322085778-322399706 GCF_055824585.1 Amblyomma mixtum
GGAAGTGATGCTTGCTATGGTGGAGGTGATGCTTGCTATGGTGGAGTTGATGCTTGCTATGGTGGAGGTGATGCTTGCTATGGTGGAGGTGATGCTTGCTATGGTGGAGGTGATGCTTGATATGGTGGAGGTGATGCTTGCTATGGTGGAGGTGATGCTTGCTATGGTGAAGGTGATGCTTGGTATGGTGAAGCTGATGCTTGGAATGGTGAGGTTATGCTTGGTATGGTGAAGGTGATGCTTGCTATGGTGGAGGTGATGCTTGGTATGGTGAAGGTGATGCTTGGTATGGTGGAGGTGATGCTTGCTATGGTGGAGGTGATGCTTGCTATGGTGAAGGTGATGCTTGCTATGGTGAAGGTGATGCTTGCTATGGTGGAGGTGATGCTTGCTATGGTGAAGGTGATGCTTGCTATGGTGAAGGTGATGCTTGCTATGGTGAAGGTGATGCTTGCTATGCTGGAGGTGATGCTTGCTATGGTGGAGGTGATGCTTGCTATGGTGGAGGTGATGCTTGCTATGGTGGAGTTGATGCTTGCTATGGTGGAGGTGATGCTTGCTATGGTGGAGGTGATGCTTGCTATGGTGGAGGTGATGCTTGCTATGGTGGAGGTGATGCTTGCTATGGTGAAGGTGATGCTTGCTATGGTGGAGGTGATGCTTGCTATGGTGAAGGTGATGCTTGCTATGGTGAATGTGATGCTTGCTATGGTGAAGGTGGTGCTTGGTATGGTGAAGGTGATGCTTGCTATGGTGAAGGTGATGCTTGGTATGGTGAAGGTGATGCTTGGTATGGTGAAGGTGATGCTTGGTATGTTGAAGGTGATGCTTGGTATGGTGAAGGTGATGCTTGGTATGGTGAAGGTGTTGCTTGGTATGGTGAAGGTGTTGCTTGGTATGGTGAAGGTGATTCTTGGTATGGTGAAGGTGTTGCTTGGTATGGTGAAGGTGATGCTTGGTATGGTGAAGGTGATGCTTGGTATGGTGAAGGTGATGCTTGGTATGGTGAAGGTGATGCTTGGTATGGTGAAGGTGATGCTTGGTATGGTGAAGGTGATGCTTGGTATGGTGAAGGTGATGCTTGGTATGGTGAAGGTGATGCTTGGTATGGTGAAGGTGATGCTTGGTATGATGAAGGTGATGCTTGGTATGGTGACGGCGATGCTTGGTATGGTGAAGGCGACGCTTGGTATGGTGAAGGTGATACTTGGTATGGTGAAGGTGATGCTTGGTATGGTGAAGGTGATACTTGGTACGGTGAAGGTGATACTTGGTACGGTGAAGGTGATACTTGGTACGGTGAAGGTGATACTTGGTACGGTGAAGGTGATGCTTGGTACGGTGAAGGTGATGCTTGGTATGGTGAAGGTGATGCTTGGTACGGTGAAGGTGATGCTTGGTACGGTGAAGGTGATGCTTGGTATGGTGAAGGTGATGCTTGGTATGGTGAAGGTGATGCTTGGTATGGTGGAGGTGATGCTTGCTATGGTGAAGGTGATGCTTGCTTTGGTGAAGGTGATGCTTGCTATGGTGGAGGTGATGCTTGCTATGGTGAAGGTGATGCTTGCTATGGTGAAGGTGATGCTTGGTATGGTGAAGGTGATGCTTGCTATGGTGAAGGTGAGGCTTGCTATGGTGAAGGTGATGCTTGGTATGGTGAAGGTGATGCTTGGTATGGTGAAGGTGATACTTGGTATGGTGAAGGTGATGCTTGCTATGGTGAAGGTGATGCTTGCTATGGTGAAGGTGATGCTTGCTATGCTGGAGGTGATGCTTGCTATGGTGGAAGTGATGCTTCCTATGGTGGAGGTGATGCTTGCTATGGTGGAGTTGATGCTTGCTATGGTGGAGGTGATGCTTGCTATGGTGGAGGTGATGCTTGCTATGGTGGAGGTGATGCTTGCTATGGTGGAGGTGATGCTTGCTATGGTGAAGGTGATGCTTGCTATGGTGAAGGTGATGCTTGCTATGGTGAATGTGATGCCTGCTATGGTGAAGGTGGTGCTTGGTATGGTGAAGGTGATGCTTGCTATGGTGAAGGTGATGCTTGGTATGGTGAAGGTGATGCTTGGTATGGTGAAGGTGATGCTTGGTATGGTGAAGGTGATGCTTGGTACGGTGAAGGTGATGCTTGCTATGGTGAAAGTGATGCTTGCTATGGTGAAGGTGATGCTTGCTATGGTGAAGGTGATGCTTGCTATGGTGAAGGTGATGCTTGCTATGGTGAAGGTGATGCTTGCTATGGTGAAGGTGATGCTTGGTATGGAAGGTGATGCTTGCTATGGTGAAGGTGATGCTTGCTATGGTGAAGGTGATGCTTGCTATGGTGAAGGTGATGCTTGGTATGGTGAAGGTGATGCTTGCTATGGTGAAGGTGATGCTTGCTATGGTGAAGGTGATGCTTGCTATGGTGAAGGTGATGCTTGGTATGGTGAAGGTGATGCTTGGTATGGTGAAGGTGATGCTTGGTATGGTGAAGGTGATGCTTGCTATGGTGAAGGTGATGCTTGGTATGGTGAAGGTGATGCTTGGTATGGTGAAGGTGATGCTTGGTATGTTGAAGGTGATGCTTGGTATGGTGAAGGTGATGCTTGGTATGGTGAAGGTGTTGCTTGGTATGGTGAAGGTGTTGCTTGGTATGGTGAAGATGATTCTTGGTATGGTGAAGGTGTTGCTTGGTATGGTGAAGGTGATGCTTGGTATGGTGAAGGTGATGCTTGGTATGGTGAAGGTGATGCTTGGTATGGTGAAGGTGATGCTTGGTATGGTGAAGGTGATGCTTGGTATGGTGAAGGTGATGCTTGGTATGGTGAAGGTGATGCTTGGTATGGTGAAGGTGATGCTTGGTATGGTGAAGGTGATGCTTGGTATGGTGAAGGTGATGCTTGGTATGATGAAGGTGATGCTTGGTATGGTGACGGCGATGCTTGGTATGGTGAAGGCGACGCTTGGTATGGTGAAGGTGATACTTGGTATGGTGAAGGTGATACTTGGTATGGTGAAGGTGATACTTGGTATGGTGAAGGTGATACTTGGTATGGTGAAGGTGATACTTTGTATGGTGAAGGTGATACTTGGTATGGTGAAGGTGATACTTGGTATGGTGAAGGTGATACTTGGTATGGTGAAGGTGATACTTGGTATGGTGAAGGTGATACTTGGTACGGTGAAGGTGATACTTGGTACGGTGAATGTGATACTTGGTACGGTGAAGGTGATACTTGGTACGGTGAAGGTGATACTTGGTACGGTGAAGGTGATGCTTGGTATGGTGGAGGTGATGCTTGCTATGGTGGAGGTGATGCTTGCTATGGTGAAGGTGATGCTTGCTATGGTGAAGGTGATGCTTGCTATGGTGAAGGTGATGCTTGCTATGGTGAAGGTGATGCTTGCTATGGTGAAGGTGATGCTTGCTATGGTGGAGGTGATGCTTGCTATGGTGAAGGTGATGCTTGCTATGGTGAAGGTGATGCTTGCTATGGTGAAGGTGATGCTTGCTATGCTGGAGGTGATGCTTGCTATGGTGGAGGTGATGCTTGCTATGGTGGAGGTGATGCTTGCTATGGTGGAGTTGATGCTTGCTATGGTGGAGGTGATGCTTGCTATGGTGGAGGTGATGCTTGCTATGGTGGAGGTGATGCTTGCTATGGTGGAGGTGATGCTTGCTATGGTGGAGGTGATGCTTGCTATGGTGAAGGTGATGCTTGCTATGGTGGAGGTGATGCTTGCTATGGTGAAGGTGATGCTTGCTATGGTGAATGTGATGCTTGCTATGGTGAAGGTGGTGCTTGGTATGGTGAAGGTGATGCTTGCTATGGTGAAGGTGATGCTTGGTATGGTGAAGGTGATGCTTGGTATGGTGAAGGTGATGCTTGGTATGTTGAAGGTGATGCTTGGTATGGTGAAGGTGATGCTTGGTATGGTGAAGGTGTTGCTTGGTATGGTGAAGGTGTTGCTTGGTATGGTGAAGGTGATTCTTGGTATGGTGAAGGTGTTGCTTGGTATGGTGAAGGTGATGCTTGGTATGGTGAAGGTGATGCTTGGTATGGTGAAGGTGATGCTTGGTATGGTGAAGGTGATGCTTGGTATGGTGAAGGTGATGCTTGGTATGGTGAAGGTGATGCTTGGTATGGTGAAGGTGATGCTTGGTATGGTGAAGGTGATGCTTGGTATGGTGAAGGTGATGCTTGGTATGATGAAGGTGATGCTTGGTATGGTGACGGCGATGCTTGGTATGGTGAAGGCGACGCTTGGTATGGTGAAGGTGATACTTGGTATGGTGAAGGTGATGCTTGGTATGGTGAAGGTGATACTTGGTACGGTGAAGGTGATACTTGGTACGGTGAAGGTGATACTTGGTACGGTGAAGGTGATACTTGGTACGGTGAAGGTGATGCTTGGTACGGTGAAGGTGATGCTTGGTATGGTGAAGGTGATGCTTGGTACGGTGAAGGTGATGCTTGGTACGGTGAAGGTGATGCTTGGTATGGTGAAGGTGATGCTTGGTATGGTGAAGGTGATGCTTGGTATGGTGGAGGTGATGCTTGCTATGGTGAAGGTGATGCTTGCTTTGGTGAAGGTGATGCTTGCTATGGTGGAGGTGATGCTTGCTATGGTAAAGGTGATGCTTGCTATGGTGAAGGTGATGCTTGCTATGGTGAAGGTGATGCTTGGTATGGTGAAGGTGATGCTTGCTATGGTGAAGGTGAGGCTTGCTATGGTGAAGGTGATGCTTGGTATGGTGAAGGTGATGCTTGGTATGGTGAAGGTGATACTTGGTATGGTGAAGGTGATGCTTGCTATGGTGAAGGTGATGCTTGCTATGGTGAAGGTGATGCTTGCTATGCTGGCGGTGATGCTTGCTATGGTGGAAGTGATGCTTCCTATGGTGGAGGTGATGCTTGCTATGGTGGAGTTGATGCTTGCTATGGTGGAGGTGATGCTTGCTATGGTGGAGGTGATGCTTGCTATGGTGGAGGTGATGCTTGCTATGGTGGAGGTGATGCTTGCTATGGTGAAGGTGATGCTTGCTATGGTGAAGGTGATGCTTGCTATGGTGAATGTGATGCCTGCTATGGTGAAGGTGGTGCTTGGTATGGTGAAGGTGATGCTTGCTATGGTGAAGGTGATGCTTGGTATGGTGAAGGTGATGCTTGGTATGGTGAAGGTGATGCTTGGTATGGTGAAGGTGATGCTTGGTACGGTGAAGGTGATGCTTGCTATGGTGAAAGTGATGCTTGCTATGGTGAAGGTGATGCTTGCTATGGTGAAGGTGATGCTTGCTATGGTGAAGGTGATGCTTGCTATGGTGAAGGTGATGCTTGCTATGGTGAAGGTGATGCTTGGTATGGAAGGTGATGCTTGCTATGGTGAAGGTGATGCTTGCTATGGTGAAGGTGATGCTTGCTATGGTGAAGGTGATGCTTGGTATGGTGAAGGTGATGCTTGCTATGGTGAAGGTGATGCTTGCTATGGTGAAGGTGATGCTTGCTATGGTGAAGGTGATGCTTGGTATGGTGAAGGTGATGCTTGGTATGGTGAAGGTGATGCTTGGTATGGTGAAGGTGATGCTTGCTATGGTGAAGGTGATGCTTGGTATGGTGAAGGTGATGCTTGGTATGGTGAAGGTGATGCTTGGTATGTTGAAGGTGATGCTTGGTATGGTGAAGGTGATGCTTGGTATGGTGAAGGTGTTGCTTGGTATGGTGAAGGTGTTGCTTGGTATGGTGAAGATGATTCTTGGTATGGTGAAGGTGTTGCTTGGTATGGTGAAGGTGATGCTTGGTATGGTGAAGGTGATGCTTGGTATGGTGAAGGTGATGCTTGGTATGGTGAAGGTGATGCTTGGTATGGTGAAGGTGATGCTTGGTATGGTGAAGGTGATGCTTGGTATGGTGAAGGTGATGCTTGGTATGGTGAAGGTGATGCTTGGTATGGTGAAGGTGATGCTTGGTATGGTGAAGGTGATGCTTGGTATGATGAAGGTGATGCTTGGTATGGTGACGGCGATGCTTGGTATGGTGAAGGCGACGCTTGGTATGGTGAAGGTGATACTTGGTATGGTGAAGGTGATACTTGGTATGGTGAAGGTGATACTTGGTATGGTGAAGGTGATACTTGGTATGGTGAAGGTGATACTTTGTATGGTGAAGGTGATACTTGGTATGGTGAAGGTGATACTTGGTATGGTGAAGGTGATACTTGGTATGGTGAAGGTGATACTTGGTATGGTGAAGGTGATACTTGGTACGGTGAAGGTGATACTTGGTACGGTGAATGTGATACTTGGTACGGTGAAGGTGATACTTGGTACGGTGAAGGTGATACTTGGTACGGTGAAGGTGATGCTTGGTACGGTGAAGGTGATGCTTGGTACGGTGAAGGTGATGCTTGGTACGGTGAAGGTGATGCTTGCTATGGTGAAAGTGATGCTTGCTATGGTGAAGGTGATGCTTGCTATGGTGAAGGTGATGCTTGCTATGGTGAAGGTGATGCTTGCTATGGTGAAGGTGATGCTTGCTATGGTGAAGGTGATGCTTGCTATGGTGAAGGTGATGCTTGGTATGGAAGGTGATGCTTGCTATGGTGAAGGTGATGCTTGCTATGGTGAAGGTGATGCTTGGTATGGTGAAGGTGATGCTTGGTATGGTGAAGGTGATGCTTGGTATGGTGAAGGTGTTGCTTGGTATGTTGAAGGTGATGCTTGGTATGGTGAAGGTGATGCTTGGTATGGTGAAGGTGATGCTTGGTATGGTGAAGGTGATGCTTGGTATGGTGAAGGTGATGCTTGGTATGGTGAAGGTGATGCTTGGTATGGTGAAGGTGATGCTTGGTATGATGAAGGTGATGCTTGGTATGGTGACGGCGATGCTTGGTATGGTGAAGGCGACGCTTGGTATGGTGAAGGTGATACTTGGTATGGTGAAGGTGATACTTGGTATGGTGAAGGTGATAATTGGTATGGTGAAGGTGATACTTTGTATGGTGAAGGTGATACTTGGTATGGTGAAGGTGATGCTTGGTATGGTGAAGGTGATGCTTGGTATGGTGAAGCTGATGCTTGGAATGGTGAGGTGATGCTTGGTATGGTGAAGGTGATGCTTGCTATGGTGGAGGTGATGCTTGCTATGGTGAAGGTGATGCTTGGTATGGTGAAGGTGATGCTTGGTATGGTGAAGGTGATGCTTGCTATGGTGGAGGTGATGCTTGCTATGGTGAAGGTGATGCTTCCTATGGTGAAGGTGTTGCTTGCTATGGTGAAGGTGATGCTTGCTATGGTGAAGGTGATGCTTGCTATGGTGAAGGTGATGCTTGCTATGGTGAAGGTGATGCTTGCTATGGTGAAGGTGATGCTTGCTATGGTGAAGGTGATGCTTGCTATGGTGAAGGTGATGCTTGCTATGGTGAAGGTGATGCTTGCTATGCTGGAGCTGATGCTTGCTATGGTGGAAGTGATGCTTGCTATGGTGGAGGTGATGCTTGCTATGGTGGAGTTGATGCTTGCTATGGTGGAGGTGATGCTTGCTATGGCGGAGGTGATGCTTGCTATGGTGGAGGTGATGCTTGCTATGGTGAAGGTGATGCTTGCTATGGTGAAGGTGATGCTTGCTATGGTGAATGTGATGCTTGCTATGGTGAAGGTGGTGCTTGGTATGGTGAAGGTGATGCTTGCTATGGTGAAGGTGATGCTTGGTATGGTGAAGGTGATGCTTGGTATGGTGAAGGTGATGCTTGGTATGTTGAAGGTGATGCTTGGTATGGTGAAGGTGATGCTTGGTATGGTGAAGGTGTTGCTTGGTATGGTGAAGGTGTTGCTTGGTATGGTGAAGGTGATGCTTGGTATGGTGAAGGTGTTGCTTGGTATGGTGAAGGTGATGCTTGGTATGGTGAAGGTGATGCTTGGTATGGTGAAGGTGATGCTTGGTATGGTGAAGGTGATGCTTGGTATGGTGAAGGTGATGCTTGGTATGGTGAAGGTGATGCTTGGTATGGTGAAGGTGATGCTTGGTATGGTGAAGGTGATGCTTGGTATGGTGACGGCGATGCCTGGTATGGTGAAGGTGACACTTGGTATGGTGAAGGTGATACTTGGTATGGTGAAGGTGACGCTTAGTATGGTGAAGGTGATACTTGGTATGGTGAAGGTGATACTTGGTATGGTGAAGGTGATACTTGGTATGGTGAAGGTGATACTTCGTATGGTGAAGGTGATACTTGGTATGGTGAAGGTGATACTTGGTATGGTGAAGGTGATACTTGGTATGGTGAAGGTGATACTTGGTATGGTGAAGGTGATACTTGGTATGGTGAAGGTGATACTTGGTATGGTGAAGGTGATACTTGGTACGGTGAAGGTGATACTTGGTACGGTGAATGTGATACTTGGTACGGTGAATGTGATACTTGGTACGGTGAAGGTGATACTTGGTACGGTGAAGGTGATACTTGGTACGGTGAAGGTGATACTTGGTACGGTGAAGGTGATGCTTGGTACGGTGAAGGTGATGCTTGGTACGGTGAAGGTGATGCTTGCTATGGTGAAAGTGATGCTTGCTATGGTGAAGGTGATGCTTGCTATGGTGAAGGTGATGCTTGCTATGGTGAAGGTGATGCTTGCTATGGTGAAGGTGATGCTTGGTATGGTGGAGGTGATGCTTGCTATGGTGGAGGTGATGCTTGCTATGGTGGAGGTGATGCTTGCTATAGTGAAGGTGATGCTTGCTATGGTGAAGGTGATGCTTGCTATGGTGAATGTGATGCTTGCTATGGTGAAGGTGGTGCTTGGTATGGTGAAGGTGATGCTTTCTATGGTGAAGGTGATGCTTGGTATGGTGAAGGTGATGCTTGGTATGGTGAAGGTGATGCTTGGTATGTTGAAGGTGATGCTTGGTATGGTGAAGGTGATGCTTGGTATGGTGAAGGTGTTGCTTGGTATGGTGAAGGTGTTGCTTGGTATGGTGAAGGTGATGCTTGGTATGGTGAAGGTGTTGCTTGGTATGGTGAAGGTGATGCTTGGTATGGTGAAGGTGATGCTTGGTATGGTGAAGGTGATGCTTGGTATGGTGAAGGTGATGCTTGGTATGGTGAAGGTGATGCTTGGTATGGTGAAGGTGATGCTTGGTATGGTGAAGGTGATGCTTGGTATGGTGAAGGTGATGCTTGGTATGGTGACGGCGATGCCTGGTATGGTGAAGGTGACGCTTGGTATGGTGAAGGTGATACTTGGTATGGTGAAGGTGACGCTTGGTATGGTGAAGGTGATACTTGGTATGGTGAAGGTGATACTTGGTATGGTGAAGGTGATACTTGGTATGGTGAAGGTGATACTTCGTATGGTGAAGGTGATACTTGGTATGGTGAAGGTGATACTTGGTATGGTGAAGGTGATACTTGGTATGGTGAAGGTGATACTTGGTATGGTGAAGGTGATACTTGGTACGGTGAAGGTGATACTTGGTACGGTGAATGTGATACTTGGTACGGTGAAGGTGATACTTGGTACGGTGAAGGTGATACTTGGTACGGTGAAGGGGATGCTTGGTACGGTGAAGGTGATGCTTGGTACGGTGAAGGTGATGCTTGCTATGGTGAAGGTGATGCTTGCTATGGTGAAAGTGATGCTTGCTATGGTGAAGGTGATGCTTGCTATGGTGAAGGTGATGCTTGCTATGGTGAAGGTGATGCTTGCTATGGTGAAGGTGATGCTTGCTATGGTGAAGGTGATGCTTGCTATGGTGAAGGTGATGCTTGGTATAGTGAAGGTGATGCTTGGTATGGTGAAGGTGATGCTTGGTATGGTGAAGGTGATGCTTGGTATGTTGAAGGTGATGCTTGGTATGGTGAAGGTGATGCTTGGTATGGTGAAGGTAATGCTTGGTATGGTGAAGGTGATGCTTGGTATGGTGAAGGTGATGCTTGGTATGGTGAAGGTGATGCTTGGTATGGTGAAGGTGATGCTTGGTATGATGAAGGTGATGCTTGGTATGGTGACGGCGATGCTTGGTATGGTGAAGGCGACGCTTGGTATGGTGAAGGTGATACTTGGTATGGTGAAGGTGATACTTGGTATGGTGAAGGTGATACTTGGTATGGTGAAGGTGATACTTGGTATGGTGAAGGTGATACTTTGTATGGTGAAGGTGATACTTGGTATGGTGAAGGTGATGCTTGGTATGGTGAAGGTGATGCTTGGTATGGTGAAGCTGATGCTTGGAATGGTGAGGTGATGCTTGGTATGGTGAAGGTGATGCTTGCTATGGTGGAGGTGATGCTTGCTATGGTGAAGGTGATGCTTGGTATGGTGAAGGTGATGCTTGGTATGGTGAAGGTGATGCTTGCTATGGTGGAGGTGATGCTTGCTATGGTGAAGGTGATGCTTGCTATGGTGAAGGTGTTGCTTGCTATGGTGAAGGTGATGCTTGCTATTGAAGGTGATGCTTGCTATGGTGAAGGTGATGCTTGCTATGGTGAAGGTGATGCTTGCTATGGTGAAGGTGATGCTTGCTATGGTGAAGGTGATGCTTGCTATGGTGAAGGTGATGCTTGCTATGCTGGAGGTGATGCTTGCTATGGTGGAAGTGATGCTTGCTATAGTGGAGGTGATGCTTGCTATGGTGGAGTTGATGCTTGCTATGGTGGAGGTGATGCTTGCTATGGTGGAGGTGATGCTTGCTATGGTGGAGGTGATGCTTGCTATGGTGAAGGTGATGCTTGCTATGGTGAAGGTGATGCTTGCTATGGTGAATGTGATGCTTGCTATGGTGAAGGTGGTGCTTGGTATGGTGAAGGTGATGCTTGCTATGGTGAAGGTGATGCTTGGTATGGTGAAGGTGATGCTTGGTATGGTGAAGGTGATGCTTGGTAAGTTGAAGGTGATGCTTGGTATGGTGAAGGTGATGCTTGGTATGGTGAAGGTGTTGCTTGGTATGGTGAAGGTGTTGCTTGGTATGGTGAAGGTGATGCTTGGTATGGTGAAGGTGTTGCTTGGTATGGTGAAGGTGATGCTTGGTATGGTGAAGGTGTTGCTTGGTATGGTGAAGGTGATGCTTGGTATGGTGAAGGTGATGCTTGGTATGGTGAAGGTGATGCTTGGTATGGTGAAGGTGATGCTTGGTATGGTGACGGCGATGCCTGGTATGGTGAAGGTGACGCTTGGTATGGTGAAGGTGATACTTGGTATGGTGAAGGTGATGCTTGGTATGGTGAAGGTGATACTTGGTATGGTGAAGGTGATACTTGGTATGGTGAAGGTGATACTTTGTATGGTGAAGGTGATACTTCGTATGGTGAAGGTGATACTTGGTATGGTGAAGGTGATACTTGGTATGGTGAAGGTGATGCTTGGTATGGTGACGGCGATGCCTGGTATGGTGAAGGTGACGCTTGGTATGGTGAAGGTGATACTTGGTATGGTGAAGGTGACGCTTGGTATGGTGAAGGTGATACTTGGTATGGTGAAGGTGATACTTGGTATGGTGAAGGTGATACTTGGTATGGTGAAGGTGATACTTGGTATGGTGAAGGTGATACTTGGTATGGTGAAGGTGATACTTGGTATGGTGAAGGTGATACTTGGTATGGTGAAGGTGATACTTGGTATGGTGAAGGTGATACTTGGTACGGTGAATGTGATACTTGGTACGGTGAAGGTGATACTTGGTACGGTGAAGGTGATACTTGGTACGGTGAAGGGGATGCTTGGTACGGTGAAGGGGATGCTTGCTATGGTGAAGGTGATGCTTGCTATGGTGAAGGTGATGCTTGCTATGGTGAAGGTGATGCTTGCTATGGTGAAGGTGATGCTTGCTATGGTGAAGGTGATGCTTGCTATGGTGAAGGTGATGCTTGCTATGGTGAAGGTGATGCTTGCTATGGTGAAGGTGATGCTTGGTATAGTGAAGGTGATGCTTGGTATAGTGAAGGTGATGCTTGGTATGGTGAAGGTGATGCTTGGTATGGTGAAGGTGATGCTTGGTATGGTGAAGGTGATGCTTGGTATGGTGAAGGTAATGCTTGGTATGGTGAAGGTGATGCTTGGTATGGTGAAGGTGATGCTTGGTATGGTGAAGGTGATGCTTGGTATGGTGAAGGTGATGCTTGGTATGATGAAGGTGATGCTTGGTATGGTGACGGCGATGCTTGGTATGGTGACGGCGATGCTTGGTATGGTGAAGGCGACGCTTGGTATGGTGAAGGCGACGCTTGGTATGGTGAAGGTGATACTTGGTATGGTGAAGGTGATACTTGGTATGGTGAAGGTGATACTTGGTATGGTGAAGGTGATACTTTGTATGGTGAAGGTGATGCTTGGTATGGTGAAGGTGATGCTTGGTATGGTGAAGCTGATGCTTGGTATGGTGAAGCTGATGCTTGGTATGGTGAAGGTGATGCTTGGTATGGTGAAGGTGATGCTTGCTATGGTGAAGGTGATGCTTGGTATGGTGAAGGTGATGCTTGGTATGGTGAAGGTGATGCTTGCTATGGTGGAGGTGATGCTTGCTATGGTGAAGGTGATGCTTGCTATGGTGAAGGTGTTGCTTGCTATGGTGAAGGTGATGCTTGCTATGGTGAAGGTGATGCTTGCTATGGTGAAGGTGATGCTTGCTATGGTGAAGGTGATGCTTGCTATGGTGAAGGTGATGCTTGCTATGGTGAAGGTGATGCTTGCTATGGTGAAGGTGATGCTTGCTATGGTGAAGGTGATGCTTGCTATGCTGGAGGTGATGCTTGCTATGGTGGAAGTGATGCTTGCTATAGTGGAGGTGATGCTTGCTATGGTGGAGTTGATGCTTGCTATGGTGGAGGTGATGCTTGCTATGGTGGAGGTGATGCTTGCTATGGTGGAGGTGATGCTTGCTATGGTGAAGGTGATGCTTGCTATGGTGAAGGTGATGCTTGCTATGGTGAATGTGATGCTTGCTATGGTGAAGGTGGTGCTTGGTATGGTGAAGGTGATGCTTGCTATGGTGAAGGTGATGCTTGGTATGGTGAAGGTGATGCTTGGTATGGTGAAGGTGATGCTTGGTATGTTGAAGGTGATGCTTGGTATGGTGAAGGTGATGCTTGGTATGGTGAAGGTGTTGCTTGGTATGGTGAAGGTGTTGCTTGGTATGGTGAAGGTGATGCTTGGTATGGTGAAGGTGTTGCTTGGTATGGTGAAGGTGATGCTTGGTATGGTGAAGGTGACGCTTGGTATGGTGAAGGTGATGCTTGGTATGGTGAAGGTGATGCTTGGTATGGTGAAGGTGATGCTTGGTATGGTGCAGGTGATGCTTGGTATGGTGAAGGTGATGCTTGGTATGGTGACGGCGATGCCTGGTATGGTGAAGGTGACGCTTGGTATGGTGAAGGTGATACTTGGTATGGTGAAGGTGATGCTTGGTATGGTGAAGGTGATACTTGGTATGGTGAAGGTGATACTTGGTATGGTGAAGGTGATACTTTGTATGGTGAAGGTGATACTTCGTATGGTGAAGGTGATACTTGGTATGGTGAAGGTGATACTTGGTATGGTGAAGGTGATACTTGGTACGGTGAAGGTGATGCTTGGTATGGTGAAGGTGATACTTGGTATGGTGAAGGTGATACTTGGTATGGTGAAGGTGATACTTGGTACGGTGAAGGTGATACTTGGTACGGTGAATGTGATACTTGGTACGGTGAAGGTGATACTTGGTACGGTGAAGGTGATACTTGGTACGGTGAAGGTGATACTTGGTACGGTGAAGGTGATGCTTGGTACGGTGAAGGTGATGCTTGGTACGGTGAAGGTGATGCTTGCTATGGTGAAGGTGATGCTTGCTATGGTGAAAGTGATGCTTGCTATGGTGAAGGTGATGCTTGCTATGGTGAAGGTGATGCTTGCTATGGTGAAGGTGATGCTTGCTATGGTGAAGGTGATGCTTGCTATGGTGAAGGTGATGCTTGGTATGGTGAAGGTGATGCTTGCTATGGTGAAGGTGATGCTTGCTATGCTGAATGTGATGCTTGCTATGGTGAAGGTGATGCTTGCTATGGTGGAGGTGATGCTTGCTATGGTGAAGGTGATGCTTGCTATGGTGAAGGTGATGCTTGCTATGGTGAAGGTGATGCTTGGTATGGTGAAGGTGATGCTTGCTATGGTGAAGGTTAGGCTTGCTATGGTGAAGGTGATGCTTGGTATGGTGAAGGTGATGCTTGGTATGGTGAAGGTGATACTTGGTATGGTGAAGGTGATGCTTGCTATGGTGAAGGTGATGCTTGCTATGGTGAAGGTGATGCTTGCTATGCTGGAGGTGATGCTTGCTATGGTGGAAGTGATGCTTCCTATGGTGGAGGTGATGCTTGCTATGGTGGAGTTGATGCTTGCTATGGTGGAGGTGATGCTTGCTATGGTGGAGGTGATGCTTGTTATGGTGGAGGTGATGCTTGCTATGGTGGAGGTGATGCTTGCTATGGTGGAGGTGATGCTTGCTATGGTGAAGGTGATGCTTGCTATGGTGAAGGTGATGCTTGCTACAGTGAATGTGATGCCTGCTATGGTGAAGGTGGTGCTTGGTATGGTGAAGGTGATGCTTGCTATGGTGAAGGTGATGCTTGGTATGGTGAAGGTGATGCTTGGTATGGTGAAGGTGATGCTTGGTATGGTGAAGGTGATGCTTGGTATGTTGAAGGTGATGCTTGGTATGGTGAAGGTGATGCTTGGTATGGTGAAGGTGTTGCTTGGTATGGTGAAGGTGTTGCTTGGTATGGTGAAGGTGATGCTTGGTATGGTGAAGGTGTTGCTTGGTATGGTGAAGTTGATGCTTGGTATGGTGAAGGTGATGCTTGGTATGGTGAAGGTGATGCTTGGTATGGTGAAGGTGATGCTTGGTATGGTGAAGGTGATGCTTAGTATGGTGAAGGTGATGCTTGGTATGGTGAAGGTGATGCTTGGTATGGTGACAGTGATGCTTGGTATGGTGAAGGTGATGCTTGGTATGTTGAAGGTGATGCTTGGTATGGTGAAGGTGACGCTTGGTATGGTGAAGGTGACGCTTGGTATGGTGAAGGTGATACTTGGTATGGTGAAGGTGATACTTGGTATGGTGAAGGTGATGCTTGCTATGGTGAAAGTGATGCTTGCTATGGTGAAGGTGATGCTTGCTGTGGTGAAGGTGATGCTTGCTATGGTGAAGGTGATGCTTGCTATGGTGAAGGTGATGCTTGCTATGGTGAAGGTGATGCTTGCTATGGTGAAGGTGATGCTTGCTATGGAGGAGGTGATGCTTGCTATGGTGGAAGTGATGCTTGCTATGGTGGAGGTGATGCTTGCTATGGTGGAGTTGATGCTTGCTATGGTGGAGGTGATGCTTGCTATGGTGGAGGTGATGCTTGCTATGGTGGAGGTGATGCTTGATATGGTGGAGGTGATGCTTGCTATGGTGGAGGTGATGCTTGCTATGGTGAAGGTGATGCTTGGTATGGTGAAGCTGATGCTTGGAATGGTGAGGTGATGCTTGGTATGGTGAAGGTGATGCTTGCTATGGTGGAGGTGATGCTTGGTATGGTGAAGGTGATGCTTGGTATGGTGGAGGTGATGCTTGCTATGGTGGAGGTGATGCTTGCTATGGTGAAGGTGATGCTTGCTATGGTGAAGGTGATGCTTGCTATGGTGAAGGTGATGCTTGCTATGGTGAAGGTGATGCTTGCTATGGTGAAGGTGATGCTTGCTATGGTGAAGGTGATGCTTGCTATGGTGAAGGTGATGCTTGCTATGGTGAAGGTGATGCTTGCTATGGTGAAGGTGATGCTTGCTATGCTGGAGGTGATGCTTGCTATGGTGGAGGTGATGCTTGCTATGGTGGAGGTGATGCTTGCTATGGTGGAGTTGATGCTTGCTATGGTGGAGGTGATGCTTGCTATGGTGGAAGTGATGCTTGCTATGGTGGAGGTGATGCTTGCTATGGTGGAGGTGATGCTTGCTATGGTGAAGGTGATGCTTGCTATGGTGGAGGTGATGCTTGCTATGGTGAAGGTGATGCTTGCTATGGTGAATGTGATGCTTGCTATGGTGAAGGTGGTGCTTGGTATGGTGAAGGTGATGCTTGCTATGGTGAAGGTGATGCTTGGTATGGTGAAGGTGATGCTTGGTATGGTGAAGGTGATGCTTGGTATGTTGAAGGTGATGCTTGGTATGGTGAAGGTGATGCTTGGTATGGTGAAGGTGTTGCTTGGTATGGTGAAGGTGTTGCTTGGTATGGTGAAGGTGATTCTTGGTATGGTGAAGGTGTTGCTTGGTATGGTGAAGGTGATGCTTGGTATGGTGAAGGTGATGCTTGGTATGGTGAAGGTGATGCTTGGTATGGTGAAGGTGATGCTTGGTATGGTGAAGGTGATGCTTGGTATGGTGAAGGTGATGCTTGGTATGGTGAAGGTGATGCTTGGTATGGTGAAGGTGATGCTTGGTATGGTGAAGGTGATGCTTGGTGTGATGAAGGTGATGCTTGGTATGGTGACGGCGATGCTTGGTATGGTGAAGGCGACGCTTGGTATGGTGAAGGTGATACTTGGTATGGTGAAGGTGATACTTGGTATGGTGAAGGTGATACTTGGTATGGTGAAGGTGATACTTGGTATGGTGAAGGTGATACTTTGTATGGTGAAGGTGATACTTGGTATGGTGAAGGTGATACTTGGTATGGTGAAGGTGATACTTGGTATGGTGAAGGTGATACTTGGTATGGTGAAGGTGATACTTGGTATGGTGAAGGTGATACTTGGTACGGTGAAGGTGATACTTGGTACGGTGAATGTGATACTTGGTACGGTGAAGGTGATACTTGGTACGGTGAAGGTGATACTTGGTACGGTGAAGGTGATACTTGGTACGGTGAAGGTGATGCTTGGTACGGTGAAGGTGATGCTTGGTACGGTGAAGGTGATGCTTGGTACGGTGAAGGTGATGCTTGCTATGCTGAAAGTGATGCTTGCTATGGTGAAGGTGATGCTTGCTATGGTGAAGGTGATGCTTGCTATGGTGAAGGTGATGCTTGCTATGGTGAAGGTGATGCTTGCTATGGTGAAGGTGATGCTTGGTATGGAAGGTGATGCTTGCTATGGTGAAGGTGATGCTTGCTATGGTGAAGGTGATGCTTGGTATGGTGAAGGTGATGCTTGGTATGGTGAAGGTGATGCTTGGTATGGTGAAGGTGATGCTTGCTATGGTGAAGGTGATGCTTGGTATGGTGAAGGTGATGCTTGGTATGTTGAAGGTGATGCTTGGTATGGTGAAGGTGATGCTTGGTATGGTGAAGGTGTTGCTTGGTATGGTGAAGGTGTTGCTTGGTATGGTGAAGATGATTCTTGGTATGGTGAAGGTGTTGCTTGGTATGGTGAAGGTGATGCTTGGTATGGTGAAGGTGATGCTTGGTATGGTGAAGGTGATGCTTGGTATGGTGAAGGTGATGCTTGGTATGGTGAAGGTGATGCTTGGTATGGTGAAGGTGATGCTTGGTATGGTGAAGGTGATGCTTGGTATGGTGAAGGTGATGCTTGGTATGGTGAAGGTGATGCTTGGTATGATGAAGGTGATGCTTGGTATGGTGACGGCGATGCTTGGTATGGTGAAGGCGACGCTTGGTATGGTGAAGGTGATACTTGGTATGGTGAAGGTGATACTTGGTATGGTGAAGGTGATACTTGGTATGGTGAAGGTGATACTTGGTACGGTGAAGGTGATACTTGGTACGGTGAATGTGATACTTGGTACGGTGAAGGTGATACTTGGTACGGTGAAGGTGATACTTGGTACGGTGAAGGTGATACTTGGTACGGTGAAGGTGATGCTTGGTACGGTGAAGGTGATGCTTGGTACGGTGAAGGTGATGCTTGGTACGGTGAAGGTGATGCTTGCTATGGTGAAAGTGATGCTTGCTATGGTGAAGGTGATGCTTGCTATGGTGAAGGTGATGCTTGCTATGGTGAAGGTGATGCTTGCTATGGTGAATGTGATGCTTGCTATGGTGAAGGTGATGCTTGCTATGGTGAAGGTGATGCTTGGTATGGAAGGTGATGCTTGCTATGGTGAAGATGATGCTTGCTATGGTGAAGGTGATGCTTGCTATGGTGAAGGTGATGCTTGGTATGGTGAAGGTGATGCTTGGTATGGTGAAGGTGATGCTTGGTATGGTGAAGGTGTTGCTTGGTATGTTGAAGGTGATGCTTGGTATGGTGAAGGTGATGCTTGGTATGGTGAAGGTGATGCTTGGTATGGTGAAGGTGATGCTTGGTATGGTGAAGGTGATGCTTGGTATGGTGAAGGTGATGCTTGGTATGGTGAAGGTGATGCTTGGTATGATGAAGGTGATGCTTGGTATGGTGACGGCGATGCTTGGTATGGTGAAGGCGACGCTTGGTATGGTGAAGGTGATACTTGGTATGGTGAAGGTGATACTTGGTATGGTGAAGGTGATACTTGGTATGGTGAAGGTGATACTTTGTATGGTGAAGGTGATACTTGGTATGGTGAAGGTGATGCTTGGTATGGTGAAGGTGATGCTTGGTATGGTGAAGCTGATGCTTGGAATGGTGAGGTGATGCTTGGTATGGTGAAGGTGATGCTTGCTATGGTGGAGGTGATGCTTGCTATGGTGAAGGTGATGCTTGGTATGGTGAAGGTGATGCTTGGTATGGTGAAGGTGATGCTTGCTATGGTGGAGGTGATGCTTGCTATGGTGAAGGTGATGCTTGCTGTGGTGAAGGTGTTGCTTGCTATGGTGAAGGTGATGCTTGCTATGGTGAAGGTGATGCTTGCTATGGTAAAGGTGATGCTTGCTATGGTGAAGGTGATGCTTGCTATGGTGAAGGTGATGCTTGCTATGGTGAAGGTGATGCTTGCTATGGTGAAGGTGATGCTTGCTATGGTGAAGGTGATGCTTGCTATGCTGGAGGTGATGCTTGCTATGGTGGAAGTGATGCTTGCTATGGTGGAGGTGATGCTTGCTATGGTGGAGTTGATGCTTGCTATGGTGGAGGTGATGCTTGCTATGGTGGAGGTGATGCTTGCTATGGTGGAGGTGATGCTTGCTATGGTGAAGGTGATGCTTGCTATGGTGAAGGTGATGCTTGCTATGGTGAATGTGATGCTTGCTATGGTGAAGGTGGTGCTTGGTATGGTGAAGGTGATGCTTGCTATGGTGAAGGTGATGCTTGGTATGGTGAAGGTGATGCTTGGTATGGTGAAGGTGATGCTTGGTATGTTGAAGGTGATGCTTGGTATGGTGAAGGTGATGCTTGGTATGGTGAAGGTGTTGCTTGGTATGGTGAAGGTGTTGCTTGGTATGGTGAAGGTGATGCTTGGTATGGTGAAGGTGTTGCTTGGTATGGTGAAGGTGATGCTTGGTATGGTGAAGGTGATGCTTTTTATGGTGAAGGTGATGCTTGGTATGGTGAAGGTGATGCTTGGTATGGTGAAGGTGATGCTTGGTATGGTGAAGGTGATGCTTGGTATGGTGAAGGTGATGCTTGGTATGGTGACGGCGATGCCTGGTATGGTGAAGGTGACGCTTGGTATGGTGAAGGTGATACTTGGTATGGTGAAGGTGACGCTTGGTATGGTGAAGGTGATACTTGGTATGGTGAAGGTGATACTTGGTATGGTGAAGGTGATACTTGGTATGGTGAAGGTGATACTTCGTATGGTGAAGGTGATACTTGGTATGGTGAAGGTGATACTTGGTATGGTGAAGGTGATACTTGGTATGGTGAAGGTGATACTTGG
The DNA here is from genome assembly GCF_055824585.1 of Amblyomma mixtum. Lineage (NCBI taxonomy): Eukaryota > Metazoa > Arthropoda > Arachnida > Ixodida > Ixodidae > Amblyomma > Amblyomma mixtum. Next base: position 322,105,517 of record NC_143014.1, read on the forward strand.
TATGGTGAAGGTGATACTTGGTATGGTGAAGGTGATACTTGGTATGGTGAAGGTGATACTTGGTACGGTGAAGGTGATACTTGGTACGGTGAATGTGATACTTGGTACGGTGAAGGTGATACTTGGTACGGTGAAGGTGATACTTGGTACGGTGAAGGTGATACTTGGTACGGTGAAGGTGATGCTTGGTACGGTGAAGGTGATGCTTGGTACGGTGAAGGTGATGCTTGCTATGGTGAAGGTGATGCTTGCTATGGTGAAAGTGATGCTTGCTATGGTGAAGGTGATGCTTGCTATGGTGAAGGTGATGCTTGCTATGGTGAAGGTGATGCTTGCTATGGTGAAGGTGATGCTTGCTATGGTGAAGGTGATGCTTGGTATGGTGAAGGTGATGCTTGGTATGGAAGGTGATGCTTGCTATGGTGAAGGTGATGCTTGCTATGGTGAAGGTGATGCTTGGTATGGTGAAGGTGATGCTTGGTATGGTGAAGGTGATGCTTAGTATGGTGAAGGTGATGCTTGGTATGGTGAAGGTGATGCTTGGTATGGTGAAGGTGATGCTTGGTATGGTGAAGGTGATGCTTGGTATGGTGAAGGTGATGCTTGGTATGGTGAAGGTGATACTTGGTACGGTGAAGGTGATACTTGGTACGGTGAAGGTGATACTTGGTACGGTGAAGGTGATACTTGGTACGGTGAAGGTGATGCTTGGTACGGTGAAGGTGATTCTTGGTATGGTGAAGGTGATGCTTGGTACGGTGAAGGTGATGCTTGGTACGGTGAAGGTGATGCTTGGTATGGTGAAGGTGATGCTTGGTATGGTGAAGGTGATGCTTGGTATGGTGGAGGTGATGCTTGCTATGGTGAAGGTGATGCTTGCTTTGGTGAAGGTGATGCTTGCTATGGTGGAGGTGATGCTTGCTATGGTAAAGGTGATGCTTGCTATGGTGAAGGTGATGCTTGCTATGGTGAAGGTGATGCTTGGTATGGTGAAGGTGATGCTTGCTATGGTGAAGGTGAGGCTTGCTATGGTGAAGGTGATGCTTGGTATGGTGAAGGTGATGCTTGGTATGGTGAAGGTGATACTTGGTATGGTGAAGGTGATGCTTGCTATGGTGAAGGTGATGCTTGCTATGGTGAAGGTGATGCTTGCTATGCTGGAGGTGATGCTTGCTATGGTGGAAGTGATGCTTCCTATGGTGGAGGTGATGCTTGCTATGGTGGAGTTGATGCTTGCTATGGTGGAGGTGATGCTTGCTATGGTGGAGGTGATGCTTGCTATGGTGGAGGTGATGCTTGCTATGGTGGAGGTGATGCTTGCTATGGTGAAGGGGATGCTTGCTAATGTGAAGGTGATGCTTGCTATGGTGAATGTGATGCCTGCTATGGTGAAGGTGGTGCTTGGTATGGTGAAGGTGATGCTTGCTATGGTGAAGGTGATGCTTGGTATGGTGAAGGTGATGCTTGGTATGGTGAAGGTGATGCTTGGTATGGTGAAGGTGATGCTTGGTACGGTGAAGGTGATGCTTGCTATGGTGAAAGTGATGCTTGCTATGGTGAAGGTGATGCTTGCTATGGTGAAGGTGATGCTTGCTATGGTGAAGGTGATGCTTGCTATGGTGAAGGTGATGCTTGCTATGGTGAAGCTGATGCTTGCTATGGTGAAGGTGATGCTTGGTATGGAAGGTGATGCTTGCTATGGTGAAGGTGATGCTTGCTATGGTGAAGGTGATGCTTGCTATGGTGAAGGTGATGCTTGGTATGGTGAAGGTGATGCTTGGTATGGTGAAGGTGATGCTTGGTATGGTGAAGGTGATGCTTGGTATGTTGAAGGTGATGCTTGGTATGGTGAAGGTGATGCTTGGTATGGTGAAGGTGATGCTTGGTATGGTGAAGGTGATGCTTGGTATGGTGAAGGTGATGCTTGGTATGGTGAAGGTGATGCTTGGTATGGTGAAGGTGATGCTTGGTATGATGAAGGTGATGCTTGGTATGGTGACGGCGATGCTTGGTATGGTGAAGGCGACGCTTGGTATGGTGAAGGTGATACTTGGTATGGTGAAGGTGATACTTGGTATGGTGAAGGTGATACTTGGTATGGTGAAGGTGATGCTTGGTATGGTGAAGGTGATGCTTGGTATGGTGAAGCTGATGCTTGGAATGGTGAGGTGATGCTTGGTATGGTGAAGGTGATGCTTGCTATGGTGGAGGTGATGCTTGCTATGGTGAAGGTGATGCTTGGTATGGTGAAGGTGATGCTTGGTATGGTGAAGGTGATGCTTGCTATGGGGGAGGTGATGCTTGCTATGGTGAAGGTGATGCTTGCTATGGTGAAGGTGATGCTTGCTATGGTGAAGGTGATGCTTGCTATGGTGAAGGTGATGCTTGCTATGGTGAAGGTGATGCTTGCTATGGTGGAAGTGATGCTTGCTATGGTGGAGTTGATGCTTGCTATGGTGGAGGTGATGCTTGCTATGGTGGAGGTGATGCTTGCTATGGTGGAGGTGATGCTTGCTATGGTGAAGGTGATGCTTGCTATGGTGAAGGTGATGCTTGCTATGGTGAATGTGATGCTTGCTATGGTGAAGGTGGTGCTTGGTATGGTGAAGGTGATGCTTGCTATGGTGAAGGTGATGCTTGGTATGGTGAAGGTGATGCTTGGTATGGTGAAGGTGATGCTTGGTATGTTGAAGGTGATGCTTGGTATGGTGAAGGTGATGCTTGGTATGGTGAAGGTGTTGCTTGGTATGGTGAAGGTGTTGCTTGGTATGGTGAAGGTGATGCTTGGTATGGTGAAGGTGTTGCTTGGTATGGTGAAGGTGATGCTTGGTATGGTGAAGGTGATGCTTGGTATGGTGAAGGTGATGCTTGGTATGGTGAAGGTGATGCTTGGTATGGTGAAGGTGATACTTGGTATGGTGAAGGTGATGCTTGGTATGGTGAAGGTGATGCTTGGTATGGTGAAGGTGATGCTTGGTATGGTGACGGCGATGCCTGGTATGGTGAAGGTGACGCTTGGTATGGTGAAGGTGATACTTGGTATGGTGAAGGTGACGCTTGGTATGGTGAAGGTGATACTTGGTATGGTGAAGGTGATACTTGGTATGGTGAAGGTGATACTTCGTATGGTGAAGGTGATACTTGGTATGGTGAAGGTGATACTTGGTATGGTGAAGGTGATACTTGGTATGGTGAAGGTGATACTTGGTATGGTGAAGGTGATACTTGGTATGGTGAAGGTGATACTTGGTATGGTGAAGGTGATACTTTAACGGTGAAGGTGATACTTGGTACGGTGAATGTGATACTTGGTACGGTGAAGGTGATACTTGGTACGGTGAAGGTGATACTTGGTACGGTGAAGGTGATACTTGGTACGGTGAAGGTGATGCTTGGTACGGTGAAGGTGATGCTTGGTACGGTGAAGGTGATGCTTGCTATGGTGAAGGTGATGCTTGCTATGGTGAAAGTGATGCTTGCTATAGTGAAGGTGATGCTTGCTATGGTGAAGGTGATGCTTGCTATGGTGAAGGTGATGCTTGCTATGGTGAAGGTGATGCTTGCTATGGTGAAGGTGATGCTTGGTATGGTGAAGGTGATGCTTGGTATGGAAGGTGATGCTTGCTATGGTGAAGGTGATGCTTGCTATGGTGAAGGTGATGCTTGCTATGGTGAAGGTGATGCTTGGTATGGTGAAGGTGATGCTTGGTATGGTGAAGGTGATGCTTAGTATGGTGAAGGTGATGCTTGGTATGGTGAAGGTGATGCTTGGTATGGTGAAGGTGATGCTTGGTATGGTGAAGGTGATGCTTGGTATGGTGAAGGTGATGCTTGGTATGGTGAAGGTGATACTTGGTACGGTGAAGGTGATACTTGGTACGGTGAAGGTGATACTTGGTACGGTGAAGGTGATACTTGGTACGGTGAAGGTGATGCTTGGTACGGTGAAGGTGATGCTTGGTATGGTGAAGGTGATGCTTGGTACGGTGAAGGTGATGCTTGGTACGGTGAAGGTGATGCTTGGTATGGTGAAGGTGATGCTTGGTATGGTGGAGGTGATGCTTGCTATGGTGGAGGTGATGCTTGCTATGGTGAAGGTGATGCTTGCTATGGTGGAGGTGATGCTTGCTATGGTAAAGGTGATGCTTGCTATGGTGAAGGTGATGCTTGGTATGGTGAAGGTGATGCTTGCTATGGTGAAGGTGAGGCTTGCTATGGTGAAGGTGATGCTTGGTATGGTGAAGGTGATGCTTGGTATGGTGAAGGTGATACTTGGTATGGTGAAGGTGATGCTTGCTATGGTGAAGGTGATGCTTGCTATGGTGAAGGTGATGCTTGCTATGCTGGAGGTGATGCTTGCTATGGTGGAAGTGATGCTTCCTATGGTGGAGGTGATGCTTGCTATGGTGGAGTTGATGCTTGCTATGGTGGAGGTGATGCTTGCTATGGTGGAGGTGATGCTTGCTATGGTGGAGGTGATGCTTGCTATGGTGGAGGTGATGCTTGCTATGGTGAAGGTGATGCTTGCTATGGTGAAGGTGAGGCTTGCTATGGTGAATGTGATGCCTGCTATGGTGAAGGTGGTGCTTGGTATGGTGAAGGTGATGCTTGGTATGGTGAAGGTGATGCTTGGTATGGTGAAGGTGATGCTTGGTATGGTGAAGGTGATGCTTGGTATGTTGAAGGTGATGCTTGGTATGGTGAAGGTGATGCTTGGTATGGTGAAGGTGTTGCTTGGTATGGTGAAGGTGTTGCTTGGTATGGTGAAGGTGATGCTTGGTATGGTGAAGGTGTTGCTTGGTATGGTGAAGTTGATGCTTGGTATGGTGAAGGTGATGCTTGGTATGGTGAAGGTGATGCTTGGTATGGTGAAGGTGATGCTTGGTATGGTGAAGGTGATGCTTGGTATGGTGAAGGTGATGCTTGGTATGGTGAAGGTGATGCTTGGTATGGTGACAGTGATGCTTGGTATGGTGAAGGTGATGCTTGGTATGTTGAAGGTGATGCTTGGTATGGTGAAGGTGACGCTTGGTATGGTGAAGGTGACGCTTGGTATGGTGAAGGTGATACTTGGTACGGTGAAGGTGATACTTGGTATGGTGAAGGTGATGCTTGCTATGGTGAAGGTGATGCTTGCTGTGGTGAAGGTGATGCTTGCTGTGGTGAAGGTGATGCTTGCTATGGTGAAGGTGATGCTTGCTATGGTGAAGGTGATGCTTGCTATGGTGAAGGTGATGCTTGCTATGGTGAAGGTGATGCTTGCTATGGAGGAGGTGATGCTTGCTATGGTGGAAGTGATGCTTGCTATGGTGGAGGTGATGCTTGCTATGGTGGAGTTGATGCTTGCTATGGTGGAGGTGATGCTTGCTATGGTGGAGGTGATGCTTGCTATGGTGGAGGTGATGCTTGATATGGTGGAGGTGATGCTTGCTATGGTGGAGGTGATGCTTGCTATGGTGAAGGTGATGCTTGGTATGGTGAAGCTGATGCTTGGAATGGTGAGGTGATGCTTGGTATGGTGAAGGTGATGCTTGCTATGGTGAAGGTGATGCTTGGTATGGTGAAGGTGATGCTTGGTATGGTGGAGGTGATGCTTGCTATGGTGGAGGTGATGCTTGCTATGGTGAAGGTGATGCTTGCTATGGTGAAGGTGATGCTTGCTATGGTGAAGGTGATGCTTGCTATGGTGAAGGTGATGCTTGCTATGGTGAAGGTGATGCTTGCTATGGTGAAGGTGATGCTTGCTATGGTGAAGGTGATGCTTGCTATGGTGAAGGTGATGCTTGCTATGGTGAAGGTGATGCTTGCTATGGTGAAGGTGATGCTTGCTATGCTGAAGGTGATGCTTGCTATGGTGGAGGTGATGCTTGCTATGGTGGAGGTGATGCTTGCTATGGTGGAGTTGATGCTTGCTATGGTGGAGGTGATGCTTGCTATGGTGGAGGTGATGCTTGCTATGGTGGAGGTGATGCTTGCTATGGTGGAGGTGATGCTTGCTATGGTGGAGGTGATGCTTGCTATGGTGAAGGTGATGCTTGCTATGGTGAAGGTGATGCTTGCTATGGTGAATGTGATGCTTGCTATGGTGAAGGTGGTGCTTGGTATGGTGAAGGTGATGCTTGCTATGGTGAAGGTGATGCTTGGTATGGTGAAGGTGATGCTTGGTATGGTGAAGGTGATGCTTGGTATGTTGAAGGTGATGCTTGGTATGGTGAAGGTGATGCTTGGTATGGTGAAGGTGTTGCTTGGTATGGTGAAGGTGTTGCTTGGTATGGTGAAGGTGTTGCTTGGTATGGTGAAGGTGATTCTTGGTATGGTGAAGGTGTTGCTTGGTATGGTGAAGGTGATGCTTGGTATGGTGAAGGTGATGCTTGGTATGGTGAAGGTGATGCTTGGTATGGTGAAGGTGATGCTTGGTATGGTGAAGGTGATGCTTGGTATGGTGAAGGTGATGCTTGGTATGGTGAAGGTGATGCTTGGTATGGTGAAGGTGATACTTGGTATGGTGAAGGTGATACTTGGTATGGTGAAGGTGATACTTCGTATGGTGAAGGTGATACTTGGTATGGTGAAGGTGATACTTGGTATGGTGAAGGTGATACTTGGTATGGTGAAGGTGATACTTGGTATGGTGAAGGTGATACTTGGTATGGTGAAGGTGATACTTGGTACGGTGAAGGTGATACTTGGTACGGTGAATGTGATACTTGGTACGGTGAAGGTGATACTTGGTACGGTGAAGGTGATACTTGGTACGGTGAAGGTGATACTTGGTACGGTGAAGGTGATGTTTGGTACGGTGAAGGTGATGCTTGGTACGGTGAAGGTGATGCTTGGTACGGTGAAGGTGATGCTTGCTATGGTGAAAGTGATGCTTGCTATGGTGAAGGTGATGCTTGCTATGGTGAAGGTGATGCTTGCTATGGTGAAGGTGATGCTTGCTATGGTGAAGGTGATGCTTGCTATGGTGAAGGTGATGCTTGGTATGGAAGGTGATGCTTGCTATGGTGAAGGTGATGCTTGCTATGGTGAAGGTGATGCTTGCTATGGTGAAGGTGATGCTTGGTATGGTGAAGGTGATGCTTGGTATGGTGAAGGTGATGCTTGCTATGGTGGAGGTGATGCTTGCTATGGTGAAGGTGATGCTTGCTATGGTGAAGGTGATGCTTGCTATGGTGAAGGTGATGCTTGCTATGGTGAAGGTGATGCTTGCTATGGTGAAGGTGATGCTTGCTATGGTGGAAGTGATGCTTGCTATGGTGGAGTTGATGCTTGCTATGGTGGAGGTGATGCTTGCTATGGTGGAGGTGATGCTTGCTATGGTGGAGGTGATGCTTGCTATGGTGAAGGTGATGCTTGCTATGGTGAAGGTGATGCTTGCTATGGTGAATGTGATGCTTGCTATGGTGAAGGTGGTGCTTGGTATGGTGAAGGTGATGCTTGCTATGGTGAAGGTGATGCTTGGTATGGTGAAGGTGATGCTTGGTATGGTGAAGGTGATGCTTGGTATGTTGAAGGTGATGCTTGGTATGGTGAAGGTGATGCTTGGTATGGTGAAGGTGTTGCTTGGTATGGTGAAGGTGTTGCTTGGTATGGTGAAGGTGATGCTTGGTATGGTGAAGGTGTTGCTTGGTATGGTGAAGGTGATGCTTGGTATGGTGAAGGTGATGCTTGGTATGGTGAAGGTGATGCTTGGTATGGTGAAGGTGATGCTTGGTATGGTGAAGGTGATACTTGGTATGGTGAAGGTGATGCTTGGTATGGTGAAGGTGATGCTTGGTATGGTGAAGGTGATGCTTGGTATGGTGACGGCGATGCCTGGTATGGTGAAGGTGACGCTTGGTATGGTGAAGGTGATATTTGGTATGGTGAAGGTGACGCTTGGTATGGTGAAGGTGATACTTGGTATGGTGAAGGTGATACTTGGTATGGTGAAGGTGATACTTCGTATGGTGAAGGTGATACTTGGTATGGTGAAGGTGATACTTGGTATGGTGAAGGTGATACTTGGTATGGTGAAGGTGATACTTGGTATGGTGAAGGTGATACTTGGTATGGTGAAGGTGATACTTGGTATGGTGAAGGTGATACTTTAACGGTGAAGGTGATACTTGGTACGGTGAATGTGATACTTGGTACGGTGAAGGTGATACTTGGTACGGTGAAGGTGATACTTGGTACGGTGAAGGTGATACTTGGTACGGTGAAGGTGATGCTTGGTACGGTGAAGGTGATGCTTGGTACGGTGAAGGTGATGCTTGCTATGGTGAAGGTGATGCTTGCTATGGTGAAAGTGATGCTTGCTATAGTGAAGGTGATGCTTGCTATGGTGAAGGTGATGCTTGCTATGGTGAAGGTGATGCTTGCTATGGTGAAGGTGATGCTTGCTATGGTGAAGGTGATGCTTGGTATGGTGAAGGTGATGCTTGGTATGGAAGGTGATGCTTGCTATGGTGAAGGTGATGCTTGCTATGGTGAAGGTGATGCTTGCTATGGTGAAGGTGATGCTTGGTATGGTGAAGGTGATGCTTGGTATGGTGAAGGTGATGCTTAGTATGGTGAAGGTGATGCTTGGTATGGTGAAGGTGATGCTTGGTATGGTGAAGGTGATGCTTGGTATGGTGAAGGTGATGCTTGGTATGGTGAAGGTGATACTTGGTACGGTGAAGGTGATACTTGGTACGGTGAAGGTGATACTTGGTACGGTGAAGGTGATACTTGGTACGGTGAAGGTGATGCTTGGTACGGTGAAGGTGATGCTTGGTATGGTGAAGGTGATGCTTGGTACGGTGAAGGTGATGCTTGGTACGGTGAAGGTGATGCTTGGTATGGTGAAGGTGATGCTTGGTATGGTGGAGGTGATGCTTGCTATGGTGGAGGTGATGCTTGCTATGGTGAAGGTGATGCTTGCTATGGTGGAGGTGATGCTTGCTATGGTAAAGGTGATGCTTGCTATGGTGAAGGTGATGCTTGGTATGGTGAAGGTGATGCTTGCTATGGTGAAGGTGAGGCTTGCTATGGTGAAGGTGATGCTTGGTATGGTGAAGGTGATGCTTGGTATGGTGAAGGTGATACTTGGTATGGTGAAGGTGATGCTTGCTATGGTGAAGGTGATGCTTGCTATGGTGAAGGTGATGCTTGCTATGCTGGAGGTGATGCTTGCTATGGTGGAAGTGATGCTTCCTATGGTGGAGGTGATGCTTGCTATGGTGGAGTTGATGCTTGCTATGGTGGAGGTGATGCTTGCTATGGTGGAGGTGATGCTTGCTATGGTGGAGGTGATGCTTGCTATGGTGGAGGTGATGCTTGCTATGGTGGAGGTGATGCTTGCTATGGTGAAGGTGATGCTTGCTATGGTGAAGGTGAGGCTTGCTATGGTGAATGTGATGCCTGCTATGGTGAAGGTGGTGCTTGGTATGGTGAAGGTGATGCTTGCTATGGTGAAGGTGATGCTTGCTATGGTGAATGTGATGCCTGCTATGGTGAAGGTGGTGCTTGGTATGGTGAAGGTGATGCTTGCTATGGTGAAGGTGATGCTTGGTATGGTGAAGGTGATGCTTGGTATGGTGAAGGTGATGCTTGGTATGGTGAAGGTGATGCTTGGTATGTTGAAGGTGATGCTTGGTATGGTGAAGGTGATGCTTGGTATGGTGAAGGTGTTGCTTGGTATGGTGAAGGTGTTGCTTGGTATGGTGAAGGTGATGCTTGGTATGGTGAAGGTGTTGCTTGGTATGGTGAAGTTGATGCTTGGTATGGTGAAGGTGATGCTTGGTATGGTGAAGGTGATGCTTGGTATGGTGAAGGTGATGCTTGGTATGGTGAAGGTGATGCTTGGTATGGTGAAGGTGATGCTTGGTATGGTGAAGATATGCTTGGTATGGTGACAGTGATGCTTGGTATGGTGAAGGTGATGCTTGGTATGTTGAAGGTGATGCTTGGTATGGTGAAGGTGACGCTTGGTATGGTGAAGGTGACGCTTGGTATGGTGAAGGTGATACTTGGTACGGTGAAGGTGATACTTGGTATGGTGAAGGTGATGCTTGCTATGGTGAAGGTGATGCTTGCTATGGTGAAGGTGATGCTTGCTGTGGTGAAGGTGATGCTTGCTATGGTGAAGGTGATGCTTGCTATGGTGAAGGTGATGCTTGCTATGGTGAAGGTGATGCTTGCTATGGTGAAGGTGATGCTTGCTATGGAGGAGGTGATGCTTGCTATGGTGGAAGTGATGCTTGCTATGGTGGAGGTGATGCTTGCTATGGTGGAGTTGATGCTTGCTATGGTGGAGGTGATGCTTGCTATGGTGGAGGTGATGCTTGCTATGGTGGAGGTGATGCTTGATATGGTGGAGGTGATGCTTGCTATGGTGGAGGTGATGCTTGCTATGGTGAAGGTGATGCTTGGTATGGTGAAGCTGATGCTTGGAATGGTGAGGTGATGCTTGGTATGGTGAAGGTGATGCTTGCTATGGTGAAGGTGATGCTTGGTATGGTGAAGGTGATGCTTGGTATGGTGGAGGTGATGCTTGCTATGGTGGAGGTGATGCTTGCTATGGTGAAGGTGATGCTTGCTATGGTGAAGGTGATGCTTGCTATGGTGAAGGTGATGCTTGCTATGGTGAAGGTGATGCTTGCTATGGTGAAGGTGATGCTTGCTATGGTGAAGGTGATGCTTGCTATGGTGAAGGTGATGCTTGCTATGGTGAAGGTGATGCTTGCTATGGTGAAGGTGATGCTTGCTATGGTGAAGGTGATGCTTGCTATGCTGAAGGTGATGCTTGCTATGGTGGAGGTGATGCTTGCTATAGTGGAGGTGATGCTTGCTATGGTGGAGTTGATGCTTGCTATGGTGGAGGTGATGCTTGCTATGGTGGAGGTGATGCTTGCTATGGTGGAGGTGATGCTTGCTATGGTGGAGGTGATGCTTGCTATGGTGAAGGTGATGCTTGCTATGGTGAAGGTGATGCTTGCTATGGTGAATGTGATGCTTGCTATGGTGAAGGTGGTGCTTGGTATGGTGAAGGTGATGCTTGCTATGGTGAAGGTGATGCTTGGTATGGTGAAGGTGATGCTTGGTATGGTGAAGGTGATGCTTGGTATGTTGAAGGTGATGCTTGGTATGGTGAAGGTGATGCTTGGTATGGTGAAGGTGTTGCTTGGTATGGTGAAGGTGTTGCTTGGTATGGTGAAGGTGATTCTTGGTATGGTGAAGGTGTTGCTTGGTATGGTGAAGGTGATGCTTGGTATGGTGAAGGTGATGCTTGGTATGGTGAAGGTGATGCTTGGTATGGTGAAGGTGATGCTTGGTATGGTGAAGGTGATGCTTGGTATGGTGAAGGTGATGCTTGGTATGGTGAAGGTGATGCTTGGTATGGTGAAGGTGATACTTGGTATGGTGAAGGTGATACTTGGTATGGTGAAGGTGATACTTCGTATGGTGAAGGTGATACTTGGTATGGTGAAGGTGATACTTGGTATGGTGAAGGTGATACTTGGTATGGTGAAGGTGATACTTGGTATGGTGAAGGTGATACTTGGTACGGTGAAGGTGATACTTGGTACGGTGAATGTGATACTTGGTACGGTGAAGGTGATACTTGGTACGGTGAAGGTGATACTTGGTACGGTGAAGGTGATACTTGGTACGGTGAAGGTGATGTTTGGTACGGTGAAGGTGATGCTTGGTACGGTGAAGGTGATGCTTGGTACGGTGAAGGTGATGCTTGGTACGGTGAAAGTGATGCTTGCTATGGTGAAGGTGATGCTTGCTATGGTGAAGGTGATGCTTGCTATGGTGAAGGTGATGCTTGCTATGGTGAAGGTGATGCTTGCTATGGTGAAGGTGATGCTTGCTATGGTGAAGGTGATGCTTGGTATGGAAGGTGATGCTTGCTATGGTGAAGGTGATGCTTGCTATGGTGAAGGTGATGCTTGCTATGGTGAAGGTGATGCTTGGTATGGTGAAGGTGATGCTTGGTATGGTGAAGTTGATGCTTGGTATGTTGAAGGTGATGCTTGGTATGTTGAAGGTGATGCTTGGTATGGTGAAGGTGATGCTTGGTATGGTGAAAGTGATGCTTGGTATGGTGAAGGTGATGCTTGGTATGGTGAAGGTGATGCTTGGTATGGTGAAGGTGATGCTTGCTATGGTGAAGGTGATGCTTGGTATGGTGAAGGTGATGCTTGGTATGGTGAAGGTGATGCTTGGTATGGTGAAGGTGATGCTTGGTATGTTGAAGGTGATGCTTGGTATGGTGAAGGTGATGCTTGGTATGGTGAAGGTGATGCTTGGTATGGTGAAAGTGATGCTTGGTATGGTGAAGGTGATGCTTGGTATGGTGAAGGTGATGCTTGGTATGGTGAAGGTGATGCTTGGTATGGTGGAGGTGATTCTTGCTATGGTGGAGGTGATGCTTGGTATGGTGAAGGTGATGCTTGGTATGGTGAAGGTGATGCTTGGTATGGTGAAGGTGATGCCTGGTATGGTGAAGGTGATGCTTGGTATGGTGAAGGTGATGCTTGGTATGGTGAAGGTGATGCTTGGTATGGTGAAGGTGATGCTTGGTATGGTGAAGGTGATGCTTGGTATGGTGAAGGTGATGCTTGGTATGGTGAAGGTGATGCTTGGTATGGTGAAGGTGATGCTTGGTATGGTGAAAGTGATGCTTGGTATGGTGAAGGTGATGCTTGGTATGGTGAAGGTGATGCTTGGTATGGTGAAGGTGATGCTTGGTATGGTGGAGGTGATGCTTGCTATGGTGGAGGTGATGCTTGGTATGGTGAAGGTGATGCTTGGTATGGTGAAGGTGATGCTTGGTATGGTGAAGGTGATGCTTGGTATGGTGAAGGTGATGCTTGGTATGGTGAAGGTGATGCTTGGTATGGTGAAGGTGATGCCTGGTATGGTGAAGGTGATGCTTGGTATGGTGAAGGTGATGCTTGGTATGGTGAAGGTGATGCTTGGTATGGTGAAGGTGATGCTTGGTATGGTGAAGGTGATGCTTGGTATGGAAGGTGATGCTTGCTATGGTGAAGGTGATGCTTGGTATGGTGAAGGTGATGCTTGGTATGGTGAAGGTGATACTTGGTATGGTGAAGGTGATACTTGGTATGGTGAAGGTGATACTTGGTATGGTGAAGGTGATACTTGGTACGGTGAAGGTGATACTTGGTACGGTGAAGGTGATACTTGGTACGGTGAAGGTGATACTTGGTACGGTGAAGGTGATACTTGGTACGGTGAAGGTGATACTTGGTACGGTGAAGGTGATACTTGGTACGGTGAAGGTGATACTTGGTACGGTGAAGGTGATGCTTGGTACGGTGAAGGTGATGCTTGGTACGGTGAAGGTGATGCTTGGTACGGTGAAGGTGATGCTTGCTATGGTGAAGGTGATGCTTGCTAAGGTGAAGGTGATGCTTGCTATGGTGAAGGTGATGCTTGCTATGGTGAAGGTGATGCTTGCTATGGTGAAGGTGATGCTTGCTATGGTGAAGGTGATGCTTGCTATGGTGAAGGTGATGCTTGCTATGGTGAAGGTGATGCTTGCTATGGTGAAGGTGATGCTTGCTATGGTGAAGGTGATGCTTGGTATGGAAGCTGATGCTTGCTATGGTGAAGGTGATGCTTGCTATGGTGAAGGTGATGCTTGGTATGGTGAAGGTGATGCTTGCTATGGTGAAGGTGATGCTTGGTATGGTGAAGGTGATGCTTGGTATGGTGAAGGTGATGCTTGGTATGGTGAAGGTGATGCTTGGTATGGTGAAGGTGATGCTTGGTGTGGTGAAGGTGATGCTTGGTATGGTGAAGGTGATGCTTGGTATGGTGAAGGTGATGCTTGGTGTGGTGAAGGTGATGCTTGGTATGGTGAAGGTGATGCTTGGTATGGTGAAGGTGATGCTTGGTATGGTGAAGGTGATGCTTGGTATGGTGAAGGTGATGCTTGCTATGGTGGAGGTGATGCTTGCTATGGTGAAGGTGATGCTTGGTATCGTGAAGGTGATGCTTGGTATGGTGAAGGTGATGCTTGCTATGGTGGAGGTGATGCTTGCTATGGTGGAGGTGATGCTTGCTATGGTGAAGGTGATGCTTGCTATGGTGAAGGTGATGCTTGCTATGGTGAAGGTGATGCTTGCTATGGTGAAGGTGATGCTTGCTATGGTGAAGGTGATGCTTGCTATGGTGAAGGTGATGCTTGCTATGGTGAAGGTGATGCTTGCTATGGTGAAGGTGATGCTTGCTATGGTGAAGGTGATGCTTGCTATGGTGGAGGTGATGCTTGCTATGGTGGAAGTGATGCTTGCTATGGTGGAGGTGATGCTTGCTATGGTGGAGTTGATGCTTGCTATGGTGGAGGTGATGCTTGCTATGGTGGAGGTGATGCTTGCTATGGTGGAGGTGATGCTTGCTATGGTGAAGGTGGTGCTTGGTATGGTGAAGGTGGTGCTTGCTATGGTGAAGGTGATGCTTGGTATGGTGAAGGTGATGCTTGGTATGGTGAAGGTGATGCTTGGTATGGTGAAGGTGATACTTGGTACGGTGAAGGTGATACTTGGTACGGTGAAGGTGATACTTGGTACGGTGAAGGTGATACTTGGTACGGTGAAGGTGATACTTGGTACGGTGAAGGTGCTACTTGGTACGGTGAAGGTGATACTTGGTACGGTGAAGGTGATACTTGGTACGGTGAAGGTGATACTTGGTACGGTGAAGGTGATACTTGGTACGGTGAAGGTGATACTTGGTACAGTGAAGGTGATGCTTGGTACGGTGAAGGTGATGCTTGCTATGGTGAAGGTGATGCTTGCTATGGTGAAGGTGATGCTTGCTAAGGTGAAGGTGATGCTTGGTATGGTGAAGGTGATGCTTGGTGTGGTGAAGCTGATGCTTGGTATGGTGAAGGTGATGCTTGGTATGGTGAAGGTGATGCTTGGTGTGGTGAAGGTGATGCTTGGTATGGTGAAGGTGATGCTTGGTACGGTGAAGGTGATGCTTGGAATGGTGAAGGTGATGCTTGGTATGGTGAAGGTGATGCTTGCTATGGTGGAGGTGATGCTTGCTATGGTGAAGGTGATACTTGGTATGGTGAAGGTGATACTTGGTACAGTGAAGGTGATACTTGGTACGGTGAAGGTGATACTTGGTACGGTGAAGGTGATACTTGGTACGGTGAAGGTGATACTTGGTACGGTGAAGGTGATACTTGGTACGGTGAAGGTGATACTTGGTACGGTGAAGGTGATACTTGGTACGGTGAAGGTGATGCTTGGTACGGTGAAGGTGATGCTTGGTATGGTGAAGGTGATGCTTGGTATGGTGAAGGTGATGCTTGGTATGGTGAAGGTGATGCTTGCTATGGTGGAGGTGATGCTTGGTATGGTGAAGGTGATGCTTGGTATGGTGAAGGTGATGCTTGCTATGGTGGAGGTGATGCTTGCTATGGTGGAGGTGATGCTTGCTATGGTGGAGGTGATGCTTGCTATGGTGAAGGTGATGCTTGCTATGGTGAAGGTGATGCTTGCTATGGTGAAGGTGATGCTTGCTATGGTGAAGGTGATGCTTGCTATGGTGAAGGTGATGCTTGCTATGGTGAAGGTGATGCTTGCTATGGTGAAGGTGATGCTTGCTATGGTGGAGGTGATGCTTGCTATGGTGGAAGTGATGCTTGCTATGGTGGAGGTGATGCTTGCTATGGTGGAGTTGATGCTTGCTATGGTGGAGGTGATGCTTGCTATGGTGGAGGTGATGCTTGCTATGGTGGAGGTGATGCTTGCTATGTTGGAGGTGATGCTTGCTATGGTGAAGGTGGTGCTTGGTATGGTGAAGGTGGTGCTTGCTATGGTGAAGGTGATGCTTGGTATGGTGAAGGTGATGCTTGGTATGGTGAAGGTGATGCTTGGAATGGTGAAGGTGATGCTTGGTATGGTGAAGGTGATGCTTGGTATGGTGAAGGTGATGCTTGGTATGGTGAAGGTGATGCTTGGTATGGTGAAGGTGATGCTTGGTATGGTGAAGGTGATTCTTGGTATGGTGAAGGTGATGCTTGGTATGGTGAAGGTGATGCTTGGTATGGTGAAGGTGATGCTTGGTATGGTGAAGGTGATGCTTGGTATGGTGAAGGTGATGCTTGGAATGGTGAAGGTGATGCTTGGTATGGTGAAGGTGATGCTTGCTATGGTGGAGGTGATGCTTGCTATGGTGAAGGTGATGCTTGGTATGGTGAAGGTGATGCTTGGTATGGTGAAGGTGATGCTTGCTATGGTGGAGGTGATGCTTGCTATGGTGAAGGTGATGCTTGCTATGGTGAAGGTGATGCTTGCTATGGTTAAGGTGATGCTTGCTATGGTTAAGGTGATGCTTGCTATGGTGAAGGTGATGCTTGCTATGGTGGAGGTGATGCTTGCTATGGCGGAGTTGATGCTTGCTATGGTGGAGGTGATGCTTGCTATGGTGGAGGTGATGCTTGCTATGGTGGAGGTGATGCTTGATATGGTGGAGGTGATGCTTGCTATGGTGGAGGTGATGCTTGCTATGGTGGAGGTGATGCTTGCTATGGTGAAGGTGATGCTTGCTATGGTGAATGTGATGCTTGCTATGGTGAAGCTGGTGCTTGGTATGGTAAAGGTGATGCTTGCTATGGTGGAGGTGATGCTTGCTATGGTGGAGTTGATGCTTGCTATGGTGGAGGTGATGCTTGCTATGGTGGAGGTGATGCTTGCTATGGTGGAGGTGATGCTTGGTATGGTGAAGGTGATGCTTGGTATGGTGAAGGTGATACTTGGTATGGTGAAGGTGATACTTGGTACGGTGAAGGTGATACTTGGTACGGTGAAGGTGATACTTGGTACGGTGAAGGTGATACTTGGTACGGTGAAGGTGATGCTTGGTATGGTGAAGGTGATGCTTGGTATGGTGAAGGTGATGCTTGGTATGGTGAAGGTGATGCTTGGTATGGTGAAGGTGATGCTTGGTATGGTGAAGGTGATGCTTGGTATGGTGAAGGTGATGCTTGGTATGGTGAAGGTGATGCTTGGTATGGTGAAGGTGATGCTTGGTATGGTGAAGGTGATGCTTGGAATGGTGAAGGTGATGCTTGGTATGGTGAAGGTGATGCTTGCTATGGTGGAGGTGATGCTTGCTATGGTGAAGGTGATGCTTGGTATGGTGAAGGTGATGCTTGGTATGGTGAAGGTGATGCTTGGTATGGTGAAGGTGATGCTTGGTATGGTGAAGGTGATGCTTGGTATGGTGAAGGTGATGCTTGGTATGGTGAAGGTGATGCTTGGTATGGTGAAGGTGATGCTTGGTATGGTGAAGGTGATGCTTGGTATGGTGAAGGTGATGCTTGGTATGGTGAAGGTGATGCTTGGTATGGTGAAGCTGATGCTTGGAATGGTGAGGTGATGCTTGGTATGGTGAAGGTGATGCTTGCTATGGTGGAGGTGATGCTTGCTATGGTGAAGGTGATGCTTGGTATGGTGAAGGTGATGCTTGGTATGGTGAAGGTGATGCTTGCTATGGTGGAGGTGATGCTTGCTATGGTGAAGGTGATGCTTGCTATGGTGAAGGTGATGCTTGCTATGGTGAAGGTGATGCTTGCTATGGTGAAGGTGATGCTTGCTATGGTGAAGGTGATGCTTGCTATGGTGAAGGTGATGCTTGCTATGGTGAAGGTGATGCTTGCTATGGTGAAGGTGATGCTTGCTATGGTGAAGGTGATGCTTGCTATGCTGGAGGTGATGCTTGCTATGCTGGAGGTGATGCTTGCTATGGTGGAGGTGATGCTTGCTATGGTGGAGTTGATGCTTGCTATGGTGGAGGTGATGCTTGCTATGGTGGAGGTGATGCTTGCTATGGTGGAGGTGATGCTTGCTATGGTGGAGGTGATGCTTGCTATGGTGGAGGTGATGCTTGCTATGGTGAAGGTGATGCTTGCTATGGTGAAGGTGATGCTTGCTATGGTGAATGTGATGCTTGCTATGGTGAAGGTGGTGCTTGGTATGGTGAAGGTGATGCTTGCTATGGTGAAGGTGATGCTCGGTATGGTGAAGGTGATGCTTGGTATGGTGAAGGTGATGCTTGGTGTGTTGAAGGTGATGCTTGGTATGGTGAAGGTGATGCTTGGTATGGTGAAGGTGTTGCTTGGTATGGTGAAGGTGTTGCTTGGTATGGTGAAGGTGATGCTTGGTATGGTGAAGGTGTTGCTTGGTATGGTGAAGGTGATGCTTGGTATGGTGAAGGTGATGCTTGGTATGGTGAAGGTGATGCTTGGTATGGTGAAGGTGATGCTTGGTATGGTGAAGGTGATGCTTGGTATGGTGAAGGTGATGCTTGGTATGGTGAAGGTGATGCTTGGTATGGTGACGGCGATGCTTGGTATGGTGAAGGTGACGCTTGGTATGGTGAAGGTGATACTTGGTATGGTGAAGGTGACGCTTGGTATGGTGAAGGTGATACTTGGTATGGTGAAGGTGATACTTGGTATGGTGAAGGTGATACTTGGTATGGTGAAGGTGATACTTCGTATGGTGAAGGTGATACTTGGTATGGTGAAGGTGATACTTGGTATGGTGAAGGTGATACTTGGTATGGTGAAGGTGATACTTGGTATGGTGAAGGTGATACTTGGTACGGTGAAGGTGATATTTGGTACGGTGAATGTGATACTTGGTACGGTGAAGGTGATACTTGGTACGGTGAAGGTGATACTTGGTACGGTGAAGGTGATACTTGGTACGGTGAAGGTGATGCTTGGTACGGTGAAGGTGATGCTTGGTACGGTGAAGGTGATGCTTGCTATCGTGAAGGTGATGCTTGCTATGGTGAAAGTGATGCTTGCTATGGTGAAGGTGATGCTTGCTATGGTGAAGGTGATGCTTGCTATGGTGAAGGTGATGCTTGCTATGGTGAAGGTGATGCTTGCTATGGTGAAGGTGATGCTTGGTATGGTGAAGGTGATGCTTGGTATGGAAGGTGATGCTTGCTATGGTGAAGGTGATGCTTGCTATGGTGAAGGTGATGCTTGGTATGGTGAAGGTGATGCTTGGTATGGTGAAGGTGATGCTTAGTATGGTGAAGGTGATGCTTGGTATGGTGAAGGTGATGCTTGGTATGGTGAAGGTGATGCTTGGTATGGTGAAGGTGATACTTGGTACGGTGAAGGTGATACTTGGTACGGTGAAGGTGATACTTGGTACGGTGAAGGTGATGCTTGGTACGGTGAAGGTGATGCTTGGTACGGTGAAGGTGATGCTTGGTACGGTGAAGGTGATGCTTGGTACGGTGAAGGTGATGCTTGGTATGGTGAAGGTGATGCTTGGTATGGTGAAGGTGATGCTTGCTATGGTGGAGGTGATGCTTGCTATGGTGAAGGTGATGCTTGCTATGGTGAAGGTGATGCTTGCTATGGTGAAGGTGATGCTTGCTATGGTGGAGGTGATGCTTGCTATGGTGAAGGTGATGCTTGCTATGGTGAAGGTGATGCTTGCTATGGTGAATGTGATGCTTGCTATGGTGAAGGTGATGCTTTCTATGGTGAAGGTGATGCTTGCTATGGTGGAGGTGATGCTTGCTATGGTGGAGGTGATGCTTGCTATGGTGGAGGTGATGCTTGCTATGCTGGAGGTGATGCTTGCTATGCTGGAGGTGATGCTTGCTATGGTGGAGGTGATGCTTGCTATGGTGGAGGTGATGCTTGCTATGGTGGAGGTGATGCTTGCTATGGTGAAGGTGATGCTTGCTATGGTGAAGGTGATGCTTGCTATGGTGAAGGTGATGCTTGCTATGGTGAAGGTGATGCTTTCTATGGTGAAGGTGATGCTTGCTATGCTGGAGGTGATGCTTGCTATGGTGGAGGTGATGCTTGCTATGGTGGAGGTGATGCTTGCTATGGTGGAGGTGATGCTTGCTATGGTGGAGGTGATGCTTGCTATGGTGGAGGTGATGCTTGCTATGGTGAAGGTGATGCTTGCTATGGTGAAGGTGATGCTTGCAATGGTGAATGTGATACTTGCTATGGTGAAGGTGATGCTTGCTATGGTGAAGGTGATGCTTGCTATGGTGAAGGTGATGCTTGCTATGGTGAAGGTGATGCTTGCTTTGGTGAAGGTGATGCTTGCTATGGTGGAGGTGATGCTTGCTATGGTGAAGGTGATGCTTGCTATGGTGAAGGTGATGCTTGCTATGGTGAAGGTGATGCTTGGTATGGTGAAGGTGATGCTTGCTATGGTGAAGGTGAGGCTTGCTATGGTGAAGGTGATGCTTGGTATGGTGAAGGTGATGCTTGGTATGGTGAAGGTGATACTTGGTATGGTGAAGGTGATGCTTGCTATGGTGAAGGTGATGCTTGCTATGGTGAAGGTGATGCTTGCTATGCTGGAGGTGATGCTTGCTATGGTGGAAGTGATGCTTCCTATGGTGGAGGTGATGCTTGCTATGGTGGAGTTGATGCTTGCTATGGTGGAGGTGATGCTTGCTATGGTGGAGGTGATGCTTGCTATGGTGGAGGTGATGCTTGCTATGGTGGAGGTGATGCTTGCTATGGTGGAGGTGATGCTTGCTATGGTGAAGGTGATGCTTGCTATGGTGAAGGTGATGCTTGCTATGGTGAATGTGATGCCTGCTATGGTGAAGGTGGTGCTTTGTATGGTGAAGGTGATGCTTGCTATGGTGAAGGTGATGCTTGGTATGGTGAAGGTGATGCTTGGTATGGTGAAGGTGATGCTTGGTATGGTGAAGGTGATGCTTGGTATGTTGAAGGTGATGCTTGGTATGGTGAAGGTGATGCTTGGTATGGTGAAGGTGTTGCTTGGTATGGTGAAGGTGTTGCTTGGTATGGTGAAGGTGATGCTTGGTATGGTGAAGGTGTTGCTTGGTATGGTGAAGTTGATGCTTGGTATGGTGAAGGTGATGCTTGGTATGGTGAAGGTGATGCTTGGTATGGTGAAGGTGATGCTTGGTATGGTGAAGGTGATGCTTGGTATGGTGAAGGTGATGCTTGGTATGGTGACAGTGATGCTTGGTATGGTGAAGGTGATGCTTGGTATGTTGAAGGTGATGCTTGGTATGGTGAAGGTGACGCTTGGTATGGTGAAGGTGACGCTTGGTATGGTGAAGGTGATACTTGGTATGGTGAAGGTGATACTTGGTATGGTGAAGGTGATGCTGCTATGGTGAAGGTGATGCTTGCTACGGTGAAGGTGATGCTTGCTGTGGTGAAGGTGATGCTTGCTATGGTGAAGGTGATGCTTGCTATGGTGAAGGTGATGCTTGCTATGGTGAAGGTGATGCTTGCTATGGTGAAGGTGATGCTTGCTATGGAGGAGGTGATGCTTGCTATGGTGGAAGTGATGCTTGCTATGGTGGAGGTGATGCTTGCTATGGTGGAGTTGATGCTTGCTATGGTGGAGGTGATGCTTGCTATGGTGGAGGTGATGCTTGCTATGGTGGAGGTGATGCTTGATATGGTGGAGGTGATGCTTGCTATGGTGGAGGTGATGCTTGCTATGATGAAGGTGATGCTTGGTATGGTGAAGCTGATGCTTGGAATGGTGAGGTGATGCTTGGTATGGTGAAGGTGATGCTTGCTATGGTGGAGGTGATGCTTGCTAAGGTGAAGGTGATGCTTGGTATGGTGAAGGTGATGCTTGGTATGGTGGAGGTGATGCTTGCTATGGTGGAGGTGATGCTTGCTATGGTGAAGGTGATGCTTGCTATGGTGAAGGTGATGCTTGCTATGGTGAAGGTGATGCTTGCTATGGTGAAGGTGATGCTTGCTATGGTGAAGGTGATGCTTGCTATGGTGAAGGTGATGCTTGCTATGGTGAAGGTGATGCTTGCTATGGTGAAGGTGATGCTTGCTATGGTGAAGGTGATGCTTGCTATGCTGGAGGTGATGCTTGCTATGCTGGAGGTGATGCTTGCTATGGTGGAGGTGATGCTTGCTATGGTGGAGTTGATGCTTGCTATGGTGGAGGTGATGCTTGCTATGGTGGAGGTGATGCTTGCTATGGTGGAGGTGATGCTTGCTATGGTGGAGGTGATGCTTGCTATGGTGGAGGTGATGCTTGCTATGGTGAAGGTGATGCTTGCTATGGTGAAGGTGATGCTTGCTATGGTGAATGTGATGCTTGCTATGGTGAAGGTGGTGCTTGGTATGGTGAAGGTGATGCTTGCTATGGTGAAGGTGATGCTTGGTATGGTGAAGGTGATGCTTGGTATGGTGAAGGTGATGCTTGGTGTGTTGAAGGTGATGCTTGGTATGGTGAAGGTGATGCTTGGTATGGTGAAGGTGTTGCTTGGTATGGTGAAGGTGTTGCTTGGTATGGTGAAGGTGATGCTTGGTATGGTGAAGGTGTTGCTTGGTATGGTGAAGGTGATGCTTGGTATGGTGAAGGTGATGCTTGGTATGGTGAAGGTGATGCTTGGTATGGTGAAGGTGATGCTTGGTATGGTGAAGGTGATGCTTGGTATGGTGAAGGTGATGCTTGGTATGGTGAAGGTGATGCTTGGTATGGTGACGGCGATGCTTGGTATGGTGAAGGTGACGCTTGGTATGGTGAAGGTGATACTTGGTATGGTGAAGGTGACGCTTGGTATGGTGAAGGTGATACTTGGTATGGTGAAGGTGATACTTGGTATGGTGAAGGTGATACTTGGTATGGTGAAGGTGATACTTCGTATGGTGAAGGTGATACTTGGTATGGTGAAGGTGATACTTGGTATGGTGAAGGTGATACTTGGTATGGTGAAGGTGATACTTGGTATGGTGAAGGTGATACTTGGTACGGTGAAGGTGATATTTGGTACGGTGAATGTGATACTTGGTACGGTGAAGGTGATACTTGGTACGGTGAAGGTGATACTTGGTACGGTGAAGGTGATACTTGGTACGGTGAAGGTGATGCTTGGTACGGTGAAGGTGATGCTTGGTACGGTGAAGGTGATGCTTGCTATCGTGAAGGTGATGCTTGCTATGGTGAAAGTGATGCTTGCTATGGTGAAGGTGATGCTTGCTATGGTGAAGGTGATGCTTGCTATGGTGAAGGTGATGCTTGCTATGGTGAAGGTGATGCTTGCTATGGTGAAGGTGATGCTTGGTATGGTGAAGGTGATGCTTGGTATGGAAGGTGATGCTTGCTATGGTGAAGGTGATGCTTGCTATGGTGAAGGTGATGCTTGGTATGGTGAAGGTGATGCTTGGTATGGTGAAGGTGATGCTTAGTATGGTGAAGGTGATGCTTGGTATGGTGAAGGTGATGCTTGGTATGGTGAAGGTGATGCTTGGTATGGTGAAGGTGATACTTGGTACGGTGAAGGTGATACTTGGTACGGTGAAGGTGATACTTGGTACGGTGAAGGTGATGCTTGGTACGGTGAAGGTGATGCTTGGTACGGTGAAGGTGATGCTTGGTACGGTGAAGGTGATGCTTGGTACGGTGAAGGTGATGCTTGGTATGGTGAAGGTGATGCTTGGTATGGTGAAGGTGATGCTTGCTATGGTGGAGGTGATGCTTGCTATGGTGAAGGTGATGCTTGCTATGGTGAAGGTGATGCTTGCTATGGTGAAGGTGATGCTTGCTATGGTGGAGGTGATGCTTGCTATGGTGAAGGTGATGCTTGCTATGGTGAAGGTGATGCTTGCTATGGTGAATGTGATGCTTGCTATGGTGAAGGTGATGCTTTCTATGGTGAAGGTGATGCTTGCTATGGTGGAGGTGATGCTTGCTATGGTGGAGGTGATGCTTGCTATGGTGGAGGTGATGCTTGCTATGCTGGAGGTGATGCTTGCTATGCTGGAGGTGATGCTTGCTATGGTGGAGGTGATGCTTGCTATGGTGGAGGTGATGCTTGCTATGGTGGAGGTGATGCTTGCTATGGTGAAGGTGATGCTTGCTATGGTGAAGGTGATGCTTGCTATGGTGAAGGTGATGCTTGCTATGGTGAAGGTGATGCTTTCTATGGTGAAGGTGATGCTTGCTATGCTGGAGGTGATGCTTGCTATGGTGGAGGTGATGCTTGCTATGGTGGAGGTGATGCTTGCTATGGTGGAGGTGATGCTTGCTATGGTGGAGGTGATGCTTGCTATGGTGGAGGTGATGCTTGCTATGGTGAAGGTGATGCTTGCTATGGTGAAGGTGATGCTTGCAATGGTGAATGTGATACTTGCTATGGTGAAGGTGATGCTTGCTATGGTGAAGGTGATGCTTGCTATGGTGAAGGTGATGCTTGCTATGGTGAAGGTGATGCTTGCTTTGGTGAAGGTGATGCTTGCTATGGTGGAGGTGATGCTTGCTATGGTGAAGGTGATGCTTGCTATGGTGAAGGTGATGCTTGCTATGGTGAAGGTGATGCTTGGTATGGTGAAGGTGATGCTTGCTATGGTGAAGGTGAGGCTTGCTATGGTGAAGGTGATGCTTGGTATGGTGAAGGTGATGCTTGGTATGGTGAAGGTGATACTTGGTATGGTGAAGGTGATGCTTGCTATGGTGAAGGTGATGCTTGCTATGGTGAAGGTGATGCTTGCTATGCTGGAGGTGATGCTTGCTATGGTGGAAGTGATGCTTCCTATGGTGGAGGTGATGCTTGCTATGGTGGAGTTGATGCTTGCTATGGTGGAGGTGATGCTTGCTATGGTGGAGGTGATGCTTGCTATGGTGGAGGTGATGCTTGCTATGGTGGAGGTGATGCTTGCTATGGTGGAGGTGATGCTTGCTATGGTGAAGGTGATGCTTGCTATGGTGAAGGTGATGCTTGCTATGGTGAATGTGATGCCTGCTATGGTGAAGGTGGTGCTTTGTATGGTGAAGGTGATGCTTGCTATGGTGAAGGTGATGCTTGGTATGGTGAAGGTGATGCTTGGTATGGTGAAGGTGATGCTTGGTATGGTGAAGGTGATGCTTGGTATGTTGAAGGTGATGCTTGGTATGGTGAAGGTGATGCTTGGTATGGTGAAGGTGTTGCTTGGTATGGTGAAGGTGTTGCTTGGTATGGTGAAGGTGATGCTTGGTATGGTGAAGGTGTTGCTTGGTATGGTGAAGTTGATGCTTGGTATGGTGAAGGTGATGCTTGGTATGGTGAAGGTGATGCTTGGTATGGTGAAGGTGATGCTTGGTATGGTGAAGGTGATGCTTGGTATGGTGAAGGTGATGCTTGGTATGGTGACAGTGATGCTTGGTATGGTGAAGGTGATGCTTGGTATGTTGAAGGTGATGCTTGGTATGGTGAAGGTGACGCTTGGTATGGTGAAGGTGACGCTTGGTATGGTGAAGGTGATACTTGGTATGGTGAAGGTGATACTTGGTATGGTGAAGGTGATGCTGCTATGGTGAAGGTGATGCTTGCTACGGTGAAGGTGATGCTTGCTGTGGTGAAGGTGATGCTTGCTATGGTGAAGGTGATGCTTGCTATGGTGAAGGTGATGCTTGCTATGGTGAAGGTGATGCTTGCTATGGTGAAGGTGATGCTTGCTATGGAGGAGGTGATGCTTGCTATGGTGGAAGTGATGCTTGCTATGGTGGAGGTGATGCTTGCTATGGTGGAGTTGATGCTTGCTATGGTGGAGGTGATGCTTGCTATGGTGGAGGTGATGCTTGCTATGGTGGAGGTGATGCTTGATATGGTGGAGGTGATGCTTGCTATGGTGGAGGTGATGCTTGCTATGATGAAGGTGATGCTTGGTATGGTGAAGCTGATGCTTGGAATGGTGAGGTGATGCTTGGTATGGTGAAGGTGATGCTTGCTATGGTGGAGGTGATGCTTGCTAAGGTGAAGGTGATGCTTGGTATGGTGAAGGTGATGCTTGGTATGGTGGAGGTGATGCTTGCTATGGTGGAGGTGATGCTTGCTATGGTGAAGGTGATGCTTGCTATGGTGAAGGTGATGCTTGCTATGGTGAAGGTGATGCTTGCTATGGTGAAGGTGATGCTTGCTATGGTGAAGGTGATGCTTGCTATGGTGAAGGTGATGCTTGCTATGGTGAAGGTGATGCTTGCTATGGTGAAGGTGATGCTTGCTATGGTGAAGGTGATGCTTGCTATGGTGGAGGTGATGCTTGCTATGGTGGAGTTGATGCTTGCTATGGTGGAGGTGATGCTTGCTATGGTGGAGGTGATGCTTGCTATGGTGGAGGTGATGCTTGCTATGGTGGAGGTGATGCTTGCTATGGTGAAGGTGATGCTTGCTATGGTGAAGGTGATGCTTGCTATGGTGAATGTGATGCCTGCTATGGTGAAGGTGGTGCTTGGTATGGTGAAGGTGATGCTTGCTATGGTGAAGGTGATGCTTGGTATGGTGAAGGTGATGCTTGGTATGGTGAAGGTGATGCTTGGTATGGTGAAGGTGATGCTTGGTATGTTGAAGGTGATGCTTGGTATGGTGAAGGTGATGCTTGGTATGGTGAAGGTGTTGCTTGGTATGGTGAAGGTGATTCTTGGTATGGTGAAGGTGTTGCTTGGTATGGTGAAGGTGATGCTTGGTATGGTGAAGGTGATGCTTGGTATGGTGAAGGTGATGCTTGGTATGGTGAAGGTGATGCTTGGTATGGTGAAGGTGATGCTTGGTATGGTGAAGGTGATGCTTGGTATGGTGAAGGTGATGCTTGGTATGGTGAAGGTGATGCTTGGTATGGTGAAGGTGATGCTTGGTATGATGAAGGTGATGCTTGGTATGGTGACGGCGATGCTTGGTATGGTGAAGGCGACGCTTGGTATGGTGAAGGTGATACTTGGTATGGTGAAGGTGATACTTGGTATGGTGAAGGTGATACTTGGTATGGTGAAGGTGATACTTGGTATGGTGAAGGTGATACTTTGTATGGTGAAGGTGATACTTGGTATGGTGAAGGTGATACTTGGTATGGTGAAGGTGATACTTGGTATGGTGAAGGTGATACTTGGTATGGTGAAGGTGATACTTGGTATGGTGAAGGTGATACTTGGTACGGTGAAGGTGATACTTGGTACGGTGAATGTGATACTTGGTACGGTGAAGGTGATACTTGGTATGGTGAAGGTGATACTTGGTACGGTGAAGGTGATACTTGGTACGGTGAAGGTGATGCTTGGTACGGTGAAGGTGATGCTTGGTACGGTGAAGGTGATGCTTGGTACGGTGAAGGTGATGCTTGCTATGGTGAAAGTGATGCTTGCTATGGTGAAGGTGATGCTTGCTATGGTGAAGGTGATGCTTGCTATGGTGAAGGTGATGCTTGCTATGGTGAAGGTGATGCTTGGTATGGTGAAGGTGATGCTTGCTATGGTGAAGGTGATGCTTGCTATGGTGAAGGTGATGCTTGCTATGCTGGAGGTGATGCTTGCTATGGTGGAAGTGATGCTTCCTATGGTGGAGGTGATGCTTGCTATGGAGGAGTTGATGCTTGCTATGGTGGAGGTGATGCTTGCTATGGTGGAGGTGATGCTTGCTATGGTGGAGGTGATGCTTGCTATGGTGGAGGTGATGCTTGCTATGGTGGAGGTGATGCTTGCTATGGTGAAGGTGATGCTTGCTATGGTGAAGGTGATGCTTGCTATGGTGAATGTGATGCCTGCTATGGTGAAGGTGGTGCTTGGTATGGTGAAGGTGATGCTTGCTATGGTGAAGGTGATGCTTGGTATGGTGAAGGTGATGCTTGGTATGGTGAAGGTGATGCTTGGTATGGTGAAGGTGATGCTTGGTATGTTGAAGGTGATGCTTGGTATGGTGAAGGTGATGCTTGGTATGGTGAAGGTGTTGCTTGGTATGGTGAAGGTGTTGCTTGGTATGGTGAAGGTGATGCTTGGTATGGTGAAGGTGTTGCTTGGTATGGTGAAGTTGATGCTTGGTATGGTGAAGGTGATGCTTGGTATGGTGAAGGTGATGCTTGGTATGGTGAAGGTGATGCTTGGTATGGTGAAGGTGATGCTTGGTATGGTGAAGGTGATGCTTGGTATGGTGACAGTGATGCTTGGTATGGTGAAGGTGATGCTTGGTATGTTGAAGGTGATGCTTGGTATGGTGAAGGTGACGCTTGGTATGGTGAAGGTGACGCTTGGTATGGTGAAGGTGATACTTGGTATGGTGAAGGTGATACTTGGTATGGTGAAGGTGATGCTGCTATGGTGAAGGTGATGCTTGCTACGGTGAAGGTGATGCTTGCTGTGGTGAAGGTGATGCTTGCTATGGTGAAGGTGATGCTTGCTATGGTGAAGGTGATGCTTGCTATGGTGAAGGTGATGCTTGCTATGGTGAAGGTGATGCTTGCTATGGAGGAGGTGATGCTTGCTATGGTGGAAGTGATGCTTGCTATGGTGGAGGTGATGCTTGCTATGGTGGAGTTGATGCTTGCTATGGTGGAGGTGATGCTTGCTATGGTGGAGGTGATGCTTGCTATGGTGGAGGTGATGCTTGATATGGTGGAGGTGATGCTTGCTATGGTGGAGGTGATGCTTGCTATGATGAAGGTGATGCTTGGTATGGTGAAGCTGATGCTTGGAATGGTGAGGTGATGCTTGGTATGGTGAAGGTGATGCTTGCTATGGTGGAGGTGATGCTTGCTAAGGTGAAGGTGATGCTTGGTATGGTGAAGGTGATGCTTGGTATGGTGGAGGTGATGCTTGCTATGGTGGAGGTGATGCTTGCTATGGTGAAGGTGATGCTTGCTATGGTGAAGGTGATGCTTGCTATGGTGGAGGTGATGCTTGCTATGGTGAAGGTGATGCTTGCTATGGTGAAGGTGATGCTTGCTATGGTGAAGGTGATGCTTGCTATGGTGAAGGTGATGCTTGCTATGGTGAAGGTGATGCTTGCTATGGTGAAGGTGATGCTTGCTATGGTGGAGGTGATGCTTGCTATGGTGGAGTTGATGCTTGCTATGGTGGAGGTGATGCTTGCTATGGTGGAGGTGATGCTTGCTATGGTGGAGGTGATGCTTGCTATGGTGGAGGTGATGCTTGCTATGGTGGAGGTGATGCTTGCTATGGTGAAGGTGATGCTTGCTATGGTGAAGGTGATGCTTGCTATGGTGAATGTGATGCTTGCTATGGTGAAGGTGATGCTTGCTATGGTGAAGGTGATGCTTGGTATGGTGAAGGTGATGCTTGGTATGGTGAAGGTGATGCTTGGTATGGTGAAGGTGATGCTTGGTATGGTGAAGGTGTTGCTTGGTATGGTGAAGGTGTTGCTTGGTATGGTGAAGGTGATTCTTGGTATGGTGAAGGTGTTGCTTGGTATGGTGAAGGTGATGCTTGGTATGGTGAAGGTGATGCTTGGTATGGTGAAGGTGATGCTTGGTATGGTGAAGGTGATGCTTGGTATGGTGAAGGTGATGCTTGGTATGGTGAAGGTGATGCTTGGTATGGTGAAGGTGATGCTTGGTATGGTGAAGGTGATGCTTGGTATGATGAAGGTGATGCTTGGTATGGTGACGGCGATGCTTGGTATGGTGAAGGCGACGCTTGGTATGGTGAAGGTGATACTTGGTATGGTGAAGGTGATACTTGGTATGGTGAAGGTGATACTTGGTATGGTGAAGGTGATACTTGGTATGGTGAAGGTGATACTTTGTATGGTGAAGGTGATACTTGGTATGGTGAAGGTGATACTTGGTATGGTGAAGGTGATACTTGGTATGGTGAAGGTGATACTTGGTATGGTGAAGGTGATACTTGGTATGGTGAAGGTGATACTTGGTACGGTGAAGGTGATACTTGGTACGGTGAATGTGATACTTGGTACGGTGAAGGTGATACTTGGTATGGTGAAGGTGATACTTGGTACGGTGAAGGTGATACTTGGTACGGTGAAGGTGATGCTTGGTACGGTGAAGGTGATGCTTGGTACGGTGAAGGTGATGCTTGGTACGGTGAAGGTGATGCTTGCTATGGTGAAAGTGATGCTTGCTATGGTGAAGGTGATGCTTGCTATGGTGAAGGTGATGCTTGCTATGGTGAAGGTGATGCTTGCTATGGTGAAGGTGATGCTTGCTATGGTGAAGGTGATGCTTGGTATGGAAGGTGATGCTTGCTATGGTGAAGGTGATGCTTGCTATGGTGAAGGTGATGCTTGCTATGGTGAAGGTGATGCTTGCTATGGTGAAGGTGATGCTTGGTATGGTGAAGGTGATGCTTGGTATGGTGAAAGTGATGCTTGGTATGGTGAAGGTGATGCTTGGTATGGTGAAGGTGATGCTTGGTATGGTGAAGGTGATGCTTGGTATGGTGAAGGTGATGCTTGCTATGGTGAAGGTGATGCTTGGTATGGTGAAGGTGATGCTTGGTATGGTGAAGGTGATGCTTGGTATGGTGAAGGTAATGCTTGGTATGTTGAAGGTGATGCTTGGTATGGTGAAGGTGATGCTTGGTATGGTGAAGGTGATGCTTGGTATGGTGAAAGTGATGCTTGGTATGGTGAAGGTGATGCTTGGTATGGTGAAGGTGATGCTTGGTATGGTGAAGGTGATGCTTGGTATGGTGGAGGTGATGCTTGCTATGGTGGAGGTGATGCTTGGTATGGTGAAGGTGATGCTTGGTATGGTGAAGGTGATGCTTGGTATGGTGAAGGTGATGCTTGGTATGGTGAAGGTGATGCTTGGTATGGTGAAGGTGATGCCTGGTATGGTGAAGGTGATGCTTGGTATGGTGAAGGTGATGCTTGGTATGGTGAAGGTGATGCTTGGTATGGTGAAGGTGATGCTTGGTATGGTGAAGGTGATGCTTGGTATGGAAGGTGATGCTTGCTATGGTGAAGGTGATGCTTTCTATGGTGAAGGTGATGCTTGGTATGTTGAAGGTGATGCTTGGTATGGTGAAGGTGATGCTTGGTATGGTGAAGGTGATACTTGGTATGGTGAAGGTGATACTTGGTACGGTGAAGGTGATACTTGGTATGGTGAAGGTGATACTTGGTATGGTGAAGGTGATACTTGGTACAGTGAAGGTGATACTTGGTACGGTGAAGGTGATACTTGGTACGGTGAAGGTGATGCTTGGTACGGTGAAGGTGATACTTGGTACGGTGAAGGTGATACTTGGTACGGTGAAGGTGATACTTGGTACGGTGAAGGTGATACTTGGTACGGTGAAGGTGATGCTTGGTACGGTGAAGGTGATGCTTGGTACGGTGAAGGTGATGCTTGGTACGGTGAAGGTGATGCTTGCTATGGTGAAGGTGATGCTTGCTAAGGTGAAGGTGATGCTTGCTATGGTGAAGGTGATGCTTGCTATGGTGAAGGTGATGCTTGCTATGGTGAAGGTGATGCTTGCTATGGTGAAGGTGATGCTTGCTATGGTGAAGGTGATGCTTGCTATGGTGAAGGTGATGCTTGCTATGGTGAAGGTGATGCTTGGTATGGTGAAGGTGATACTTGGTATGGTGAAGGTGATACTTGGTACGGTGAAGGTGATATTTGGTACGGTGAATGTGATACTTGGTACGGTGAAGGTGATACTTGGTACGGTGAAGGTGATACTTGGTACGGTGAAGGTGATACTTGGTACGGTGAAGGTGATGCTTGGTACGGTGAAGGTGATGCTTGGTACGGTGAAGGTGATGCTTGCTATCGTGAAGGTGATGCTTGCTATGGTGAAAGTGATGCTTGCTATGGTGAAGGTGATGCTTGCTATGGTGAAGGTGATGCTTGCTATGGTGAAGGTGATGCTTGCTATGGTGAAGGTGATGCTTGCTATGGTGAAGGTGATGCTTGGTATGGTGAAGGTGATGCTTGGTATGGAAGGTGATGCTTGCTATGGTGAAGGTGATGCTTGCTATGGTGAAGGTGATGCTTGGTATGGTGAAGGTGATGCTTGGTATGGTGAAGGTGATGCTTAGTATGGTGAAGGTGATGCTTGGTATGGTGAAGGTGATGCTTGGTATGGTGAAGGTGATGCTTGGTACGGTGAAGGTGATACTTGGTACGGTGAAGGTGATACTTGGTACGGTGAAGGTGATACTTGGTACGGTGAAGGTGATGCTTGGTACGGTGAAGGTGATGCTTGGTACGGTGAAGGTGATGCTTGGTACGGTGAAGGTGATGCTTGGTACGGTGAAGGTGATGCTTGGTATGGTGAAGGTGATGCTTGGTATGGTGAAGGTGATGCTTGCTATGGTGGAGGTGATGCTTGCTATGGTGAAGGTGATGCTTGCTATGGTGAAGGTGATGCTTGCTATGGTGAAGGTGATGCTTGCTATGGTGGAGGTGATGCTTGCTATGGTGAAGGTGATGCTTGCTATGGTGAAGGTGATGCTTGCTATGGTGAATGTGATGCTTGCTATGGTGAAGGTGATGCTTTCTATGGTGAAGGTGATGCTTGCTATGGTGGAGGTGATGCTTGCTATGGTGGAGGTGATGCTTGCTATGGTGGAGGTGATGCTTGCTATGCTGGAGGTGATGCTTGCTATGCTGGAGGTGATGCTTGCTATGGTGGAGGTGATGCTTGCTATGGTGGAGGTGATGCTTGCTATGGTGGAGGTGATGCTTGCTATGGTGAAGGTGATGCTTGCTATGGTGAAGGTGATGCTTGCTATGGTGAAGGTGATGCTTGCTATGGTGAAGGTGATGCTTTCTATGGTGAAGGTGATGCTTGCTATGCTGGAGGTGATGCTTGCTATGGTGGAGGTGATGCTTGCTATGGTGGAGGTGATGCTTGCTATGGTGGAGGTGATGCTTGCTATGGTGGAGGTGATGCTTGCTATGGTGGAGGTGATGCTTGCTATGGTGAAGGTGATGCTTGCTATGGTGAAGGTGATGCTTGCAATGGTGAATGTGATACTTGCTATGGTGAAGGTGATGCTTGCTATGGTGAAGGTGATGCTTGCTATGGTGAAGGTGATGCTTGCTATGGTGAAGGTGATGCTTGCTTTGGTGAAGGTGATGCTTGCTATGGTGGAGGTGATGCTTGCTATGGTGAAGGTGATGCTTGCTATGGTGAAGGTGATGCTTGCTATGGTGAAGGTGATGCTTGGTATGGTGAAGGTGATGCTTGCTATGGTGAAGGTGAGGCTTGCTATGGTGAAGGTGATGCTTGGTATGGTGAAGGTGATGCTTGGTATGGTGAAGGTGATACTTGGTATGGTGAAGGTGATGCTTGCTATGGTGAAGGTGATGCTTGCTATGGTGAAGGTGATGCTTGCTATGCTGGAGGTGATGCTTGCTATGGTGGAAGTGATGCTTCCTATGGTGGAGGTGATGCTTGCTATGGTGGAGTTGATGCTTGCTATGGTGGAGGTGATGCTTGCTATGGTGGAGGTGATGCTTGCTATGGTGGAGGTGATGCTTGCTATGGTGGAGGTGATGCTTGCTATGGTGGAGGTGATGCTTGCTATGGTGAAGGTGATGCTTGCTATGGTGAAGGTGATGCTTGCTATGGTGAATGTGATGCCTGCTATGGTGAAGGTGGTGCTTTGTATGGTGAAGGTGATGCTTGCTATGGTGAAGGTGATGCTTGGTATGGTGAAGGTGATGCTTGGTATGGTGAAGGTGATGCTTGGTATGGTGAAGGTGATGCTTGGTATGGTGAAGGTGATACTTGGTATGGTGAAGGTGATGCTGCTATGGTGAAGGTGATGCTTGCTACGGTGAAGGTGATGCTTGCTGTGGTGAAGGTGATGCTTGGTATGGTGAAGGTGATGCTTGGTATGGTGAAGGTGTTGCTTGGTATGGTGAAGGTGTTGCTTGGTATGGTGAAGGTGATGCTTGGTATGGTGAAGGTGTTGCTTGGTATGGTGAAGTTGATGCTTGGTATGGTGAAGGTGATGCTTGGTATGGTGAAGGTGATGCTTGGTATGGTGAAGGTGATGCTTGGTATGGTGAAGGTGATGCTTGGTATGGTGAAGGTGATGCTTGGTATGGTGACAGTGATGCTTGGTATGGTGAAGGTGATGCTTGGTATGTTGAAGGTGATGCTTGGTATGGTGAAGGTGACGCTTGGTATGGTGAAGGTGACGCTTGGTATGGTGAAGGTGATACTTGGTATGGTGAAGGTGATACTTGGTATGGTGAAGGTGATGCTGCTATGGTGAAGGTGATGCTTGCTACGGTGAAGGTGATGCTTGCTGTGGTGAAGGTGATGCTTGCTATGGTGAAGGTGATGCTTGCTATGGTGAAGGTGATGCTTGCTATGGTGAAGGTGATGCTTGCTATGGTGAAGGTGATGCTTGCTATGGAGGAGGTGATGCTTGCTATGGTGGAAGTGATGCTTGCTATGGTGGAGGTGATGCTTGCTATGGTGGAGTTGATGCTTGCTATGGTGGAGGTGATGCTTGCTATGGTGGAGGTGATGCTTGCTATGGTGGAGGTGATGCTTGATATGGTGGAGGTGATGCTTGCTATGGTGGAGGTGATGCTTGCTATGATGAAGGTGATGCTTGGTATGGTGAAGCTGATGCTTGGAATGGTGAGGTGATGCTTGGTATGGTGAAGGTGATGCTTGCTATGGTGGAGGTGATGCTTGCTAAGGTGAAGGTGATGCTTGGTATGGTGAAGGTGATGCTTGGTATGGTGGAGGTGATGCTTGCTATGGTGGAGGTGATGCTTGCTATGGTGAAGGTGATGCTTGCTATGGTGAAGGTGATGCTTGCTATGGTGAAGGTGATGCTTGCTATGGTGAAGGTGATGCTTGCTATGGTGAAGGTGATGCTTGCTATGGTGAAGGTGATGCTTGCTATGGTGAAGGTGATGCTTGCTATGGTGAAGGTGATGCTTGCTATGGTGAAGGTGATGCTTGCTATGGTGGAGGTGATGCTTGCTATGGTGGAGTTGATGCTTGCTATGGTGGAGGTGATGCTTGCTATGGTGGAGGTGATGCTTGCTATGGTGGAGGTGATGCTTGCTATGGTGGAGGTGATGCTTGCTATGGTGAAGGTGATGCTTGCTATGGTGAAGGTGATGCTTGCTATGGTGAATGTGATGCCTGCTATGGTGAAGGTGGTGCTTGGTATGGTGAAGGTGATGCTTGCTATGGTGAAGGTGATGCTTGGTATGGTGAAGGTGATGCTTGGTATGGTGAAGGTGATGCTTGGTATGGTGAAGGTGATGCTTGGTATGTTGAAGGTGATGCTTGGTATGGTGAAGGTGATGCTTGGTATGGTGAAGGTGTTGCTTGGTATGGTGAAGGTGATTCTTGGTATGGTGAAGGTGTTGCTTGGTATGGTGAAGGTGATGCTTGGTATGGTGAAGGTGATGCTTGGTATGGTGAAGGTGATGCTTGGTATGGTGAAGGTGATGCTTGGTATGGTGAAGGTGATGCTTGGTATGGTGAAGGTGATGCTTGGTATGGTGAAGGTGATGCTTGGTATGGTGAAGGTGATGCTTGGTATGGTGAAGGTGATGCTTGGTATGATGAAGGTGATGCTTGGTATGGTGACGGCGATGCTTGGTATGGTGAAGGCGACGCTTGGTATGGTGAAGGTGATACTTGGTATGGTGAAGGTGATACTTGGTATGGTGAAGGTGATACTTGGTATGGTGAAGGTGATACTTGGTATGGTGAAGGTGATACTTTGTATGGTGAAGGTGATACTTGGTATGGTGAAGGTGATACTTGGTATGGTGAAGGTGATACTTGGTATGGTGAAGGTGATACTTGGTATGGTGAAGGTGATACTTGGTATGGTGAAGGTGATACTTGGTACGGTGAAGGTGATACTTG
The DNA here is from genome assembly GCF_055824585.1 of Amblyomma mixtum. Taxonomy (NCBI): domain Eukaryota; kingdom Metazoa; phylum Arthropoda; class Arachnida; order Ixodida; family Ixodidae; genus Amblyomma; species Amblyomma mixtum. The sequence continues at coordinate 322,141,132 of NC_143014.1, forward strand.
GTACGGTGAATGTGATACTTGGTACGGTGAAGGTGATACTTGGTATGGTGAAGGTGATACTTGGTACGGTGAAGGTGATACTTGGTACGGTGAAGGTGATGCTTGGTACGGTGAAGGTGATGCTTGGTACGGTGAAGGTGATGCTTGGTACGGTGAAGGTGATGCTTGCTATGGTGAAAGTGATGCTTGCTATGGTGAAGGTGATGCTTGCTATGGTGAAGGTGATGCTTGCTATGGTGAAGGTGATGCTTGCTATGGTGAAGGTGATGCTTGGTATGGTGAAGGTGATGCTTGCTATGGTGAAGGTGATGCTTGCTATGGTGAAGGTGATGCTTGCTATGCTGGAGGTGATGCTTGCTATGGTGGAAGTGATGCTTCCTATGGTGGAGGTGATGCTTGCTATGGAGGAGTTGATGCTTGCTATGGTGGAGGTGATGCTTGCTATGGTGGAGGTGATGCTTGCTATGGTGGAGGTGATGCTTGCTATGGTGGAGGTGATGCTTGCTATGGTGGAGGTGATGCTTGCTATGGTGAAGGTGATGCTTGCTATGGTGAAGGTGATGCTTGCTATGGTGAATGTGATGCCTGCTATGGTGAAGGTGGTGCTTGGTATGGTGAAGGTGATGCTTGCTATGGTGAAGGTGATGCTTGGTATGGTGAAGGTGATGCTTGGTATGGTGAAGGTGATGCTTGGTATGGTGAAGGTGATGCTTGGTATGTTGAAGGTGATGCTTGGTATGGTGAAGGTGATGCTTGGTATGGTGAAGGTGTTGCTTGGTATGGTGAAGGTGTTGCTTGGTATGGTGAAGGTGATGCTTGGTATGGTGAAGGTGTTGCTTGGTATGGTGAAGTTGATGCTTGGTATGGTGAAGGTGATGCTTGGTATGGTGAAGGTGATGCTTGGTATGGTGAAGGTGATGCTTGGTATGGTGAAGGTGATGCTTGGTATGGTGAAGGTGATGCTTGGTATGGTGACAGTGATGCTTGGTATGGTGAAGGTGATGCTTGGTATGTTGAAGGTGATGCTTGGTATGGTGAAGGTGACGCTTGGTATGGTGAAGGTGACGCTTGGTATGGTGAAGGTGATACTTGGTATGGTGAAGGTGATACTTGGTATGGTGAAGGTGATGCTGCTATGGTGAAGGTGATGCTTGCTACGGTGAAGGTGATGCTTGCTGTGGTGAAGGTGATGCTTGCTATGGTGAAGGTGATGCTTGCTATGGTGAAGGTGATGCTTGCTATGGTGAAGGTGATGCTTGCTATGGTGAAGGTGATGCTTGCTATGGAGGAGGTGATGCTTGCTATGGTGGAAGTGATGCTTGCTATGGTGGAGGTGATGCTTGCTATGGTGGAGTTGATGCTTGCTATGGTGGAGGTGATGCTTGCTATGGTGGAGGTGATGCTTGCTATGGTGGAGGTGATGCTTGATATGGTGGAGGTGATGCTTGCTATGGTGGAGGTGATGCTTGCTATGATGAAGGTGATGCTTGGTATGGTGAAGCTGATGCTTGGAATGGTGAGGTGATGCTTGGTATGGTGAAGGTGATGCTTGCTATGGTGGAGGTGATGCTTGCTAAGGTGAAGGTGATGCTTGGTATGGTGAAGGTGATGCTTGGTATGGTGGAGGTGATGCTTGCTATGGTGGAGGTGATGCTTGCTATGGTGAAGGTGATGCTTGCTATGGTGAAGGTGATGCTTGCTATGGTGGAGGTGATGCTTGCTATGGTGAAGGTGATGCTTGCTATGGTGAAGGTGATGCTTGCTATGGTGAAGGTGATGCTTGCTATGGTGAAGGTGATGCTTGCTATGGTGAAGGTGATGCTTGCTATGGTGAAGGTGATGCTTGCTATGGTGGAGGTGATGCTTGCTATGGTGGAGTTGATGCTTGCTATGGTGGAGGTGATGCTTGCTATGGTGGAGGTGATGCTTGCTATGGTGGAGGTGATGCTTGCTATGGTGGAGGTGATGCTTGCTATGGTGGAGGTGATGCTTGCTATGGTGAAGGTGATGCTTGCTATGGTGAAGGTGATGCTTGCTATGGTGAATGTGATGCTTGCTATGGTGAAGGTGGTGCTTGGTATGGTGAAGGTGATGCTTGCTATGGTGAAGGTGATGCTTGGTATGGTGAAGGTGATGCTTGGTATGGTGAAGGTGATGCTTGGTATGGTGAAGGTGATGCTTGGTATGGTGAAGGTGTTGCTTGGTATGGTGAAGGTGTTGCTTGGTATGGTGAAGGTGATTCTTGGTATGGTGAAGGTGTTGCTTGGTATGGTGAAGGTGATGCTTGGTATGGTGAAGGTGATGCTTGGTATGGTGAAGGTGATGCTTGGTATGGTGAAGGTGATGCTTGGTATGGTGAAGGTGATGCTTGGTATGATGAAGGTGATGCTTGGTATGGTGAAGGCGACGCTTGGTATGGTGAAGGTGATACTTGGTATGGTGAAGGTGATACTTGGTATGGTGAAGGTGATACTTGGTATGGTGAAGGTGATACTTGGTATGGTGAAGGTGATACTTTGTATGGTGAAGGTGATACTTGGTATGGTGAAGGTGATACTTGGTATGGTGAAGGTGATACTTGGTATGGTGAAGGTGATACTTGGTATGGTGAAGGTGATACTTGGTATGGTGAAGGTGATACTTGGTACGGTGAAGGTGATACTTGGTACGGTGAATGTGATACTTGGTACGGTGAAGGTGATACTTGGTATGGTGAAGGTGATACTTGGTACGGTGAAGGTGATACTTGGTACGGTGAAGGTGATGCTTGGTACGGTGAAGGTGATGCTTGGTACGGTGAAGGTGATGCTTGGTACGGTGAAGGTGATGCTTGCTATGGTGAAAGTGATGCTTGCTATGGTGAAGGTGATGCTTGCTATGGTGAAGGTGATGCTTGCTATGGTGAAGGTGATGCTTGCTATGGTGAAGGTGATGCTTGCTATGGTGAAGGTGATGCTTGGTATGGAAGGTGATGCTTGCTATGGTGAAGGTGATGCTTGCTATGGTGAAGGTGATGCTTGCTATGGTGAAGGTGATGCTTGGTATGGTGAAGGTGATGCTTGGTATGGTGAAAGTGATGCTTGGTATGGTGAAGGTGATGCTTGGTATGGTGAAGGTGATGCTTGGTATGGTGAAGGTGATGCTTGGTATGGTGAAGGTGATGCTTGCTATGGTGAAGGTGATGCTTGGTATGGTGAAGGTGATGCTTGGTATGGTGAAGGTGATGCTTGGTATGGTGAAGGTAATGCTTGGTATGTTGAAGGTGATGCTTGGTATGGTGAAGGTGATGCTTGGTATGGTGAAGGTGATGCTTGGTATGGTGAAAGTGATGCTTGGTATGGTGAAGGTGATGCTTGGTATGGTGAAGGTGATGCTTGGTATGGTGAAGGTGATGCTTGGTATGGTGGAGGTGATGCTTGCTATGGTGGAGGTGATGCTTGGTATGGTGAAGGTGATGCTTGGTATGGTGAAGGTGATGCTTGGTATGGTGAAGGTGATGCTTGGTATGGTGAAGGTGATGCTTGGTATGGTGAAGGTGATGCCTGGTATGGTGAAGGTGATGCTTGGTATGGTGAAGGTGATGCTTGGTATGGTGAAGGTGATGCTTGGTATGGTGAAGGTGATGCTTGGTATGGTGAAGGTGATGCTTGGTATGGAAGGTGATGCTTGCTATGGTGAAGGTGATGCTTTCTATGGTGAAGGTGATGCTTGGTATGTTGAAGGTGATGCTTGGTATGGTGAAGGTGATGCTTGGTATGGTGAAGGTGATACTTGGTATGGTGAAGGTGATACTTGGTACGGTGAAGGTGATACTTGGTATGGTGAAGGTGATACTTGGTATGGTGAAGGTGATACTTGGTACAGTGAAGGTGATACTTGGTACGGTGAAGGTGATACTTGGTACGGTGAAGGTGATGCTTGGTACGGTGAAGGTGATACTTGGTACGGTGAAGGTGATACTTGGTACGGTGAAGGTGATACTTGGTACGGTGAAGGTGATACTTGGTACGGTGAAGGTGATGCTTGGTACGGTGAAGGTGATGCTTGGTACGGTGAAGGTGATGCTTGGTACGGTGAAGGTGATGCTTGCTATGGTGAAGGTGATGCTTGCTAAGGTGAAGGTGATGCTTGCTATGGTGAAGGTGATGCTTGCTATGGTGAAGGTGATGCTTGCTATGGTGAAGGTGATGCTTGCTATGGTGAAGGTGATGCTTGCTATGGTGAAGGTGATGCTTGCTATGGTGAAGGTGATGCTTGCTATGGTGAAGGTGATGCTTGGTATGGTGAAGGTGATGCTTGGTATGGTGAAGGTGATGCTTGGTATGTTGAGGTGATGCTTGGTATGGTGAAGGTGATGCTTGGTATGGTGAAGGTGTTGCTTGGTATGGTGAAGGTGTTGCTTGGTATGGTGAAGGTGATGCTTGGTATGGTGAAGGTGATGCTTGGTATGGTGAAGGTGATGCTTGGTATGGTGAAGGTGATGCTTGGTATGGTGAAGGTGATGCTTGGTATGGTGAAGGTGATGCTTGGTATGGTGAAGGTGATGCTTGGTATGGTGAAGGTGATGCTTGGTATGGTGAAGGTGATGCTTGGTATGGTGAAGGTGATGCTTGGTATGGTGAATTTGATGCTTGGTATGGTGAAGGTGATGCTTGGTATGGTGAAGGTGATGCTTGGTATGGTGAAGGTGATGCTTGGTATGGTGAAGGTGATGCTTGGTATGGTGAAGGTGATGCTTGGTATGGTGAAGGTGATGCTTGGTATGGTGAAGGTGATGCTTGGTATGGTGAAGGTGATGCTTGGTATGGTGAAGGTGATACTTGGTATGGTGAAGGTGATACTTGGTATGGTGAAGGTGATGCTTGCTATGGTGAAGGTGATGCTTGGTATGTTGAAGGTGATGCTTGCTATGGTGAAGGTGATGCTTGCTATGGTGAAGGTGACGCTTGCTATGGTGAAGGTGATGTTTGGTATGGTGGAGGTGATGCTTGCTATGGTGGAAGTGATGCTTGCTATGGTGGAGGTGATGCTTGCTATGGTGGAGTTGATGCTTGCTATGGTGGAGGTGATGCTTGCTATGGTGGAGGTGATGCTTGCTATGGTGGAGGTGATGCTTGATATGGTGGAGGTGATGCTTGCTATGGTGGAGGTGATGCTTGCTATGGTGGAGGTGATGCTTGCTATGGTGGAGGTGATGCTTGCTATGGTGAAGGTGATGTTTGCTATGGTGAATGTGATGCTTGCTATGGTGAAGGGGGTGCTTGGTATGGTGAAGGTGATGCTTGCTATGGTGAAGGTGATGCTTGGTATGGTGAAGGTGATGCTTGGTATGGTGAAGGTGATGCTTGGTATGGTGAAGGTGATGCTTGGTATGGTGAAGGTGATGCTTGGTATGGTGAAGGTGATGCTTGGTATGGTGAAGGTGATGCTTGGTATGGTGAAGGTGATGCTTGGTATGGTGAAGGTGATGCTTGGTATGGTGAAGGTGATGCTTGGTATGGTGAAGGTGATGCTTGGTATGGTGAAGGTGATGCTTGGTATGGTGAAGGTGATGCTTGGTATGGTGAAGGTGATGCTTGGTATGGTGAAGGTGATACTTGGTATGGTGAAGGTGATACTTGGTATGGTGAAGGTGATGCTTGCTATGGTGAAGGTGATGCTTGGTATGTTGAAGGTGATGCTTGCTATGGTGAAGGTGATGCTTGCTATGGTGAAGGTGACGCTTGCTATGGTGAAGGTGATGTTTGGTATGGTGGAGGTGATGCTTGCTATGGTGGAAGTGATGCTTGCTATGGTGGAGGTGATGCTTGCTATGGTGGAGTTGATGCTTGCTATGGTGGAGGTGATGCTTGCTATGGTGGAGGTGATGCTTGCTATGGTGGAGGTGATGCTTGATATGGTGGAGGTGATGCTTGCTATGGTGGAGGTGATGCTTGCTATGGTGGAGGTGATGCTTGCTATGGTGGAGGTGATGCTTGCTATGGTGAAGGTGATGTTTGCTATGGTGAATGTGATGCTTGCTATGGTGAAGGGGGTGCTTGGTATGGTGAAGGTGATGCTTGCTATGGTGAAGGTGATGCTTGGTATGGTGAAGGTGATGCTTGGTATGGTGAAGGTGATGCTTGGTATGGTGAAGGTGATGCTTGGTATGGTGAAGGTGATGCTTGGTATGGTGAAGGTGATGCTTGGTATGGTGAAGGTGATGCTTGGTATGGTGAAGGTGATGCTTGGTATGGTGAAGGTGATGCTTGGTATGGTGAAGGTGATGCTTGGTATGGTGAAGGTGATGCTTGGTGTGGTGAAGCTGATGCTTGGAATGGTGAGGTGATGCTTGGTATGGTGAAGGTGATGCTTGCTATGGTGGAGGTGATGCTTGCCATGGTGAAGGTGATGCTTGGTATGGTGAAGGTGATGCTTGGTATGGTGAAGGTGATGCTTGCTATGGTGGAGGTGATGCTTGCTATGGTGAAGGTGATGCTTGCTATGGTGAAGGTGATGCTTGCTATGGTGAAGGTGATGCTTGCTATGGTGAAGGTGATGCTTGCTATGGTGAAGGTGATGCTTGCTATGGTGAAGGTGATGCTTGCTATGGTGAAGGTGATGCTTGCTATGGTGAAGGTGATGCTTGCTATGCTGGAGGTGATGCTTGCTATGGTGGAAGTGATGCTTGCTATGGTGGAGGTGATGCTTGCTATGGTGGAGTTGATGCTTGCTATGGTGGAGGTGATGCTTGCTATGGTGGAGGTGATGCTTGCTATGGTGGAGGTGATGCTTGCTATGGTGGAGGTGATGCTTGCTATGGTGGAGGTGATGCTTGCTATGGTGAAGGTGATGCTTGCTATGGTGAATGTGAAGCTTGCTATGGTGAAGGTGGTGCTTGGTATGGTGAAGGTGATGCTTGCTATGGTGAAGGTGATGCTTGGTATGGTGAAGGTGATGCTTGGTATGGTGAAGGTGATGCTTGGTATGGTGAATTTGATGCTTGGTATGGTGAAGGTGATGCTTGGTATGGTGAAGGTGATGCTTGGTATGGTGAAGGTGATGCTTGGTATGGTGAAGGTGATGCTTGGTATGGTGAAGGTGATGCTTGGTATGGTGAAGGTGATGCTTGGTATGGTGAAGGTGATGCTTGGTATGGTGAAGGTGATGCTTGGTATGGTGAAGGTGATGCTTGGTATGGTGAAGGTGATGCTTGGTATGGTGAAGGTGATACTTGGTATGGTGAAGGTGATACTTGGTATGGTGAAGGTGATGCTTGCTATGGTGAAGGTGATGCTTGGTATGTTGAAGGTGATGCTTGCTATGGTGAAGGTGATGCTTGCTATGGTGAAGGTGACGCTTGCTATGGTGAAGGTGATGCTTGCTATGGTGGAGGTGATGCTTGCTATGGTGGAAGTGATGCTTGCTATGGTGGAGGTGATGCTTGCTATGGTGGAGTTGATGCTTGCTATGGTGGAGGTGATGCTTGCTATGGTGGAGGTGATGCTTGCTATGGTGGAGGTGATGCTTGATATGGTGGAGGTGATGCTTGCTATGGTGGAGGTGATGCTTGCTATGGTGGAGGTGATGCTTGCTATGGTGAAGGTGATGCTTGGTATGGTGAAGGTGATGCTTGGTATGGTGAAGGTGATGCTTGGTATGGTGAAGGTGATGCTTGGTATGGTGAAGGTGATGCCTGGTATGGTGAAGGTGATGCTTGGTATGGTGAAGGTGATGCTTGGTATGGTGAAGGTGATGCTTGGTATGGTGAAGGTGATGCTTGGTATGGTGAAGGTGATGCTTGGTATGGAAGGTGATGCTTGCTATGGTGAAGGTGATGCTTGCTATGGTGAAGGTGATGCTTTCTATGGTGAAGGTGATGCTTGGTATGTTGAAGGTGCTGCTTGGTATGGTGAAGGTGATGCTTGGTATGGTGAAAGTGATGCTTGGTATGGTGAAGGTGATGCTTGGTATGGTGAAGGTGATGCTTGGTATGGTGAAGGTGATGCTTGGTATGGTGGAGGTGATGCTTGCTATGGTGGAGGTGATGCTTGGTATGGTGAAGGTGATGCTTGGTATGGTGAAGGTGATGCTTGGTATGGTGAAGGTGATGCTTGGTATGGTGAAGGTGATGCTTGGTATGGTGAAGGTGATGCCTGGTATGGTGAAGGTGATGCTTGGTATGGTGAAGGTGATGCCTGGTATGGTGAAGGTGATGCTTGGTATGGTGAAGGTGATGCTTGGTATGGTGAAGGTGATGCTTGGTATGGTGAAGGTGATGCTTGGTATGGTGAAGGTGATGCTTGGTATGGAAGGTGATGCTTGCTATGGTGAAGGTGATGCTTTCTATGGTGAAGGTGATGCTTGGTATGTTGAAGGTGATGCTTGGTATGGTGAAGGTGATGCTTGGTATGGTGAAGGTGATACTTGGTATGGTGAAGGTGATACTTGGTACGGTGAAGGTGATACTTGGTATGGTGAAGGTGATACTTGGTATGGTGAAGGTGATACTTGGTACAGTGAAGGTGATACTTGGTACGGTGAAGGTGATACTTGGTACGGTGAAGGTGATACTTGGTACGGTGAAGGTGATGCTTGGTACGGTGAAGGTGATACTTGGTACGGTGAAGGTGATACTTGGTACGGTGAAGGTGATACTTGGTACGGTGAAGGTGATACTTGGTACGGTGAAGGTGATGCTTGGTACGGTGAAGGTGATGCTTGGTGTGGTGAAGGTGATGCTTGGTATGGTGAAGGTGATGCTTGGTACGGTGAAGGTGATGCTTGGTATGGTGAAGGTGATGCTTGCTATGGTGGAGGTGATGCTTGCAATGGTGAAGGTGATGCTTGGTATGGTGAAGGTGATGCTTGGTATGGTGAAGGTGATGCTTGCTATGGTGGAGGTGATGCTTGCTATGGTGGAGGTGATGCTTGCTATGGTGGAGGTGATGCTTGCTATGGTGGAGGTGATGCTTGCTATGGTGGAGGTGATGCTTGCTATGGTGAAGGTGATGTTTGCTATGGTGAATGTGATGCTTGCTATGGTGAAGGGGGTGCTTGGTATGGTGAAGGTGATGCTTGCTATGGTGAAGGTGATGCTTGGTATGGTGAAGGTGATGCTTGGTATGGTGAAGGTGATGCTTGGTATGGTGAAGGTGATGCTTGGTATGGTGAAGGCGATGCTTGGTATGGTGAAGGTGATGCTTGGTATGGTGAAGGTGATGCTTGGTATGGTGAAGGTGATGCTTGGTATGGTGAAGGTGATGCTTGGTATGGTGAAGGTGATGCTTGGTATGGTGAAGGTGATGCTTGGTGTGGTGAAGCTGATGCTTGGAATGGTGAGGTGATGCTTGGTATGGTGAAGGTGATGCTTGCTATGGTGGAGGTGATGCTTGCCATGGTGAAGGTGATGCTTGGTATGGTGAAGGTGATGCTTGGTATGGTGAAGGTGATGCTTGCTATGGTGGAGGTGATGCTTGCTATGGTGAAGGTGATGCTTGCTATGGTGAAGGTGATGCTTGCTATGGTGAAGGTGATGCTTGCTATGGTGAAGGTGATGCTTGCTATGGTGAAGGTGATGCTTGCTATGGTGAAGGTGATGCTTGCTATGGTGAAGGTGATGCTTGCTATGGTGAAGGTGATGCTTGCTATGCTGGAGGTGATGCTTGCTATGGTGGAAGTGATGCTTGCTATGGTGGAGGTGATGCTTGCTATGGTGGAGTTGATGCTTGCTATGGTGGAGGTGATGCTTGCTATGGTGGAGGTGATGCTTGCTATGGTGGAGGTGATGCTTGCTATGGTGGAGGTGATGCTTGCTATGGTGGAGGTGATGCTTGCTATGGTGAAGGTGATGCTTGCTATGGTGAATGTGATGCTTGCTATGGTGAAGGTGGTGCTTGGTATGGTGAAGGTGATGCTTGCTATGGTGAAGGTGATGCTTGGTATGGTGAAGGTGATGCTTGGTATGGTGAAGGTGATGCTTGGTATGGTGAATTTGATGCTTGGTATGGTGAAGGTGATGCTTGGTATGGTGAGGGTGATGCTTGGTATGGTGAAGGTGATGCTTGGTATGGTGAAGGTGATGCTTGGTATGGTGAAGGTGATGCTTGGTATGGTGAAGGTGATGCTTGGTATGGTGAAGGTGATGCTTGGTATGGTGAAGGTGATGCTTGGTATGGTGAAGGTGATGCTTGGTATGGTGAAGGTGATGCTTGGTATGGTGAAGGTGATACTTGGTATGGTGAAGGTGATACTTGGTATGGTGAAGGTGATGCTTGCTATGGTGAAGGTGATGCTTGGTATGTTGAAGGTGATGCTTGCTATGGTGAAGGTGATGCTTGCTATGGTGAAGGTGACGCTTGCTATGGTGAAGGTGATGCTTGCTATGGTGGAGGTGATGCTTGCTATGGTGGAAGTGATGCTTGCTATGGTGGAGGTGATGCTTGCTATGGTGGAGTTGATGCTTGCTATGGTGGAGGTGATGCTTGCTATGGTGGAGGTGATGCTTGCTATGGTGGAGGTGATGCTTGATATGGTGGAGGTGATGCTTGCTATGGTGGAGGTGATGCTTGCTATGGTGGAGGTGATGCTTGCTATGGTGAAGGTGATGCTTGGTATGGTGAAGGTGATGCTTGGTATGGTGAAGGTGATGCTTGGTATGGTGAAGGTGATGCTTGGTATGGTGAAGGTGATGCCTGGTATGGTGAAGGTGATGCTTGGTATGGTGAAGGTGATGCTTGGTATGGTGAAGGTGATGCTTGGTATGGTGAAGGTGATGCTTGGTATGGTGAAGGTGATGCTTGGTATGGAAGGTGATGCTTGCTATGGTGAAGGTGATGCTTGCTATGGTGAAGGTGATGCTTTCTATGGTGAAGGTGATGCTTGGTATGTTGAAGGTGCTGCTTGGTATGGTGAAGGTGATGCTTGGTATGGTGAAGGTGATACTTGGTATGGTGAAGGTGATACTTGGTATGGTGAAGGTGATACTTGGTATGGTGAAGGTGATACTTGGTATGGTGAAGGTGATACTTGGTACAGTGAAGGTGATACTTGGTACGGTGAAGGTGATACTTGGTACGGTGAAGGTGATGCTTGGTATGGTGAAGGTGATGCTTGGTATGGTGAAGGTGATGCTTGCTATGGTGGAGGTGATGCTTGCTATGGTGAAGGTGATGCTTGCTATGGTGAAGGTGATGCTTGCTATGGTGAAGGTGATGCTTGCTGTGGTGAAGGTGATGCTTGCTATGGTGAAGGTGATGCTTGCTATGGTGAAGGTGATGCTTGCTATGGTGAAGGTGATGCTTGCTATGGTGAAGGTGATGCTTGCTATGCTGGAGGTGATGCTTGCTATGGTGGAAGTGATGCTTGCTATGGTGGAGGTGATGCTTGCTATGGTGGAGTTGATGCTTGCTATGGTGGAGGTGATGCTTGCTATGGTGGAGGTGATGCTTGCTATGGTGGAGGTGATGCTTGCTATGGTGGAGGTGATGCTTGCTATGGTGGAGGTGATGCTTGCTATGGTGAAGGTGATGCTTGCTATGGTGAATGTGATGCTTGCTATGGTGAAGGTGGTGCTTGGTATGGTGAAGGTGATGCTTGCTATGGTGAAGGTGATGCTTGGTATGGTGAAGGTGATGCTTGGTATGGTGAAGGTGATGCTTGGTATGGTGAATTTGATGCTTGGTATGGTGAAGGTGATGCTTGGTATGGTGAAGGTGATGCTTGGTATGGTGAAGGTGATGCTTGGTATGGTGAAGGTGATGCTTGGTATGGTGAAGGTGATGCTTGGTATGGTGAAGGTGATGCTTGGTATGGTGAAGGTGATGCTTGGTATGGTGAAGGTGATGCTTGGTATGGTGAAGGTGATGCTTGGTATGGTGAAGGTGATGCTTGGTATGGTGAAGGTGATACTTGGTATGGTGAAGGTGATACTTGGTATGGTGAAGGTGATGCTTGCTATGGTGAAGGTGATGCTTGGTATGTTGAAGGTGATGCTTGCTATGGTGAAGGTGATGCTTGCTATGGTGAAGGTGACGCTTGCTATGGTGAAGGTGATGCTTGCTATGGTGGAGGTGATGCTTGCTATGGTGGAAGTGATGCTTGCTATGGTGGAGGTGATGCTTGCTATGGTGGAGTTGATGCTTGCTATGGTGGAGGTGATGCTTGCTATGGTGGAGGTGATGCTTGCTATGGTGGAGGTGATGCTTGATATGGTGGAGGTGATGCTTGCTATGGTGGAGGTGATGCTTGCTATGGTGGAGGTGATGCTTGCTATGGTGAAGGTGATGCTTGGTATGGTGAAGGTGATGCTTGGTATGGTGAAGGTGATGCTTGGTATGGTGAAGGTGATGCCTGGTATGGTGAAGGTGATGCTTGGTATGGTGAAGGTGATGCTTGGTATGGTGAAGGTGATGCTTGGTATGGTGAAGGTGATGCTTGGTATGGTGAAGGTGATGCTTGGTATGGAAGGTGATGCTTGCTATGGTGAAGGTGATGCTTGCTATGGTGAAGGTGATGCTTGCTATGGTGAAGGTGATGCTTGGTATGTTGAAGGTGCTGCTTGGTATGTTGAAGGTGATGCTTGGTATGGTGAAGGTGATACTTGGTATGGTGAAGGTGATACTTGGTATGGTGAAGGTGATACTTGGTATGGTGAAGGTGATACTTGGTATGGTGAAGGTGATACTTGGTATGGTGAAGGTGATACTTGGTACGGTGAAGGTGATACTTGGTACGGTGAAGGTGATACTTGGTACGGTGAAGGTGATACTTGGTACGGTGAAGGTGATACTTGGTACGGTGAAGGTGATACTTGGTACGGTGAAGGTGATACTTGGTACGGTGAAGGTGATGCTTGGTACGGTGAAGGTGATGCTTGGTACGGTGAAGGTGATGCTTGGTACGGTGAAGGTGATGCTTGGTACGGTGAAGGTGATGCTTGCTATGGTGAAGGTGATGCTTGCTAAGGTGAAGGTGATGCTTGCTATGGTGAAGGTGATGCTTGCTATGGTGAAGGTGATGCTTGCTATGGTGAAGGTGATGCTTGCTATGGTGAAGGTGATGCTTGCTATGGTGAAGGTGATGCTTGCTATGGTGAAGGTGATGCTTGCTATGGTGAAGGTGATGCTTGCTATGGTGAAGGTGATGCTTGCTATGGTGAAGGTGATGCTTGGTATGGTGAAGGTGATGCTTGGTATGGTGAAGGTAATGCTTGGTATGGTGAAGGTAATGCTTGGTATGGTGAAGGTGATGCTTGGTATGGTGAAAGTGATGCTTGGTATGGTGAAGGTGATGCTTGGTATGGTGAAGGTGATGCTTGGTATGGTGAAGGTGATGCTTGGTATGGTGAAGGTGATGCTTGGTATGGTGGAGGTGATGCTTGGTATGGTGAAGGTGATGCTTGGTATGGTGAAGGTGATGCTTGGTATGGTGAAGGTGATGCTTGGTATGGTGAAGGTGATGCTTGGTATGGTGAAGGTGATGCCTGGTATGGTGAAGGTGATGCTTGGTATGGTGAAGGTGATGCCTGGTATGGTGAAGGTGATGCTTGGTATGGTGAAGGTGATGCTTGGTATGGTGAAGGTGATGCTTGGTATGGTGAAGGTGATGCTTGGTATGGTGAAGGTGATGCTTGGTATGGAAGGTGATGCTTGCTATGGTGAAGGTGATGCTTTCTATGGTGAAGGTGATGCTTGGTATGTTGAAGGTGATGCTTGGTATGGTGAAGGTGATGCTTGGTATGGTGAAGGTGATACTTGGTATGGTGAAGGTGATACTTGGTACGGTGAAGGTGATACTTGGTATGGTGAAGGTGATACTTGGTATGGTGAAGGTGATACTTGGTACAGTGAAGGTGATACTTGGTACGGTGAAGGTGATACTTGGTACGGTGAAGGTGATACTTGGTACGGTGAAGGTGATGCTTGGTACGGTGAAGGTGATACTTGGTACGGTGAAGGTGATACTTGGTACGGTGAAGGTGATACTTGGTACGGTGAAGGTGATACTTGGTACGGTGAAGGTGATGCTTGGTACGGTGAAGGTGATGCTTGGTACGGTGAAGGTGATGCTTGGTACGGTGAAGGTGATGCTTGCTATGGTGAAGGTGATGCTTGCTAAGGTGAAGGTGATGCTTGCTATGGTGAAGGTGATGCTTGCTATGGTGAAGGTGATGCTTGCTATGGTGAAGGTGATGCTTGCTATGGTGAAGGTGATGCTTGCTATGGTGAAGGTGATGCTTGCTATGGTGAAGGTGATGCTTGCTATGGTGAAGGTGATGCTTCCTATGGTGAAGGTGATGCTTGCTATGGTGAAGGTGATGCTTGGTATGGAAGGTGATGCTTGCTATGGTGAAGGTGATGCTTGCTATGGTGAAGGTGATGCTTGGTATGGTGAAGGTGATGCTTGCTATGGTGAAGGTGATGCTTAGTATGGTGAAGGTGATGCTTGGTATGGTGGAGGTGATGCTTGCTCTGGTGGAGGTGATGCTTGCTATGGTGGAGGTGATGCTTGCTATGGTGAAGGTGGTGCTTGGTATGGTGAAGGTGGTGCTTGCTATGGTGAAGGTGATGCTTGGTATGGTGAAGGTGATGCTTGGTATGGTGAAGGTGATGCTTGGTATGGTGAAGGTGATGCTTGGTATGTTGAAGGTGATGCTTGGTATGGTGAAGGTGATGCTTGGTATGGTGAAGGTGATGCTTGGTATGGTGAAGGTGATGCTTGGTATGGTGAAGGTGATGCTTGGTATGGTGAAGGTGATGCTTGGTATGGTGAAGGTGATGCTTGGTGTGGTGAAGGTGATGCTTGGTATGGTGAAGGTGATGCTTGGTATGGTGAAGGTGATGCTTGGTGTGGTGAAGGTGATGCTTGGTATGGTGAAGGTGATGCTTGGTACGGTGAAGGTGATGCTTGGTATGGTGAAGGTGATGCTTGGTATGGTGAAGGTGATGCTTGCTATGGTGGAGGTGATGCTTGCAATGGTGAAGGTGATGCTTGGTATGGTGAAGGTGATGCTTGGTATGGTGAAGGTGATGCTTGCTATGGTGGAGGTGATGCTTGCTATGGTGGAGGTGATGCTTGCTATGGTGAAGGTGATGCTTGCTATGGTGAAGGTGATGCTTGCTATGGTGAAGGTGATGCTTGCTATGGTGAAGGTGATGCTTGCTATGGTGAAGGTGATGCTTGCTATGGTGAAGGTGATGCTTGCTATGGTGAAGGTGATGCTTGCTATGGTGAAGGTGATGCTTGCTATGGTGGAGGTGATGCTTGCTATGGTGGAAGTGATGCTTGCTATGGTGGAGGTGATGCTTGCTATGGTGGAGTTGATGCTTGCTATGGTGGAGGTGATGCTTGCTATGGTGGAGGTGATGCTTGCTATGGTGGAGGTGATGCTTGCTATGGTGAAGGTGGTGCTTGGTATGGTGAAGGTGGTGCTTGCTATGGTGAAGGTGATGCTTGGTATGGTGAAGGTGATGCTTGGTATGGTGAAGGTGATGCTTGGTATGGTGAAGGTGATGCTTGGTATGTTGAAGGTGATGCTTGGTATGGTGAAGGTGATGCTTGGTATGGTGAAGGTGATGCTTGGTATGGTGAAGGTGATGCTTGGTATGGTGAAGGTGATGCTTGGTATGGTGAAGGTGATGCTTGGTATGGTGAAGGTGATGCTTGGTACGGTGAAGGTGATGCTTGGTATGGTGAAGGTGATGCTTGGTATGGTGAAGGTGATGCTTGCTATGGTGGAGGTGATGCTTGCTATGGTGAAGGTGATGCTTGGTATGGTGAAGGTGATGCTTGCTATGGTGAAGGTGATGCTTGCTATGCTGGAGGTGATGCTTGCTATGGTGGAAGTGATGCTTCCTATGGTGGAGGTGATGCTTGCTATGGTGAAGGTGATGCTTGCTATGCTGGAGGTGATGCTTGCTATGGTGGAAGTGATGCTTCCTATGGTGGAGGTGATGCTTGCTATGGTGGAGTTGATGCTTGCTATGGTGGAGGTGATGCTTGCTATGGTGGAGGTGATGCTTGCTATGGTGGAGGTGATGCTTGCTATGGTGGAGGTGATGCTTGCTATGGTGGAGGTGATGCTTGCTATGGTGAAGGTGATGCTTGCTATGGTGAAGGTGATGCTTGCTATGGTGAATGTGATGCTTGCTATGGTGAAGGTGGTGCTTGGTATGGTGAAGGTGATGCTTGCTATGGTGAAGGTGATGCTTGGTATGGTGAAGGTGATGCTTGGTATGGTGAAGGTGATGCTTGGTATGGTGAAGGTGATGCTTGGTATGTTGAAGGTGATGCTTGGTATGGTGAAGGTGATGCTTGGTATGGTGAAGGTGTTGCTTGGTATGGTGAAGGTGTTGCTTGGTATGGTGAAGGTGATGCTTGGTATGGTGAAGGTGATGCTTGGTATGGTGAAGGTGATGCTTGGTATGGTGAAGGTGATGCTTGGTATGGTGAAGGTGATGCTTGGTATAGTGAAGGTGATGCTTGGTATGGTGAAGGTGATGCTTGGTATGGTGAAGGTGATGCTTGGTATGGTGAAGGTGATGCTTGGTATGGTGAATTTGATGCTTGGTATGGTGAAGGTGATGCTTGGTATGGTGAAGGTGATGCTTGGTATGGTGAAGGTGATGCTTGGTATGGTGAAGGTGATGCTTGGTATGGTGAAGGTGATGCTTGGTATGGTGAAGGTGATGCTTGGTATGGTGAAGGTGATGCTTGGTATGGTGAAGGTGATGCTTGGTATGGTGAAGGTGATACTTGGTATGGTGAAGGTGATACTTGGTATGGTGAAGGTGATGCTTGCTATGGTGAAGGTGATGCTTGGTATGTTGAAGGTGATGCTTGCTATGGTGAAGGTGATGCTTGCTATGGTGAAGGTGACGCTTGCTATGGTGAAGGTGATGTTTGGTATGGTGGAGGTGATGCTTGCTATGGTGGAAGTGATGCTTGCTATGGTGGAGGTGATGCTTGCTATGGTGGAGTTGATGCTTGCTATGGTGGAGGTGATGCTTGCTATGGTGGAGGTGATGCTTGCTATGGTGGAGGTGATGCTTGATATGGTGGAGGTGATGCTTGCTATGGTGGAGGTGATGCTTGCTATGATGGAGGTGATGCTTGCTATGGTGGAGGTGATGCTTGCTATGGTGAAGGTGATGTTTGCTATGGTGAATGTGATGCTTGCTATGGTGAAGGGGGTGCTTGGTATGGTGAAGGTGATGCTTGCTATGGTGAAGGTGATGCTTGGTATGGTGAAGGTGATGCTTGGTATGGTGAAGGTGATGCTTGGTATGGTGAAGGTGATGCTTGGTATGGTGAAGGTGATGCTTGGTATGGTGAAGGTGATGCTTGGTATGGTGAAGGTGATGCTTGGTATGGTGAGGTGATGCTTGGTATGGTGAAGGTGATGCTTGGTATGGTGAAGGTGATGCTTGGTATGGTGAAGGTGATGCTTGGTGTGGTGAAGCTGATGCTTGGAATGGTGAGGTGATGCTTGGTATGGTGAAGGTGATGCTTGCTATGGTGGAGGTGATGCTTGCTATGGTGAAGGTGATGCTTGGTATGGTGAAGGTGATGCTTGGTATGGTGAAGGTGATGCTTGCTATGGTGGAGGTGATGCTTGCTATGGTGAAGGTGATGCTTGCTATGGTGAAGGTGATGCTTGCTATGGTGAAGGTGATGCTTGCTATGGTGAAGGTGATGCTTGCTATGGTGAAGGTGATGCTTGCTATGGTGAAGGTGATGCTTGCTATGGTGAAGGTGATGCTTGCTATGCTGGAGGTGATGCTTGCTATGGTGGAAGTGATGCTTGCTATGGTGGAGGTGATGCTTGCTATGGTGGAGTTGATGCTTGCTATGGTGGAGGTGATGCTTGCTATGGTGCAGGTGATGCTTGCTATGGTGGAGGTGATGCTTGCTATGGTGGAGGTGATGCTTGCTATGGTGGAGGTGATGCTTGCTATGGTGAAGGTGATGCTTGCTATGGTGAATGTGATGCTTGCTATGGTGAAGGTGGTGCTTGGTATGGTGAAGGTGATGCTTGCTATGGTGAAGGTGATGCTTGGTATGGTGAAGGTGATGCTTGGTATGGTGAAGGTGATGCTTGGTATGGTGAATTTGATGCTTGGTATGGTGAAGGTGATGCTTGGTATGGTGAAGGTGATGCTTGGTATGGTGAAGGTGATGCTTGGTATGGTGAAGGTGATGCTTGGTATGGTGAAGGTGATGCTTGGTATGGTGAAGGTGATGCTTGGTATGGTGAAGGTGATGCTTGGTATGGTGAAGGTGATGCTTGGTATGGTGAAGGTGATGCTTGGTATGGTGAAGGTGATACTTGGTATGGTGAAGGTGATACTTGGTATGGTGAAGGTGATGCTTGCTATGGTGAAGGTGATGCTTGGTATGTTGAAGGTGATGCTTGCTATGGTGAAGGTGATGCTTGCTATGGTGAAGGTGACGCTTGCTATGGTGAAGGTGATGCTTGCTATGGTGGAGGTGATGCTTGCTATGGTGGAAGTGATGCTTGCTATGGTGGAGGTGATGCTTGCTATGGTGGAGTTGATGCTTGCTATGGTGGAGGTGATGCTTGCTATGGTGGAGGTGATGCTTGCTATGGTGGAGGTGATGCTTGATATGGTGGAGGTGATGCTTGCTATGGTGGAGGTGATGCTTGCTATGGTGGAGGTGATGCTTGCTATGGTGAAGGTGATGCTTGGTATGGTGAAGGTGATGCTTGGTATGGTGAAGGTGATGCTTGGTATGGTGAAGGTGATGCTTGGTATGGTGAAGGTGATGCCTGGTATGGTGAAGGTGATGCTTGGTATGGTGAAGGTGATGCTTGGTATGGTGAAGGTGATGCTTGGTATGGTGAAGGTGATGCTTGGTATGGTGAAGGTGATGCTTGGTATGGAAGGTGATGCTTGCTATGGTGAAGGTGATGCTTGCTATGGTGAAGGTGATGCTTTCTATGGTGAAGGTGATGCTTGGTATGTTGAAGGTGCTGCTTGGTATGGTGAAGGTGATGCTTGGTATGGTGAAGGTGATACTTGGTATGGTGAAGGTGATACTTGGTATGGTGAAGGTGATACTTGGTATGGTGAAGGTGATACTTGGTATGGTGAAGGTGATACTTGGTACAGTGAAGGTGATACTTGGTACGGTGAAGGTGATACTTGGTACGGTGAAGGTGATACTTGGTACGGTGAAGGTGATACTTGGTACGGTGAAGGTGATACTTGGTACGGTGAAGGTGATACTTGGTACGGTGAAGGTGATACTTGGTACGGTGAAGGTGATGCTTGGTACGGTGAAGGTGATGCTTGGTACGGTGAAGGTGATGCTTGGTACGGTGAAGGTGATGCTTGCTATGGTGAAGGTGATGCTTGCTAAGGTGAAGGTGATGCTTGCTATGGTGAAGGTGATGCTTGCTATGGTGAAGGTGATGCTTGCTATGGTGAAGGTGATGCTTGCTATGGTGAAGGTGATGCTTGCTATGGTGAAGGTGATGCTTGCTATGGTGAAGGTGATGCTTGCTATGGTGAAGGTGATGCTTGCTATGGTGAAGGTGATGCTTGCTATGGTGAAGGTGATGCTTGCTATGGTGAAGGTGATGCTTGGTATGGTGAAGGTGATGCTTGGTATGGTGAAGGTGATGCTTGGTATGGTGAAGGTAATGCTTGGTATGTTGAAGGTGATGCTTGGTATGGTGAAGGTGATGCTTGGTATGGTGAAAGTGATGCTTGGTATGGTGAAGGTGATGCTTGGTATGGTGAAGGTGATGCTTGGTATGGTGAAGGTGATGCTTGGTATGGTGGAGGTGATGCTTGCTATGGTGGAGGTGATGCTTGGTATGGTGAAGGTGATGCTTGGTATGGTGAAGGTGATGCTTGGTATGGTGAAGGTGATGCTTGGTATGGTGAAGGTGATGCTTGGTATGGTGAAGGTGATGCCTGGTATGGTGAAGGTGATGCTTGGTATGGTGAAGGTGATGCCTGGTATGGTGAAGGTGATGCTTGGTATGGTGAAGGTGATGCTTGGTATGGTGAAGGTGATGCTTGGTATGGTGAAGGTGATGCTTGGTATGGTGAAGGTGATGCTTGGTATGGAAGGTGATGCTTGCTATGGTGAAGGTGATGCTTTCTATGGTGAAGGTGATGCTTGGTATGTTGAAGGTGATGCTTGGTATGGTGAAGGTGATGCTTGGTATGGTGAAGGTGATACTTGGTATGGTGAAGGTGATACTTGGTACGGTGAAGGTGATACTTGGTATGGTGAAGGTGATACTTGGTATGGTGAAGGTGATACTTGGTACAGTGAAGGTGATACTTGGTACGGTGAAGGTGATACTTGGTACGGTGAAGGTGATACTTGGTACGGTGAAGGTGATGCTTGGTACGGTGAAGGTGATACTTGGTACGGTGAAGGTGATACTTGGTACGGTGAAGGTGATACTTGGTACGGTGAAGGTGATACTTGGTACGGTGAAGGTGATGCTTGGTACGGTGAAGGTGATGCTTGGTACGGTGAAGGTGATGCTTGGTACGGTGAAGGTGATGCTTGCTATGGTGAAGGTGATGCTTGCTAAGGTGAAGGTGATGCTTGCTATGGTGAAGGTGATGCTTGCTATGGTGAAGGTGATGCTTGCTATGGTGAAGGTGATGCTTGCTATGGTGAAGGTGATGCTTGCTATGGTGAAGGTGATGCTTGCTATGGTGAAGGTGATGCTTCCTATGGTGAAGGTGATGCTTGCTATGGTGAAGGTGATGCTTGCTATGGTGAAGGTGATGCTTGGTATGGAAGGTGATGCTTGCTATGGTGAAGGTGATGCTTGCTATGGTGAAGGTGATGCTTGGTATGGTGAAGGTGATGCTTGCTATGGTGAAGGTGATGCTTAGTATGGTGAAGGTGATGCTTGGTATGGTGGAGGTGATGCTTGCTATGGTGGAGGTGATGCTTGCTATGGTGGAGGTGATGCTTGCTATGGTGAAGGTGGTGCTTGGTATGGTGAAGGTGGTGCTTGCTATGGTGAAGGTGATGCTTGGTATGGTGAAGGTGATGCTTGGTATGGTGAAGGTGATGCTTGGTATGGTGAAGGTGATGCTTGGTATGTTGAAGGTGATGCTTGGTATGGTGAAGGTGATGCTTGGTATGGTGAAGGTGATGCTTGGTATGGTGAAGGTGATGCTTGGTATGGTGAAGGTGATGCTTGGTATGGTGAAGGTGATGCTTGGTGTGGTGAAGGTGATGCTTGGTATGGTGAAGGTGATGCTTGGTATGGTGAAGGTGATGCTTGGTGTGGTGAAGGTGATGCTTGGTATGGTGAAGGTGATGCTTGGTACGGTGAAGGTGATGCTTGGTATGGTGAAGGTGATGCTTGGTATGGTGAAGGTGATGCTTGCTATGGTGGAGGTGATGCTTGCAATGGTGAAGGTGATGCTTGGTATGGTGAAGGTGATGCTTGGTATGGTGAAGGTGATGCTTGCTATGGTGGAGGTGATGCTTGCTATGGTGGAGGTGATGCTTGCTATGGTGAAGGTGATGCTTGCTATGGTGAAGGTGATGCTTGCTATGGTGAAGGTGATGCTTGCTATGGTGAAGGTGATGCTTGCTATGGTGAAGGTGATGCTTGCTATGGTGAAGGTGATGCTTGCTATGGTGAAGGTGATGCTTGCTATGGTGAAGGTGATGCTTGCTATGGTGGAGGTGATGCTTGCTATGGTGGAAGTGATGCTTGCTATGGTGGAGGTGATGCTTGCTATGGTGGAGTTGATGCTTGCTATGGTGGAGGTGATGCTTGCTATGGTGGAGGTGATGCTTGCTATGGTGGAGGTGATGCTTGCTATGGTGAAGGTGGTGCTTGGTATGGTGAAGGTGGTGCTTGCTATGGTGAAGGTGATGCTTGGTATGGTGAAGGTGATGCTTGGTATGGTGAAGGTGATGCTTGGTATGGTGAAGGTGATGCTTGGTATGTTGAAGGTGATGCTTGGTATGGTGAAGGTGATGCTTGGTATGGTGAAGGTGATGCTTGGTATGGTGAAGGTGATGCTTGGTATGGTGAAGGTGATGCTTGGTATGGTGAAGGTGATGCTTGGTATGGTGAAGGTGATGCTTGGTACGGTGAAGGTGATGCTTGGTATGGTGAAGGTGATGCTTGGTATGGTGAAGGTGATGCTTGCTATGGTGGAGGTGATGCTTGCTATGGTGAAGGTGATGCTTGGTATGGTGAAGGTGATGCTTGCTATGGTGAAGGTGATGCTTGCTATGCTGGAGGTGATGCTTGCTATGGTGGAAGTGATGCTTCCTATGGTGGAGGTGATGCTTGCTATGGTGAAGGTGATGCTTGCTATGCTGGAGGTGATGCTTGCTATGGTGGAAGTGATGCTTCCTATGGTGGAGGTGATGCTTGCTATGGTGGAGTTGATGCTTGCTATGGTGGAGGTGATGCTTGCTATGGTGGAGGTGATGCTTGCTATGGTGGAGGTGATGCTTGCTATGGTGGAGGTGATGCTTGCTATGGTGGAGGTGATGCTTGCTATGGTGAAGGTGATGCTTGCTATGGTGAAGGTGATGCTTGCTATGGTGAATGTGATGCTTGCTATGGTGAAGGTGGTGCTTGGTATGGTGAAGGTTATGCTTGCTATGGTGAAGGTGATGCTTGGTATGGTGAAGGTGATGCTTGGTATGGTGAAGGTGATGCTTGGTATGGTGAAGGTGATGCTTGGTATGTTGAAGGTGATGCTTGGTATGGTGAAGGTGATGCTTGGTATGGTGAAGGTGTTGCTTGGTATGGTGAAGGTGTTGCTTGGTATGGTGAAGGTGATGCTTGGTATGGTGAAGGTGATGCTTGGTATGGTGAAGGTGATGCTTGGTATGGTGAAGGTGATGCTTGGTATGGTGAAGGTGATGCTTGGTATGGTGAAGGTGATGCTTGGTATGGTGAAGGTGATGCTTGGTATGGTGAAGGTGATGCTTGGTATGGTGAAGGTGATGCTTGGTATGGTGAATTTGATGCTTGGTATGGTGAAGGTGATGCTTGGTATGGTGAAGGCGATGCTTGGTATGGTGAAGGTGATGCTTGGTATGGTGAAGGTGATGCTTGGTATGGTGAAGGTGATGCTTGGTATGGTGAAGGTGATGCTTGGTATGGTGAAGGTGATGCTTGGTATGGTGAAGGTGATGCTTGGTATGGTGAAGGTGATACTTGGTATGGTGAAGGTGATACTTGGTATGGTGAAGGTGATGCTTGCTATGGTGAAGGTGATGCTTGGTATGTTGAAGGTGATGCTTGCTATGGTGAAGGTGATGCTTGCTATGGTGAAGGTGACGCTTGCTATGGTGAAGGTGATGTTTGGTATGGTGGAGGTGATGCTTGCTATGGTGGAAGTGATGCTTGCTATGGTGGAGGTGATGCTTGCTATGGTGGAGTTTGATGCTTGCTATGGTGGAGGTGATGCTTGCTATGGTGGAGGTGATGCTTGCTATGGTGGAGGTGATGCTTGATATGGTGGAGGTGATGCTTGCTATGGTGGAGGCGATGCTTGCTATGGTGGAGGTGATGCTTGCTATGGTGGAGGTGATGCTTGCTATGGTGAAGGTGATGTTTGCTATGGTGAATGTGATGCTTGCTATGGTGAAGGGGGTGCTTGGTATGGTGAAGGTGATGCTTGCTATGGTGAAGGTGATGCTTGGTATGGTGAAGGTGATGCTTGGTATGGTGAAGGTGATGCTTGGTATGGTGAAGGTGATGCTTGGTATGGTGAAGGTGATGCTTGGTATGGTGAAGGTGATGCTTGGTATGGTGAAGGTGATGCTTGGTATGGTGAAGGTGATGCTTGGTATGGTGAAGGTGATGCTTGGTATGGTGAAGGTGATGCTTGGTATGGTGAAGGTGATGCTTGGTGTGGTGAAGCTGATGCTTGGAATGGTGAGGTGATGCTTGGTATGGTGAAGGTGATGCTTGCTATGGTGGAGGTGATGCTTGCTATGGTGAAGGTGATGCTTGGTATGGTGAAGGTGATGCTTGGTATGGTGAAGGTGATGCTTGCTATGGTGGAGGTGATGCTTGCTATGGTGAAGGTGATGCTTGCTATGGTGAAGGTGATGCTTGCTATGGTGAAGGTGATGCTTGCTATGGTGAAGGTGATGCTTGCTATGGTGAAGGTGATGCTTGCTATGGTGAAGGTGATGCTTGCTATGGTGAAGGTGATGCTTGCTATGCTGGAGGTGATGCTTGCTATGGTGGAAGTGATGCTTGCTATGGTGGAGGTGATGCTTGCTATGGTGGAGTTGATGCTTGCTATGGTGGAGGTGATGCTTGCTATGGTGCAGGTGATGCTTGCTATGGTGGAGGTGATGCTTGCTATGGTGGAGGTGATGCTTGCTATGGTGGAGGTGATGCTTGCTATGGTGAAGGTGATGCTTGCTATGGTGAATGTGATGCTTGCTATGGTGAAGGTGGTGCTTGGTATGGTGAAGGTGATGCTTGCTATGGTGAAGGTGATGCTTGGTATGGTGAAGGTGATGCTTGGTATGGTGAAGGTGATGCTTGGTATGGTGAATTTGATGCTTGGTATGGTGAAGGTGATGCTTTGTATGGTGAAGGTGATGCTTGGTATGGTGAAGGTGATGCTTGGTATGGTGAAGGTGATGCTTGGTATGGTGAAGGTGATGCTTGGTATGGTGAAGGTGATGCTTGGTATGGTGAAGGTGATGCTTGGTATGGTGAAGGTGATGCTTGGTATGGTGAAGGTGATGCTTGGTATGGTGAAGGTGATACTTGGTATGGTGAAGGTGATACTTGGTATGGTGAAGGTGATGCTTGCTATGGTGAAGGTGATGCTTGGTATGTTGAAGGTGATGCTTGCTATGGTGAAGGTGATGCTTGCTATGGTGAAGGTGACGCTTGCTATGGTGAAGGTGATGTTTGGTATGGTGGAGGTGATGCTTGCTATGGTGGAAGTGATGCTTGCTATGGTGGAGGTGATGCTTGCTATGGTGGAGTTGATGCTTGCTATGGTGGAGGTGATGCTTGCTATGGTGGAGGTGATGCTTGCTATGGTGGAGGTGATGCTTGATATGGTGGAGGTGATGCTTGCTATGGTGGAAGTGATGCTTGCTATGGTGGAGGTGATGCTTGCTATGGTGAAGGTGATGCTTGGTATGGTGAAGGTGATGCTTGGTATGGTGAAGGTGATGCTTGGTATGGTGAAGGTGATGCTTGGTATGGTGAAGGTGATGCCTGGTATGGTGAAGGTGATGCTTGGTATGGTGAAGGTGATGCTTGGTATGGTGAAGGTGATGCTTGGTATGGTGAAGGTGATGCTTGGTATGGTGAAGGTGATGCTTGGTATGGAAGGTGATGCTTGCTATGGTGAAGGTGATGCTTGCTATGGTGAAGGTGATGCTTTCTATGGTGAAGGTGATGCTTGGTATGTTGAAGGTGATGCTTGGTATGGTGAAGGTGATGCTTGGTATGGTGAAGGTGATACTTGGTATGGTGAAGGTGATACTTGGTATGGTGAAGGTGATACTTGGTATGGTGAAGGTGATACTTGGTATGGTGAAGGTGATACTTGGTACAGTGAAGGTGATACTTGGTACGGTGAAGGTGATACTTGGTACGGTGAAGGTGATACTTGGTACGGTGAAGGTGATACTTGGTACGGTGAAGGTGATACTTGGTACGGTGAAGGTGATACTTGGTACGGTGAAGGTGATACTTGGTACGGTGAAGGTGATACTTGGTACGGTGAAGGTGATGCTTGGTACGGTGAAGGTGATGCTTGGTACGGTGAAGGTGATGCTTGCTATGGTGAAGGTGATGCTTGCTAAGGTGAAGGTGATGCTTGCTATGGTGAAGGTGATGCTTGCTATGGTGAAGGTGATGCTTGCTATGGTGAAGGTGATGCTTGCTATGGTGAAGGTGATGCTTGCTATGGTGAAGGTGATGCTTGCTATGGTGAAGGTGATGCTTGCTATGGTGAAGGTGATGCTTGCTATGGTGAAGGTGATGCTTGCTATGGTGAAGGTGATGCTTGGTATGGAAGGTGATGCTTGCTATGGTGAAGGTGATGCTTGCTATGGTGAAGGTGATGCTTGGTATGGTGAAGGTGATGCTTGCTATGGTGAAGGTGATGCTTAGTATGGTGAAGGTGATGCTTGGTATGGTGGAGGTGATGCTTGCTATGGTGGAGGTGATGCTTGCTATGGTGGAGGTGATGCTTGCTATGGTGAAGGTGGTGCTTGGTATGGTGAAGGTGGTGCTTGCTATGGTGAAGGTGATGCTTGGTATGGTGAAGGTGATGCTTGGTATGGTGAAGGTGATGCTTGGTATGGTGAAGGTGATGCTTGGTATGTTGAAGGTGATGCTTGGTATGGTGAAGGTGATGCTTGGTATGGTGAAGGTGATGCTTGGTATGGTGAAGGTGATGCTTGGTATGGTGAAGGTGATGCTTGGTATGGTGAAGGTGATGCTTGGTATGGTGGAGGTGATGCTTGCTATGGTGGAGGTGATGCTTGCTATGGTGAAGGTGATGCTTGCTATGGTGAAGGTGATGCTTGCTATGGTGAAGGTGATGCTTGCTATGGTGAAGGTGATGCTTGCTATGGTGAAGGTGATGCTTGCTATGGTGAAGGTGATGCTTGCTATGGTGAAGGTGATGCTTGCTATGGTGGAGGTGATGCTTGCTATGGTGGAAGTGATGCTTGCTATGGTGGAGGTGATGCTTGCTATGGTGGAGTTGATGCTTGCTATGGTGGAGGTGATGCTTGCTATGGTGGAGGTGATGCTTGCTATGGTGGAGGTGATGCTTGCTATGGTGAAGGTGGTGCTTGGTATGGTGAAGGTGGTGCTTGCTATGGTGAAGGTGATGCTTGGTATGGTGAAGGTGATGCTTGGTATGGTGAAGGTGATGCTTGGTATGGTGAAGGTGATGCTTGGTATGTTGAAGGTGATGCTTGGTATGGTGAAGGTGATGCTTGGTATGGTGAAGGTGATGCTTGGTATGGTGAAGGTGATGCTTGGTATGGTGAAGGTGATGCTTGGTATGGTGAAGGTGATGCTTGGTATGGTGAAGGTGATGCTTGGTATGGTGAAGGTGATGCTTGGTATGGTGAAGGTGATGCTTGCTATGGTGGAGGTGATGCTTGCTATGGTGAAGGTGATGCTTGGTATGGTGAAGGTGATGCTTGGTATGGTGAAGGTGATGCTTGCTATGGTGAAGGTGATGCTTGCTATGGTGAAGGTGATGCTTGGTATGGTGAAGGTGATGCTTGGTATGTTGAAGGTGATGCTTGGTATGTTGAAGGTGATGCTTGGTATGGTGAAGGTGATGCTTGGTATGGTGAAGGTGATGCTTGGTATGGTGAAGGTGATGCTTGGTATGGTGAAGGTGATGCTTGGTATGGTGAAGGTGATGCTTGGTATGGTGAAGGTGATGCTTGCTATGGTGGAGGTGATGCTTGCTATGGTGAAGGTGATGCTTGGTATGGTGAAGGTGATGCTTGCTATGGTGGAGGTGATGCTTGCTATGGTGGAGGTGATGCTTGCTATGGTGAAGGTGATGCTTGCTATGGTGAAGGTGATGCTTGCTATGGTGAAGGTGATGCTTGCTATGGTGAAGGTGATGCTTGGTATGGTGAAGGTGATGCTTGGTATGGTGAAGGTGATGCTTGCTATGGTGAAGGTGATGCTTGCTATGCTGGAGGTGATGCTTGCTATGGTGGAAGTGATGCTTCCTATGGTGAAGGTGATGCTTGCTATGGTGAAGGTGATGCTTGCTATGCTGGAGGTGATGCTTGCTATGGTGGAGGTGATGCTTGCTATGGTGGAGTTGATGCTTGCTATGGTGGAGGTGATGCTTGCTATGGTGGAGGTGATGCTTGCTATGGTGGAGGTGATGCTTGCTATGGTGGAGGTGATGCTTGCTATGGTGAAGGTGATGCTTGCTATGGTGAAGGTGATGCTTGCTATGGTGAATGTGATGCTTGCTATGGTGAAGGTGGTGCTTCGTATGGTGAAGGTGATGCTTGCTATGGTGAAGGTGATGCTTGGTATGGTGAAGGTGATGCTTGGTATGGTGAAGGTGATGCTTGGTATGGTGAAGGTGATGCTTGGTATGTTGAAGGTGATGCTTGGTATGGTGAAGGTGATGCTTGGAATGGTGAAGGTGTTGCTTGGTATGGTGAAGGTGTTGCTTGGTATGGTGAAGGTGATGCTTGGTATGGTGAAGGTGACTAGGTATGGTGAAGGTGATGCTTGGTATGGTGAAGGTGATGCTTGGTATGGTGAAGGTGATGCTTGGTATGGTGAAGGTGATGCTTGGTATGGTGAAGGTGATGCTTGGTATGGTGAAGGTGATGCTTGGTATGGTGAATTTGATGCTTGGTATGGTGAAGGTGATGCTTGGTATGGTGAAGGTGATGCTTGGTATGGTGAAGGTGATGCTTGGTATGGTGAAGTTGATGCTTGGTATGGTGAAGGTGATGCTTGGTATGGTGAAGGTGATGCTTGGTATGGTGAAGGTGATGCTTGGTATGGTGAAGGTGATGCTTGGTATGGTGAAGGTGATGCTTGGTATGGTGAAGGTGATGCTTGCTATGGTGGAGGTGATGCTTGCTATGGTGAAGGTGATGCTTGCTATGGTGGAGGTGATGCTTGCTATGGTGGAAGTGATGCTTGCTATGGTGGAGGTGATGCTTGCTATGGTGGAGTTGATGCTTGCTATGGTGGAGGTGATGCTTGCTATGGTGGAGGTGATGCTTGCTATGGTGGAGGTGGTGCTTGATATGGTGGAGGTGATGCTTGCTATGGTGGAGGTGATGCTTGCTATGGTGGAGGTGATGCTTGCTATGGTGGAGGTGATGCTTGCTATGGTGAAGGTGATGTTTGCTATGGTGAATGTGATGCTTGCTATGGTGAAGGGGGTGCTTGGTATGGTGAAGGTGATGTTTGCTATGGTGAATGTGATGCTTGCTATGGTGAAGGTGATGCTTGGTATGGTGAAGGTGATGCTTGCTATGGTGAAGGTGATGCTTGGTATGGTGAAGGTGATGCTTGGTATGGTGAAGGTGATGCTTGGTATGGTGAAGGTGATGCTTGGTATGGTGAAGGTGATGCTTGGTATGGTGAAGGTGATGCTTGGTATGGTGAAGGTGATGCTTGGTATGGTGAAGGTGATGCTTGGTGTGGTGAAGCTGATGCTTGGAATGGTGAGGTGATGCTTGGTATGGTGAAGGTGATGCTTGCTATGGTGGAGGTGATGCTTGCTATGGTGAAGGTGATGCTTGCTATGGTGAAGGTGATGCTTGCTATGGTGAAGGTGATGCTTGCTATGGTGAAGGTGATGCTTGCTATGGTGAAGGTGATGCTTGCTATGGTGAAGGTGATGCTTGCTATGGTGAAGGTGATGCTTGCTATGGTGAAGGTGATGCTTGCTATGGTGAAGGTGATGCTTGCTATGCTGGAGGTGATGCTTGCTATGGTGGAAGTGATGCTTGCTATGGTGGAGGTGATGCTTGCTATGGTGGAGTTGATGCTTGCTATGGTGGAGGTGATGCTTGCTATGGTGGAGGTGATGCTTGCTATGGTGGAGGTGATGCTTGCTATGGTGGAGGTGATGCTTGCTATGGTGGAGGTGATGCTTGCTATGGTGAAGGTGATGCTTGCTATGGTGAATGTGATGCTTGCTATGGTGAAGGTGGTGCTTGGTATGGTGAAGGTGATGCTTGCTATGGTGAAGGTGATGCTTGGTATGGTGAAGGTGATGCTTGGTATGGTGAAGGTGATGCTTGGTATGTTGAAGGTGATGCTTGGTATGGTGAAGGTGATGCTTGGTATGGTGAAGGTGTTGCTTGGTATGGTGAAGGTGTTGCTTGGTATGGTGAAGGTGATGCTTGGTATGGTGAAGGTGTTGCTTGGTATGGTGAAGGTGATGCTTGGTATGGTGAAGGTGATGCTTGGTATGGTGAAGGTGATGCTTGGTATGGTGAAGGTGATGCTTGGTATGGTGAAGGTGATGCTTGGTATGGTGAAGGTGATCCTTGGTATGGTGAAGGTGATGCTTGGTATGGTGACGGTGATGCTTGGTATGGTGAAGGTGATGCTTGGTATGTTGAAGGTGATGCTTGGTATGGTGAAGGTGATGCTTGCTATGGTGAAGGTGATGCTTGCTATGGTGAAGGTGATGCTTGCTATGGAGGAGGTGATGCTTGCTATGGTGGAAGTGATGCTTGCTATGGTGGAGGTGATGCTTGTTATGGTGGAGTTGATGCTTGCTATGGTGGAGGTGATGCTTGCTATGGTGGAGGTGATGCTTGCTATGGTGGAGGTGATGCTTGATATGGTGGAGGTGATGCTTGCTATGGTGGAGGTGATGCTTGCTATGGTGGAGGTGATGCTTGCTATGGTGGAGGTGATGCTTGCTATGGTGAAGGTGATGTTTGCTATGGTGAATGTGATGCTTGCTATGGTGAAGGTGGTGCTTGGTATGGTGAAGGTGATGCTTGCTATGGTGAAGGTGATGCTTGGTATGGTGAAGGTGATGCTTGGTATGGTGAAGGTGATGCTTGGTATGGTGAAGGTGATGTTTGCTATGGTGAATGTGATGCTTGCTATGGTGAAGGTGGTGCTTGGTATGGTGAAGGTGATGCTTGCTATGGTGAAGGTGATGCTTGGTATGGTGAAGGTGATGCTTGGTATGGTGAAGGTGATGCTTGCTATGGTGAAGGTGATGCTTGCTATGGTGAAGGTGATGCTTGCTATGGTGAAGGTGATGCTTGCTATGGTGGAGGTGATGCTTGCTATGGTGGAGGTGATGCTTCCTATGGTGGAGGTGATGCTTGCTATGGTGAAGGTTATGCTTGCTATGGTGAAGGTGATGCTTGCTATGGTGAATGTGATGCTTGCTATGGTGAAGGTGGTGCTTGGTATGGTGAAGGTGATGCTTGCTATGGTGAAGGTGATGCTTGGTAAGGTGAAGGTGATGCTTGGTATGGTGAAGGTGATGCTTGGTATGGTGAAGGTGATGCTTGGTATGGTGAAGGTGATGCTTGGTATGTTGAAGGTGATGCTTGGTATGGTGAAGGTGATGCTTGGTATGGTGAAGGTGTTGCTTGGTATGGTGAAGGTGTTGCTTGGTATGGTGAAGGTGATGCTTGGTATGGTGAAGGTGTTGCTTGGTATGGTGAAGGTGATGCTTGGTATGGTGAAGGTGATGCTTGGTATGGTGAAGGTGATGCTTGGTATGGTGAAGGTGATGCTTGGTATGGTGAAGGTGATGCTTGGTATGGTGAAGGTGATGCTTGGTATGGTGAAGGTGATGCTTGGTATGGTGAAGGTGATGCTTGGTATGGTGACGGTGATGCTTGGTATGGTGAAGGTGATGCTTGGTATGTTGAAGGTGATGCTTGGTATGGTGAAGGTGACGCTTGGTATGGTGAAGGTGACGCTTGGTATGGTGAAGGTGATGCTTGGTATGGTGAAGGTGATGCTTGGTATGGTGAAGGTGATGCTTGGTATGGTGAAGGTGATGCTTGGTATGGTGAAGGTGATGCTTGGTATGGTGAAGGTGATGCTTGGTATGGTGAAGGTGATGCTTGGAATGGTGAAGGTGATGCTTGGTATGGTGAAGGTGATGCTTGCTATGGTGGAGGTGATGCTTGCTATGGTGAAGGTGATGCTTGGTATGGTGAAGGTGATGCTTGGTATGGTGAAGGTGATGCTTGCTATGGTGGAGGTGATGCTTGCTATGGTGAAGGTGATGCTTGCTATGGTGAAGGTGATGCTTGCTATGGTTAAGGTGATGCTTGCTATGGTGAAGGTGATGCTTGCTATGGTGAAGGTGATGCTTGCTATGGTGAAGGTGATGCTTGCTATGGTGAAGGTGATGCTTGCTATGGTGAAGGTGATGCTTGCTATGGTGAAGGTGATGCTTGCTATGCTGGAGGTGATGCTTGCTATGGTGGAAGTGATGCTTCCTATGGTGGAGGTGATGCTTGCTATGGTGGAGTTGATGCTTGCTATGGTGGAGGTGATGCTTGCTATGGTGGAGGTGATGCTTGCTATGGTGGAGGTGATGCTTGCTATGGTGGAGGTGATGCTTGCTATGGTGGAGGTGATGCTTGCTATGGTGAAGGTGATGCTTGCTATGGTGAAGGTGATGCTTGCTATGGTGAATGTGATGCTTGCTATGGTGAAGGTGGTGCTTGGTATGGTGAAGGTGATGCTTGCTATGGTGAAGGTGATGCTTGGTATGGTGAAGGTGATGCTTGGTATGGTGAAGGTGATGCTTGGTATGGTGAAGGTGATGCTTGGTATGGTGAAGGTGATGCTTGGTATGTTGAAGGTGATGCTTGGTATGGTGAAGGTGATGCTTGCTATGGTGAAGGTGTTGCTTGGTATGGTGAAGGTGATGCTTGGTATGGTGAAGGTGTTGCTTGGTATGGTGAAGGTGATGCTTGGTATGGTGAAGGTGATGCTTGGTATGGTGAAGGTGATGCTTGGTATGGTGAAGGTGATGCT
Organism: Amblyomma mixtum; assembly: GCF_055824585.1. Lineage (NCBI taxonomy): Eukaryota > Metazoa > Arthropoda > Arachnida > Ixodida > Ixodidae > Amblyomma > Amblyomma mixtum. Next base: position 322,173,623 of record NC_143014.1, read on the forward strand.
TGGTATGGTGAAGGTGATGCTTGGTATGGTGAAGGTGATGCTTGGTATGGTGAAGGTGATGCTTGGTATGGTGAAGGTGATGCTTGGTATGGTGACGGTGATGCTTGGTATGGTGAAGGTGATGCTTGGTATGTTGAAGGTGATGCTTGGTATGGTGAAGGTGACGCTTGGTATGGTGAAGGTGACGCTTGGTATGGTGAAGGTGATACTTGGTATGGTGAAGGTGATACTTGGTATGGTGAAGGTGATGCTTGCTATGGTGAAGGTGCTGCTTGCTATGGTGAAGGTGATGCTTGCTATGGTGAAGGTGATGCTTGCTATGGTGGAAGTGATGCTTGCTATGGTGGAGGTGATGCTTGCTATGGTGGAGGTGATGCTTGCTATGGTGGAGTTGATGCTTGCTATGGTGGAGGTGATGCTTGCTATGGTGGAGGTGATGCTTGCTATGGTGGAGGTGATGCTTGCTATGGTGGAGGTGATGCTTGCTATGGTGGAGGTGATGCTTGCTATGGTGAAGGTGATGCTTGCTATGGTGAATGTGATGCTTGCTATGGTGAAGGTGGTGCTTGGTATGGTGAAGGTGATGCTTGCTATGGTGAAGGTGATGCTTGGTATGGTGAAGGTGATGCTTGGTATGGTGAAGGTGATGCTTGGTATGTTGAAGGTGATGCTTGGTATGGTGAAGGTGATGCTTGGTATGGTGAAGGTGTTGCTTGGTATGGTGAAGGTGTTGCTTGGTATGGTGAAGGTGATGCTTGGTATGGTGAAGGTGTTGCTTGGTATGGTGAAGGTGATGCTTGGTATGGTGAAGGTGTTGCTTGGTATGGTGAAGGTGATGCTTGGTATGGTGAAGGTGATGCTTGGTATGGTGAAGGTGATGCTTGGTATGGTGAAGGTGATGCTTGGTATGGTGAAGGTGATGCTTGGTATGGTGAAGGTGATCCTTGGTATGGTGAAGGTGATGCTTGGTATGGTGACGGTGATGCTTGGTATGGTGAAGGTGATGCTTGGTATGTTGAAGGTGATGCTTGGTATGGTGAAGGTGATGCTTGCTATGGTGAAGGTGATGCTTGCTATGGTGAAGGTGATGCTTGCTATGGAGGAGGTGATGCTTGCTATGGTGGAAGTGATGCTTGCTATGGTGGAGGTGATGCTTGTTATGGTGGAGTTGATGCTTGCTATGGTGGAGGTGATGCTTGGTATGTTGAAGGTGATGCTTGGTATGGTGAAGGTGACGCTTGGTATGGTGAAGGTGACGCTTGGTATGGTGAAGGTGATGCTTGGTATGGTGAAGGTGATGCTTGGTATGGTGAAGGTGATGCTTGGTATGGTGAAGGTGATGCTTGGTATGGTGAAGGTGATGCTTGGTATGGTGAAGGTGATGCTTGGTATGGTGAAGGTGATGCTTGGAATGGTGAAGGTGATGCTTGGTATGGTGAAGGTGATGCTTGCTATGGTGGAGGTGATGCTTGCTATGGTGAAGGTGATGCTTGGTATGGTGAAGGTGATGCTTGGTATGGTGAAGGTGATGCTTGCTATGGTGGAGGTGATGCTTGCTATGGTGAAGGTGATGCTTGCTATGGTGAAGGTGATGCTTGCTATGGTTAAGGTGATGCTTGCTATGGTGAAGGTGATGCTTGCTATGGTGAAGGTGATGCTTGCTATGGTGAAGGTGATGCTTGCTATGGTGAAGGTGATGCTTGCTATGGTGAAGGTGATGCTTGCTATGGTGAAGGTGATGCTTGCTATGCTGGAGGTGATGCTTGCTATGGTGGAAGTGATGCTTCCTATGGTGGAGGTGATGCTTGCTATGGTGGAGTTGATGCTTGCTATGGTGGAGGTGATGCTTGCTATGGTGGAGGTGATGCTTGCTATGGTGGAGGTGATGCTTGCTATGGTGGAGGTGATGCTTGCTATGGTGGAGGTGATGCTTGCTATGGTGAAGGTGATGCTTGCTATGGTGAAGGTGATGCTTGCTATGGTGAATGTGATGCTTGCTATGGTGAAGGTGGTGCTTGGTATGGTGAAGGTGATGCTTGCTATGGTGAAGGTGATGCTTGGTATGGTGAAGGTGATGCTTGGTATGGTGAAGGTGATGCTTGGTATGGTGAAGGTGATGCTTGGTATGGTGAAGGTGATGCTTGGTATGGTGAAGGTGATGCTTGGTATGGTGAAGGTGATGCTTGGTATGGTGAAGGTGATGCTTGGTATGTTGAAGGTGATGCTTGGTATGGTGAAGGTGACGCTTGGTATGGTGAAGGTGACGCTTGGTATGGTGAAGGTGATACTTGGTATGGTGAAGGTGATACTTGGTATGGTGAAGGTGATGCTTGCTATGGTGAAGGTGATGCTTGCTATGGTGAAGGTGATGCTTGCTATGGTGAAGGTGATGCTTGCTATGGTGGAAGTGATGCTTGCTATGGTGGAGGTGATGCTTGCTATGGTGGAGTTGATGCTTGCTATGGTGGAGGTGATGCTTGCTATGGTGGAGGTGATGCTTGCTATGGTGGAGGTGATGCTTGATATGGTGGAGGTGATGCTTGCTATGGTGGAGGTGATGCTTGCTATGGTGGAGGTGATGCTTGCTATGGTGAAGGTGATGCTTGCTATGGTGAATGTGATGCTTGCTATGGTGAAGGTGGTGCTTGGTATGGTGAAGGTGATGCTTGCTATGGTGGAGGTGATGCTTGATATGGTGGAGGTGATGCTTGCTATGGTGGAAGTGATGCTTCCTATGGTGGAGGTGATGCTTGCTATGGTGGAGGTGATGCTTGCTATGGTGAAGGTGATGTTTGCTATGGTGAATGTGATGCTTGCTATGGTGAAGGGGGTGCTTGGTATGGTGAAGGTGATGTTTGCTATGGTGAATGTGATGCTTGCTATGGTGAAGGTGATGCTTGGTATGGTGAAGGTGATGCTTGCTATGGTGAAGGTGATGCTTGGTATGGTGAAGGTGATGCTTGGTATGGTGAAGGTGATGCTTGGTATGGTGAAGGTGATGCTTGGTATGGTGAAGGTGATGCTTGGTATGGTGAAGGTGATGCTTGGTATGGTGAAGGTGATGCTTGGTATGGTGAAGGTGATGCTTGGTGTGGTGAAGCTGATGCTTGGAATGGTGAGGTGATGCTTGGTATGGTGAAGGTGATGCTTGCTATGGTGGAGGTGATGCTTGCTATGGTGAAGGTGATGCTTGCTATGGTGAAGGTGATGCTTGCTATGGTGAAGGTGATGCTTGCTATGGTGAAGGTGATGCTTGCTATGGTGAAGGTGATGCTTGCTATGGTGAAGGTGATGCTTGCTATGGTGAAGGTGATGCTTGCTATGGTGAAGGTGATGCTTGCTATGGTGAAGGTGATGCTTGCTATGGTGAAGGTGATGCTTGCTATGCTGGAGGTGATGCTTGCTATGGTGGAAGTGATGCTTGCTATGGTGGAGGTGATGCTTGCTATGGTGGAGTTGATGCTTGCTATGGTGGAGGTGATGCTTGCTATGGTGGAGGTGATGCTTGCTATGGTGGAGGTGATGCTTGCTATGGTGGAGGTGATGCTTGCTATGGTGGAGGTGATGCTTGTTATGGTGGAGTTGATGCTTGCTATGGTGGAGGTGATGCTTGCTATGGTGGAGGTGATGCTTGCTATGGTGGAGGTGATGCTTGATATGGTGGAGGTGATGCTTGCTATGGTGGAGGTGATGCTTGCTATGGTGGAGGTGATGCTTGCTATGGTGGAGGTGATGCTTGCTATGGTGAAGGTGATGTTTGCTATGGTGAATGTGATGCTTGCTATGGTGAAGGTGGTGCTTGGTATGGTGAAGGTGATGCTTGCTATGGTGAAGGTGATGCTTGGTATGGTGAAGGTGATGCTTGGTATGGTGAAGGTGATGCTTGGTATGGTGAAGGTGATGTTTGCTATGGTGAATGTGATGCTTGCTATGGTGAAGGTGGTGCTTGGTATGGTGAAGGTGATGCTTGCTATGGTGAAGGTGATGCTTGGTATGGTGAAGGTGATGCTTGGTATGGTGAAGGTGATGCTTGCTATGGTGAAGGTGATGCTTGCTATGGTGAAGGTGATGCTTGCTATGGTGAAGGTGATGCTTGCTATGGTGGAGGTGATGCTTGCTATGGTGGAGGTGATGCTTGCTATGGTGAAGGTTATGCTTGCTATGGTGAAGGTGATGCTTGCTATGGTGAATGTGATGCTTGCTATGGTGAAGGTGGTGCTTGGTATGGTGAAGGTGATGCTTGGTATGGTGAAGGTGATGCTTGGTATGGTGAAGGTGATGCTTGGTATGTTGAAGGTGATGCTTGGTATGGTGAAGGTGATGCTTGGTATGGTGAAGGTGTTGCTTGGTATGGTGAAGGTGTTGCTTGGTATGGTGAAGGTGATGCTTGGTATGGTGAAGGTGTTGCTTGGTATGGTGAAGGTGATGCTTGGTATGGTGAAGGTGATGCTTGGTATGGTGAAGGTGATGCTTGGTATGGTGAAGGTGATGCTTGGTATGGTGAAGGTGATGCTTGGTATGGTGAAGGTGATGCTTGGTATGGTGAAGGTGATGCTTGGTATGGTGACGGTGATGCTTGGTATGGTGAAGGTGATGCTTGGTATGTTGAAGGTGATGCTTGGTATGGTGAAGGTGACGCTTGGTATGGTGAAGGTGACGCTTGGTATGGTGAAGGTGATGCTTGGTATGGTGAAGGTGATGCTTGGTATGGTGAAGGTGATGCTTGGTATGGTGAAGGTGATGCTTGGTATGGTGAAGGTGATGCTTGGTATGGTGAAGGTGATGCTTGGTATGGTGAAGGTGATGCTTGGAATGGTGAAGGTGATGCTTGGTATGGTGAAGGTGATGCTTGCTATGGTGGAGGTGATGCTTGCTATGGTGAAGGTGATGCTTGGTATGGTGAAGGTGATGCTTGGTATGGTGAAGGTGATGCTTGCTATGGTGGAGGTGATGCTTGCTATGGTGAAGGTGATGCTTGCTATGGTGAAGGTGATGCTTGCTATGGTTAAGGTGATGCTTGCTATGGTGAAGGTGATGCTTGCTATGGTGAAGGTGATGCTTGCTATGGTGAAGGTGATGCTTGCTATGGTGAAGGTGATGCTTGCTATGGTGAAGGTGATGCTTGCTATGGTGAAGGTGATGCTTGCTATGCTGGAGGTGATGCTTGCTATGGTGGAAGTGATGCTTCCTATGGTGGAGGTGATGCTTGCTATGGTGGAGTTGATGCTTGCTATGGTGGAGGTGATGCTTGCTATGGTGGAGGTGATGCTTGCTATGGTGGAGGTGATGCTTGCTATGGTGGAGGTGATGCTTGCTATGGTGGAGGTGATGCTTGCTATGGTGAAGGTGATGCTTGCTATGGTGAAGGTGATGCTTGCTATGGTGAATGTGATGCTTGCTATGGTGAAGGTGGTGCTTGGTATGGTGAAGGTGATGCTTGCTATGGTGAAGGTGATGCTTGGTATGGTGAAGGTGATGCTTGGTATGGTGAAGGTGATGCTTGGTATGGTGAAGGTGATGCTTGGTATGTTGAAGGTGATGCTTGGTATGGTGAAGGTGATGCTTGGTATGGTGAAGGTGTTGCTTGGTATGGTGAAGGTGATGCTTGGTATGGTGAAGGTGTTGCTTGGTATGGTGAAGGTGATGCTTGGTATGGTGAAGGTGATGCTTGGTATGGTGAAGGTGATGCTTGGTATGGTGAAGGTGATGCTTGGTATGGTGAAGGTGATGCTTGGTATGGTGAAGGTGATGCTTGGTATGGTGAAGGTGATGCTTGGTATGGTGAAGGTGATGCTTGGTATGGTGACGGTGATGCTTGGTATGGTGAAGGTGATGCTTGGTATGTTGAAGGTGATGCTTGGTATGGTGAAGGTGACGCTTGGTATGGTGAAGGTGACGCTTGGTATGGTGAAGGTGATACTTGGTATGGTGAAGGTGATACTTGGTATGGTGAAGGTGATGCTTGCTATGGTGAAGGTGCTGCTTGCTATGGTGAAGGTGATGCTTGCTATGGTGAAGGTGATGCTTGCTATGGTGGAAGTGATGCTTGCTATGGTGGAGGTGATGCTTGCTATGGTGGAGGTGATGCTTGCTATGGTGGAGTTGATGCTTGCTATGGTGGAGGTGATGCTTGCTATGGTGGAGGTGATGCTTGCTATGGTGGAGGTGATGCTTGCTATGGTGGAGGTGATGCTTGCTATGGTGGAGGTGATGCTTGCTATGGTGAAGGTGATGCTTGCTATGGTGAATGTGATGCTTGCTATGGTGAAGGTGGTGCTTGGTATGGTGAAGGTGATGCTTGCTATGGTGAAGGTGATGCTTGGTATGGTGAAGGTGATGCTTGGTATGGTGAAGGTGATGCTTGGTATGTTGAAGGTGATGCTTGGTATGGTGAAGGTGATGCTTGGTATGGTGAAGGTGTTGCTTGGTATGGTGAAGGTGTTGCTTGGTATGGTGAAGGTGATGCTTGGTATGGTGAAGGTGTTGCTTGGTATGGTGAAGGTGATGCTTGGTATGGTGAAGGTGATGCTTGGTATGGTGAAGGTGATGCTTGGTATGGTGAAGGTGATGCTTGGTATGGTGAAGGTGATGCTTGGTATGGTGAAGGTGATCCTTGGTATGGTGAAGGTGATGCTTGGTATGGTGACGGTGATGCTTGGTATGGTGAAGGTGATGCTTGGTATGTTGAAGGTGATGCTTGGTATGGTGAAGGTGATGCTTGCTATGGTGAAGGTGATGCTTGCTATGGTGAAGGTGATGCTTGCTATGGAGGAGGTGATGCTTGCTATGGTGGAAGTGATGCTTGCTATGGTGGAGGTGATGCTTGTTATGGTGGAGTTGATGCTTGCTATGGTGGAGGTGATGCTTGGTATGTTGAAGGTGATGCTTGGTATGGTGAAGGTGACGCTTGGTATGGTGAAGGTGACGCTTGGTATGGTGAAGGTGATGCTTGGTATGGTGAAGGTGATGCTTGGTATGGTGAAGGTGATGCTTGGTATGGTGAAGGTGATGCTTGGTATGGTGAAGGTGATGCTTGGTATGGTGAAGGTGATGCTTGGTATGGTGAAGGTGATGCTTGGAATGGTGAAGGTGATGCTTGGTATGGTGAAGGTGATGCTTGCTATGGTGGAGGTGATGCTTGCTATGGTGAAGGTGATGCTTGGTATGGTGAAGGTGATGCTTGGTATGGTGAAGGTGATGCTTGCTATGGTGGAGGTGATGCTTGCTATGGTGAAGGTGATGCTTGCTATGGTGAAGGTGATGCTTGCTATGGTTAAGGTGATGCTTGCTATGGTGAAGGTGATGCTTGCTATGGTGAAGGTGATGCTTGCTATGGTGAAGGTGATGCTTGCTATGGTGAAGGTGATGCTTGCTATGGTGAAGGTGATGCTTGCTATGGTGAAGGTGATGCTTGCTATGCTGGAGGTGATGCTTGCTATGGTGGAAGTGATGCTTCCTATGGTGGAGGTGATGCTTGCTATGGTGGAGTTGATGCTTGCTATGGTGGAGGTGATGCTTGCTATGGTGGAGGTGATGCTTGCTATGGTGGAGGTGATGCTTGCTATGGTGGAGGTGATGCTTGCTATGGTGGAGGTGATGCTTGCTATGGTGAAGGTGATGCTTGCTATGGTGAAGGTGATGCTTGCTATGGTGAATGTGATGCTTGCTATGGTGAAGGTGGTGCTTGGTATGGTGAAGGTGATGCTTGCTATGGTGAAGGTGATGCTTGGTATGGTGAAGGTGATGCTTGGTATGGTGAAGGTGATGCTTGGTATGGTGAAGGTGATGCTTGGTATGGTGAAGGTGATGCTTGGTATGGTGAAGGTGATGCTTGGTATGGTGAAGGTGATGCTTGGTATGGTGAAGGTGATGCTTGGTATGTTGAAGGTGATGCTTGGTATGGTGAAGGTGACGCTTGGTATGGTGAAGGTGACGCTTGGTATGGTGAAGGTGATACTTGGTATGGTGAAGGTGATACTTGGTATGGTGAAGGTGATGCTTGCTATGGTGAAGGTGATGCTTGCTATGGTGAAGGTGATGCTTGCTATGGTGAAGGTGATGCTTGCTATGGTGGAAGTGATGCTTGCTATGGTGGAGGTGATGCTTGCTATGGTGGAGTTGATGCTTGCTATGGTGGAGGTGATGCTTGCTATGGTGGAGGTGATGCTTGCTATGGTGGAGGTGATGCTCGCTATGGTGGAGGTGATGCTTGCTATGGTGAAGGTGATGCTTGCTATGGTGAATGTGATGCTTGCTATGGTGAAGGTGGTGCTTGGTATGGTGAAGGTGATGCTTGCTATGGTGGAGGTGATGCTTGATATGGTGGAGGTGATGCTTGCTATGGTGGAAGTGATGCTTCCTATGGTGGAGGTGATGCTTGCTATGGTGGAGGTGATGCTTGCTATGGTGAAGGTGATGTTTGCTATGGTGAATGTGATGCTTGCTATGGTGAAGGGGGTGCTTGGTATGGTGAAGGTGATGTTTGCTATGGTGAATGTGATGCTTGCTATGGTGAAGGCGATGCTTGGTATGGTGAAGGTGATGCTTGCTATGGTGAAGGTGATGCTTGGTATGGTGAAGGTGATGCTTGGTATGGTGAAGGTGATGCTTGGTATGGTGAAGGTGATGCTTGGTATGGTGAAGGTGATGCTTGGTATGGTGAAGGTGATGCTTGGTATGGTGAAGGTGATGCTTGGTATGGTGAAGGTGATGCTTGGTGTGGTGAAGCTGATGCTTGGAATGGTGAGGTGATGCTTGGTATGGTGAAGGTGATGCTTGCTATGGTGGAGGTGATGCTTGCTATGGTGAAGGTGATGCTTGCTATGGTGAAGGTGATGCTTGCTATGGTGAAGGTGATGCTTGCTATGGTGAAGGTGATGCTTGCTATGGTGAAGGTGATGCTTGCTATGGTGAAGGTGATGCTTGCTATGGTGAAGGTGATGCTTGCTATGGTGAAGGTGATGCTTGCTATGGTGAAGGTGATGCTTGCTATGCTGGAGGTGATGCTTGCTATGGTGGAAGTGATGCTTGCTATGGTGGAGGTGATGCTTGCTATGGTGGAGTTGATGCTTGCTATGGTGGAGGTGATGCTTGCTATGGTGGAGGTGATGCTTGCTATGGTGGAGGTGATGCTTGCTATGGTGGAGGTGATGCTTGCTATGGTGGAGGTGATGCTTGCTATGGTGAAGGTGATGCTTGCTATGGTGAATGTGATGCTTGCTATGGTGAAGGTGGTGCTTGGTATGGTGAAGGTGATGCTTGCTATGGTGAAGGTGATGCTTGGTATGGTGAAGGTGATGCTTGGTATGGTGAAGGTGATGCTTGGTATGTTGAAGGTGATGCTTGGTATGGTGAAGGTGATGCTTGGTATGGTGAAGGTGTTGCTTGGTATGGTGAAGGTGTTGCTTGGTATGGTGAAGGTGATGCTTGGTATGGTGAAGGTGTTGCTTGGTATGGTGAAGGTGATGCTTGGTATGGTGAAGGTGATGCTTGGTATGGTGAAGGTGATGCTTGGTATGGTGAAGGTGATGCTTGGTATGGTGAAGGTGATGCTTGGTATGGTGAAGGTGATCCTTGGTATGGTGAAGGTGATGCTTGGTATGGTGACGGTGATGCTTGGTATGGTGAAGGTGATGCTTGGTATGTTGAAGGTGATGCTTGGTATGGTGAAGGTGATGCTTGCTATGGTGAAGGTGATGCTTGCTATGGTGAAGGTGATGCTTGCTATGGAGGAGGTGATGCTTGCTATGGTGGAAGTGATGCTTGCTATGGTGGAGGTGATGCTTGTTATGGTGGAGTTGATGCTTGCTATGGTGGAGGTGATGCTTGCTATGGTGGAGGTGATGCTTGCTATGGTGGAGGTGATGCTTGATATGGTGGAGGTGATGCTTGCTATGGTGGAGGTGATGCTTGCTATGGTGGAGGTGATGCTTGCTATGGTGGAGGTGATGCTTGCTATGGTGAAGGTGATGTTTGCTATGGTGAATGTGATGCTTGCTATGGTGAAGGTGGTGCTTGGTATGGTGAAGGTGATGCTTGCTATGGTGAAGGTGATGCTTGGTATGGTGAAGGTGATGCTTGGTATGGTGAAGGTGATGCTTGGTATGGTGAAGGTGATGCTTGGTATGGTGAAGGTGATGCTTGGTATGGTGAAGGTGATGTTTGCTATGGTGAATGTGATGCTTGCTATGGTGAAGGTGGTGCTTGGTATGGTGAAGGTGATGCTTGCTATGGTGAAGGTGATGCTTGGTATGGTGAAGGTGATGCTTGGTATGGTGAAGGTGATGCTTGCTATGGTGAAGGTGATGCTTGCTATGGTGAAGGTGATGCTTGCTATGGTGAAGGTGATGCTTGCTATGGTGGAGGTGATGCTTGCTATGGTGGAGGTGATGCTTGCTATGGTGAAGGTTATGCTTGCTATGGTGAAGGTGATGCTTGCTATGGTGAATGTGATGCTTGCTATGGTGAAGGTGGTGCTTGGTATGGTGAAGGTGATGCTTGCTATGGTGAAGGTGATGCTTGGTAAGGTGAAGGTGATGCTTGGTATGGTGAAGGTGATGCTTGGTATGGTGAAGGTGATGCGTGGTATGGTGAAGGTGATGCTTGGTATGTTGAAGGTGATGCTTGGTATGGTGAAGGTGATGCTTGGTATGGTGAAGGTGTTGCTTGGTATGGTGAAGGTGTTGCTTGGTATGGTGAAGGTGATGCTTGGTATGGTGAAGGTGTTGCTTGGTATGGTGAAGGTGATGCTTGGTATGGTGAAGGTGATGCTTGGTATGGTGAAGGTGATGCTTGGTATGGTGAAGGTGATGCTTGGTATGGTGAAGGTGATGCTTGGTATGGTGAAGGTGATGCTTGGTATGGTGACGGTGATGCTTGGTATGGTGAAGGTGATGCTTGGTATGTTGAAGGTGATGCTTGGTATGGTGAAGGTGACGCTTGGTATGGTGAAGGTGACGCTTGGTATGGTGAAGGTGATGCTTGGTATGGTGAAGGTGATGCTTGGTATGGTGAAGGTGATGCTTGGTATGGTGAAGGTGATGCTTGGTATGGTGAAGGTGATGCTTGGTATGGTGAAGGTGATGCTTGGTATGGTGAAGGTGATGCTTGGAATGGTGAAGGTGGTGCTTGGTATGGTGAAGGTGATGCTTGCTATGGTGGAGGTGATGCTTGCTATGGTGAAGGTGATGCTTGGTATGGTGAAGGTGATGCTTGGTATGGTGAAGGTGATGCTTGCTATGGTGGAGGTGATGCTTGCTATGGTGAAGGTGATGCTTGCTATGGTGAAGGTGATGCTTGCTATGGTTAAGGTGATGCTTGCTATGGTGAAGGTGATGCTTGCTATGGTGAAGGTGATGCTTGCTATGGTGAAGGTGATGCTTGCTATGGTGAAGGTGATGCTTGCTATGGTGAAGGTGATGCTTGCTATGGTGAAGGTGATGCTTGCTATGCTGGAGGTGATGCTTGCTATGGTGGAAGTGATGCTTCCTATGGTGGAGGTGATGCTTGCCATGGTGGAGTTGATGCTTGCTATGGTGGAGGTGATGCTTGCTATGGTGGAGGTGATGCTTGCTATGGTGGAGGTGATGCTTGCTATGGTGGAGGTGATGCTTGCTATGGTGGAGGTGATGCTTGCTATGGTGAAGGTGATGCTTGCTATGGTGAAGGTGATGCTTGCTATGGTGAATGTGATGCTTGCTATGGTGAAGGTGGTGCTTGGTATGGTGAAGGTGATGCTTGCTATGGTGAAGGTGATGCTTGGTATGGTGAAGGTGATGCTTGGTATGGTGAAGGTGATGCTTGGTATGGTGAAGGTGATGCTTGCTATGGTGAAGGTGATGCTTGGTATGTTGAAGTGATGCTTGGTATGGTGAAGGTGATGCTTGGTATGGTGAAGGTGTTGCTTGGTATGGTGAAGGTGATGCTTGGTATGGTGAAGGTGTTGCTTGGTATGGTGAAGGTGATGCTTGGTATGGTGAAGGTGATGCTTGGTATGGTGAAGGTGATGCTTGGTATGGTGAAGGTGATGCTTGGTATGGTGAAGGTGATGCTTGGTATGGTGAAGGTGATGCTTGGTATGGTGAAGGTGATGCTTGGTATGGTGAAGGTGATGCTTGGTATGGTGACGGTGATGCTTGGTATGGTGAAGGTGATGCTTGGTATGTTGAAGGTGATGCTTGGTATGGTGAAGGTGACGCTTGGTATGGTGAAGGTGACGCTTGGTATGGTGAAGGTGATACTTGGTATGGTGAAGGTGATACTTGGTATGGTGAAGGTGATGCTTGCTATGGTGAAGGTGCTGCTTGCTATGGTGAAGGTGATGCTTGCTATGGTGAAGGTGATGCTTGCTATGGTGGAAGTGATGCTTGCTATGGTGGAGGTGATGCTTGCTATGGTGGAGGTGATGCTTGCTATGGTGAAGGTGATGCTTGCTATGGTGAATGTGATGCTTGCTATGGTGAAGGTGGTGCTTGGTATGGTGAAGGTGATGCTTGGTATGGTGAAGGTGATGCTTGGTATGGTGAAGGTGATGCTTGGAATGGTGAAGGTGATGCTTGGTATGGTGAAGGTGATGCTTGCTATGGTGGAGGTGATGCTTGCTATGGTGAAGGTGATGCTTGGTATGGTGAAGGTGATGCTTGGTATGGTGAAGGTGATGCTTGCTATGGTGGAGGTGATGCTTGCTATGGTGAAGGTGATGCTTGCTATGGTGAAGGTGATGCTTGCTATGGTTAAGGTGATGCTTGCTATGGTGAAGGTGATGCTTGCTATGGTGAAGGTGATGCTTGCTATGGTGAAGGTGATGCTTGCTATGGTGAAGGTGATGCTTGCTATGGTGAAGGTGATGCTTGCTATGGTGAAGGTGATGCTTGCTATGCTGGAGGTGATGCTTGCTATGGTGGAAGTGATGCTTCCTATGGTGGAGGTGATGCTTGCTATGGTGGAGTTGATGCTTGCTATGGTGGAGGTGATGCTTGCTATGGTGGAGGTGATGCTTGCTATGGTGGAGGTGATGCTTGCTATGGTGGAGGTGATGCTTGCTATGGTGGAGGTGATGCTTGCTATGGTGAAGGTGATGCTTGCTATGGTGAAGGTGATGCTTGCTATGGTGAATGTGATGCTTGCTATGGTGAAGGTGGTGCTTGGTATGGTGAAGGTGATGCTTGCTATGGTGAAGGTGATGCTTGGTATGGTGAAGGTGATGCTTGGTATGGTGAAGGTGATGCTTGGTATGGTGAAGGTGATGCTTGGTATGGTGAAGGTGATGCTTGGTATGGTGAAGGTGATGCTTGGTATGGTGAAGGTGATGCTTGGTATGGTGAAGGTGATGCTTGGTATGTTGAAGGTGATGCTTGGTATGGTGAAGGTGACGCTTGGTATGGTGAAGGTGACGCTTGGTATGGTGAAGGTGATACTTGGTATGGTGAAGGTGATACTTGGTATGGTGAAGGTGATGCTTGCTATGGTGAAGGTGATGCTTGCTATGGTGAAGGTGATGCTTGCTATGGTGAAGGTGATGCTTGCTATGGTGGAAGTGATGCTTGCTATGGTGGAGGTGATGCTTGCTATGGTGGAGTTGATGCTTGCTATGGTGGAGGTGATGCTTGCTATGGTGGAGGTGATGCTTGCTATGGTGGAGGTGATGCTCGCTATGGTGGAGGTGATGCTTGCTATGGTGAAGGTGATGCTTGCTATGGTGAATGTGATGCTTGCTATGGTGAAGGTGGTGCTTGGTATGGTGAAGGTGATGCTTGCTATGGTGGAGGTGATGCTTGATATGGTGGAGGTGATGCTTGCTATGGTGGAAGTGATGCTTCCTATGGTGGAGGTGATGCTTGCTATGGTGGAGGTGATGCTTGCTATGGTGAAGGTGATGTTTGCTATGGTGAATGTGATGCTTGCTATGGTGAAGGGGGTGCTTGGTATGGTGAAGGTGATGTTTGCTATGGTGAATGTGATGCTTGCTATGGTGAAGGTGATGCTTGGTATGGTGAAGGTGATGCTTGCTATGGTGAAGGTGATGCTTGGTATGGTGAAGGTGATGCTTGGTATGGTGAAGGTGATGCTTGGTATGGTGAAGGTGATGCTTGGTATGGTGAAGGTGATGCTTGGTATGGTGAAGGTGATGCTTGGTATGGTGAAGGTGATGCTTGGTATGGTGAAGGTGATGCTTGGTGTGGTGAAGCTGATGCTTGGAATGGTGAGGTGATGCTTGGTATGGTGAAGGTGATGCTTGCTATGGTGGAGGTGATGCTTGCTATGGTGAAGGTGATGCTTGCTATGGTGAAGGTGATGCTTGCTATGGTGAAGGTGATGCTTGCTATGGTGAAGGTGATGCTTGCTATGGTGAAGGTGATGCTTGCTATGGTGAAGGTGATGCTTGCTATGGTGAAGGTGATGCTTGCTATGGTGAAGGTGATGCTTGCTATGGTGAAGGTGATGCTTGCTATGCTGGAGGTGATGCTTGCTATGGTGGAAGTGATGCTTGCTATGGTGGAGGTGATGCTTGCTATGGTGGAGTTGATGCTTGCTATGGTGGAGGTGATGCTTGCTATGGTGGAGGTGATGCTTGCTATGGTGGAGGTGATGCTTGCTATGGTGGAGGTGATGCTTGCTATGGTGGAGGTGATGCTTGCTATGGTGAAGGTGATGCTTGCTATGGTGAATGTGATGCTTGCTATGGTGAAGGTGGTGCTTGGTATGGTGAAGGTGATGCTTGCTATGGTGAAGGTGATGCTTGGTATGGTGAAGGTGATGCTTGGTATGGTGAAGGTGATGCTTGGTATGTTGAAGGTGATGCTTGGTATGGTGAAGGTGATGCTTGGTATGGTGAAGGTGTTGCTTGGTATGGTGAAGGTGTTGCTTGGTATGGTGAAGGTGATGCTTGGTATGGTGAAGGTGTTGCTTGGTATGGTGAAGGTGATGCTTGGTATGGTGAAGGTGATGCTTGGTATGGTGAAGGTGATGCTTGGTATGGTGAAGGTGATGCTTGGTATGGTGAAGGTGATGCTTGGTATGGTGAAGGTGATCCTTGGTATGGTGAAGGTGATGCTTGGTATGGTGACGGTGATGCTTGGTATGGTGAAGGTGATGCTTGGTATGTTGAAGGTGATGCTTGGTATGGTGAAGGTGATGCTTGCTATGGTGAAGGTGATGCTTGCTATGGTGAAGGTGATGCTTGCTATGGAGGAGGTGATGCTTGCTATGGTGGAAGTGATGCTTGCTATGGTGGAGGTGATGCTTGTTATGGTGGAGTTGATGCTTGCTATGGTGGAGGTGATGCTTGCTATGGTGGAGGTGATGCTTGCTATGGTGGAGGTGATGCTTGATATGGTGGAGGTGATGCTTGCTATGGTGGAGGTGATGCTTGCTATGGTGGAGGTGATGCTTGCTATGGTGGAGGTGATGCTTGCTATGGTGAAGGTGATGTTTGCTATGGTGAATGTGATGCTTGCTATGGTGAAGGTGGTGCTTGGTATCGTGAAGGTGATGCTTGCTATGGTGAAGGTGATGCTTGGTATGGTGAAGGTGATGCTTGGTATGGTGAAGGTGATGCTTGGTATGGTGAAGGTGATGTTTGCTATGGTGAATGTGATGCTTGCTATGGTGAAGGTGGTGCTTGGTATGGTGAAGGTGATGCTTGCTATGGTGAAGGTGATGCTTGGTATGGTGAAGGTGATGCTTGGTATGGTGAAGGTGATGCTTGCTATGGTGAAGGTGATGCTTGCTATGGTGAAGGTGATGCTTGCTATGGTGAAGGTGATGCTTGCTATGGTGGAGGTGATGCTTGCTATGGTGGAGGTGATGCTTGCTATGGTGAAGGTTATGCTTGCTATGGTGAAGGTGATGCTTGCTATGGTGAATGTGATGCTTGCTATGGTGAAGGTGGTGCTTGGTATGGTGAAGGTGATGCTTGCTATGGTGAAGGTGATGCTTGGTAAGGTGAAGGTGATGCTTGGTATGGTGAAGGTGATGCTTGGTATGGTGAAGGTGATGCGTGGTATGGTGAAGGTGATGCTTGGTATGTTGAAGGTGATGCTTGGTATGGTGAAGGTGATGCTTGGTATGGTGAAGGTGTTGCTTGGTATGGTGAAGGTGTTGCTTGGTATGGTGAAGGTGATGCTTGGTATGGTGAAGGTGTTGCTTGGTATGGTGAAGGTGATGCTTGGTATGGTGAAGGTGATGCTTGGTATGGTGAAGGTGATGCTTGGTATGGTGAAGGTGATGCTTGGTATGGTGAAGGTGATGCTTGGTATGGTGAAGGTGATGCTTGGTATGGTGAAGGTGATGCTTGGTATGGTGACGGTGATGCTTGGTATGGTGAAGGTGATGCTTGGTATGTTGAAGGTGATGCTTGGTATGGTGAAGGTGACGCTTGGTATGGTGAAGGTGACGCTTGGTATGGTGAAGGTGATGCTTGGTATGGTGAAGGTGATGCTTGGTATGGTGAAGGTGATGCTTGGTATGGTGAAGGTGATGCTTGGTATGGTGAAGGTGATGCTTGGTATGGTGAAGGTGATGCTTGGTATGGTGAAGGTGATGCTTGGAATGGTGAAGGTGATGCTTGGTATGGTGAAGGTGATGCTTGCTATGGTGGAGGTGATGCTTGCTATGGTGAAGGTGATGCTTGGTATGGTGAAGGTGATGCTTGGTATGGTGAAGGTGATGCTTGCTATGGTGGAGGTGATGCTTGCTATGGTGAAGGTGATGCTTGCTATGGTGAAGGTGATGCTTGCTATGGTTAAGGTGATGCTTGCTATGGTGAAGGTGATGCTTGCTATGGTGAAGGTGATGCCTGCTATGGTGAAGGTGATGCTTGCTATGGTGAAGGTGATGCTTGCTATGGTGAAGGTGATGCTTGCTATGGTGAAGGTGATGCTTGCTATGCTGGAGGTGATGCTTGCTATGGTGGAAGTGATGCTTCCTATGGTGGAGGTGATGCTTGCCATGGTGGAGTTGATGCTTGCTATGGTGGAGGTGATGCTTGCTATGGTGGAGGTGATGCTTGCTATGGTGGAGGTGATGCTTGCTATGGTGGAGGTGATGCTTGCTATGGTGGAGGTGATGCTTGCTATGGTGAAGGTGATGCTTGCTATGGTGAAGGTGATGCTTGCTATGGTGAATGTGATGCTTGCTATGGTGAAGGTGGTGCTTGGTATGGTGAAGGTGATGCTTGCTATGGTGAAGGTGATGCTTGGTATGGTGAAGGTGATGCTTGGTATGGTGAAGGTGATGCTTGGTATGGTGAAGGTGATGCTTGCTATGGTGAAGGTGATGCTTGGTATGTTGAAGGTGATGCTTGGTATGGTGAAGGTGATGCTTGGTATGGTGAAGGTGTTGCTTGGTATGGTGAAGGTGATGCTTGGTATGGTGAAGGTGTTGCTTGGTATGGTGAAGGTGATGCTTGGTATGGTGAAGGTGATGCTTGGTATGGTGAAGGTGATGCTTGGTATGGTGAAGGTGATGCTTGGTATGGTGAAGGTGATGCTTGGTATGGTGAAGGTGATGCTTGGTATGGTGAAGGTGATGCTTGGTATGGTGAAGGTGATGCTTGGTATGGTGACGGTGATGCTTGGTATGGTGAAGGTGATGCTTGGTATGTTGAAGGTGATGCTTGGTATGGTGAAGGTGACGCTTGGTATGGTGAAGGTGACGCTTGGTATGGTGAAGGTGATACTTGGTATGGTGAAGGTGATACTTGGTATGGTGAAGGTGATGCTTGCTATGGTGAAGGTGCTGCTTGCTATGGTGAAGGTGATGCTTGCTATGGTGAAGGTGATGCTTGCTATGGTGGAAGTGATGCTTGCTATGGTGGAGGTGATGCTTGCTATGGTGGAGGTGATGCTTGCTATGGTGAAGGTGATGCTTGCTATGGTGAATGTGATGCTTGCTATGGTGAAGGTGGTGCTTGGTATGGTGAAGGTGATGCTTGCTATGGTGAAGGTGATGCTTGGTATGGTGAAGGTGATGCTTGGTATGGTGAAGGTGATGCTTGGTATGGTGAAGGTGATGCTTGGTATGGTGAAGGTGATGCTTGGTATGGTGAAGGTGTTGCTTGGTATGGTGAAGGTGATGCTTGCTATGGTGAAGGTGATGCTTGGTATGGTGAAGGTGATGCTTGGTATGGTGAAGGTGATGCTTGGTATGGTGAAGGTGATGCTTGGTATGGTGAAGGTGATGCTTGGTATGTTGAAGGTGATGCTTGGTATGGTGAAGGTGATGCTTGGTATGGTGAAGGTGTTGCTTGGTATGGTGAAGGTGATGCTTGGTATGGTGAAGGTGTTGCTTGGTATGGTGAAGGTGATGCTTGGTATGGTGAAGGTGATGCTTGGTATGGTGAAGGTGATGCTTGGTATGGTGAAGGTGATGCTTGGTATGGTGAAGGTGATGCTTGGTATGGTGAAGGTGATGCTTGGTATGGTGAAGGTGATGCTTGGTATGGTGAAGGTGATGCTTGGTATGGTGACGGTGATGCTTGGTATGGTGAAGGTGATGCTTGGTATGTTGAAGGTGATGCTTGGTATGGTGAAGGTGACGCTTGGTATGGTGAAGGTGACGCTTGGTATGGTGAAGGTGATGCTTGCTATGCTGGAGGTGATGCTTGCTATGGTGGAAGTGATGCTTGCTATGGTGGAGGTGATGCTTGCTATGGTGGAGTTGATGCTTGCTATGGTGGAGGTGATGCTTGCTATGGTGGAGGTGATGCTTGCTATGGTGGAGGTGATGCTTGCTATGGTGGTGGTGATGCTTGCTATGGTGAAGGTGATGCTTGCTATGGTGAAGGTGATGCTTGCTATGGTGAATGTGATGCTTGCTATGGTGAAGGTGGTGCTTGGTATGGTGAAGGTGATGCTTGCTATGGTGAAGGTGATGCTTGGTATGGTGAAGGTGATGCTTGGTATGGTGAAGGTGATGCTTGGTATGTTGAAGGTGATGCTTGGTATGGTGAAGGTGATGCTTGGTATGGTGAAGGTGTTGCTTGGTATGGTGAAGGTGTTGCTTGGTATGGTGAAGGTGATGCTTGGTATGGTGAAGGTGTTGCTTGGTATGGTGAAGGTGATGCTTGGTATGGTGAAGGTAATGCTTGGTATGGTGAAGGTGTTGCTTGGTATGGTGAAGGTGATGCTTGGTATGGTGAAGGTGATGCTTGGTATGGTGAAGGTGATGCTTGGTATGGTGAAGGTGATGCTTGGTATGGTGAAGGTGATGCTTGGTATGGTGAAGGCGATGCTTGGTATGGTGAAGGTGACGCTTGGTATGGTGAAGGTGATACTTGGTATGGTGACGGCGATGCTTGGTATGGTGAAGGTGACGCTTGGTATGGTGAAGGTGATACTTGGTATGGTGAAGGTGATACTTGGTATGGTGAAGGTGATACTTCGTATGGTGAAGGTGATACTTGGTATGGTGAAGGTGATACTTGGTATGGTGAAGGTGATACTTGGTATGGTGAAGGTGATACTTGGTATGGTGAAGGTGATACTTGGTATGGTGAAGGTGATACTTGGTATGGTGAAGGTGATACTTGGTACGGTGAAGGTGATACTTGGTACGGTGAATGTGATACTTGGTACGGTGAAGGTGATACTTGGTACGGTGAAGGTGACACTTGGTACGGTGAAGGTGATACTTGGTACGGTGAAGGTGATACTTGGTACGGTGAAGGTGATACTTGGTACGGTGAAGGTGATACTTGGTACGGTGAAGGTGATGCTTGGTACGGTGAAGGTGATGCTTGGTACGGTGAAGGTGATGCTTGGTACGGTGAAGGTGATGCTTGCTATGGTGAAGGTGATGCTTGCTATGGTGAAAGTGATGCTTGCTATGGTGAAGGTGATGCTTGCTATGGTGAAGGTGATGCTTGCTATGGTGAAGGTGATGCTTGCTATGGTGAAGGTGATGCTTGCTATGGTGAAGGTGATGCTTGGTATGGTGAAGGTGATGCTTGGTATGGAAGGTGATGCTTGCTATGGTGAAGGTGATGCTTGGTATGGTGAAGGTGATGCTTGCTATGGTGGAGGTGATGTTTGCTATGGTGGAGGTGATGCTTGCTATGGTGGAGGTGATGCTTGCTATGGTGAAGGTGATGCTTGCTATGGTGAAGGTGATGCTTGCTATGGTGAAGGTGATGCTTGCTATGGTGAAGGTGATGCTTGCTATGGTGAAGGTGATGCTTGCTATGGTGAAGGTGATGCTTGCTATGGTGAAGGTGATGCTTGCTATGGTGAAGGTGATGCTTGCTATGGTGGAGGTGATGCTTGCTATGGTGGAAGTGATGCTTGCTATGGTGGAGGTGATGCTTGCTATGGTGGAGTTGATGCTTGCTATGGTGGAGGTGATGCTTGCTATGGTGGAGGTGATGCTTGCTATGGTGGAGGTGATGCTTGCTATGGTGAAGGTGGTGCTTGGTATGGTGAAGGTGGTGCTTGCTATGGTGAAGGTGATGCTTGGTATGGTGAAGGTGATGCTTGGTATGGTGAAGGTGATGCTTGGTATGGTGAAGGTGATGCTTGGTATGGTGAAGGTGATGCTTGGTATGGTGAAGGTGATGCTTGGTATGGTGAAGGTGATGCTTGGTATGGTGAAGGTGATGCTTGGTATGGTGAAGGTGATGCTTGGTATGGTGAAGGTGATGCTTGGTATGGTGAAGGTGATGCTTGGAATGGTGAAGGTGATGCTTGGTATGGTGAAGGTGATGCTTGCTATGGTGGAGGTGATGCTTGCTATGGTGAAGGTGATGCTTGGTATGGTGAAGGTGATGCTTGGTATGGTGAAGGTGATGCTTGCTATGGTGGAGGTGATGCTTGCTATGGTGAAGGTGATGCTTGCTATGGTGAAGGTGATGCTTGCTATGGTTAAGGTGATGCTTGCTATGGTGAAGGTGATGCTTGCTATGGTGAAGGTGATGCTTGCTATGGTGAAGGTGATGCTTGCTATGGTGAAGGTGATGCTTGCTATGGTGAAGGTGATGCTTGCTATGGTGAAGGTGATGCTTGCTATGCTGGAGGTGATGCTTGCTATGGTGGAAGTGATGCTTCCTATGGTGGAGGTGATGCTTGCTATGGTGGAGTTGATGCTTGCTATGGTGGAGGTGATGCTTGCTATGGTGGAGGTGATGCTTGCTATGGTGGAGGTGATGCTTGCTATGGTGGAGGTGATGCTTGCTATGGTGGAGGTGATGATTGCTATGGTGAAGGTGATGCTTGCTATGGTGAAGGTGATGCTTGCTATGGTGAATGTGATGCTTGCTATGGTGAAGGTGGTGCTTGGTATGGTGAAGGTGATGCTTGCTATGGTGAAGGTGATGCTTGGTATGGTGAAGGTGATGCTTGGTATGGTGAAGGTGATGCTTGGTATGGTGAAGGTGATGGTTGGTATGTTTAAGGTGATGCTTGGTATGGTGAAGGTGATGCTTGGTATGGTGAAGGTGTTGCTTGGTATGGTGAAGGTGTTGCTTGGTATGGTGAAGGTGATGCTAGGTATGGTGAAGGTGTTGCTTGGTATGGTGAAGGTGATGCTTGGTATGGTGAAGGTGATGCTTGGTATGGTGAAGGTGATGCTTGGTATGGTGAAGGTGATGCTTGGTATGGTGAAGGTGATGCTTGGTATGGTGAAGGTGATGCTTGGTATGGTGAAGGTGATGCTTGGTATGGTGAAGGTGATGCTTGGTATGGTGAAGGTGATGCTTGCTATGGTGAAGGTGATGCTTGCTATGGTGAAGGTGATGCTTGCTATGGTTAAGGTGATGCTTGCTATGGTGAAGGTGATGCTTGCTATGGTGAAGGTGATGCTTGCTATGGTGAAGGTGATGCTTGCTATGGTGAAGGTGATGCTTGCTATGGTGAAGGTGATGCTTGCTATGGTGAAGGTGATGCTTGCTATGCTGGAGGTGATGCTTGCTATGGTGGAAGTGATGCTTCCTATGGTGGAGGTGATGCTTGCTATGGTGGAGTTGATGCTTGCTATGGTGGAGGTGATGCTTGCTATGGTGGAGGTGATGCTTGCTATGGTGGAGGTGATGCTTGCTATGGTGGAGGTGATGCTTGCTATGGTGGAGGTGATGCTTGCTATGGTGAAGGTGATGCTTGCTATGGTGAAGGTGATGCTTGCTATGGTGAATGTGATGCTTGCTATGGTGAAGGTGGTGCTTGGTATGGTGAAGGTGATGCTTGCTATGGTGAAGGTGATGCTTGGTATGGTGAAGGTGATGCTTGGTATGGTGAAGGTGATGCTTGGTATGGTGAAGGTGATGGTTGGTATGTTGAAGGTGATGCTTGGTATGGTGAAGGTGATGCTTGGTATGGTGAAGGTGTTGCTTGGTATGGTGAAGGTGTTGCTTGGTATGGTGAAGGTGAAGCTTGGTATGGTGAAGGTGATGCTTGGTATGGTGAAGGTGATGCTTGGTATGGTGAAGGTGATGCTTGGTATGGTGAAGGTGATGCTTGCTATGGTGAAGGTGATGCTTGCTATGGTGAAGGTGATGCTTGGAATGGTGAAGGTGATGCTTGGTATGGTGAAGGTGATGCTTGCTATGGTGGAGGTGATGCTTGCTATGGTGAAGGTGATGCTTGGTATGGTGAAGGTGATGCTTGGTATGGTGAAGGTGATGCTTGCTATGGTGGAGGTGATGCTTGCTATGGTGAAGGTGATGCTTGCTATGGTGAAGGTAATGCTTGCTATGGTTAAGGTGATGCTTGCTATGGTGAAGGTGATGCTTGCTATGGTGAAGGTGATGCTTGCTATGGTGAAGGTGATGCTTGCTATGGTGAAGGTGATGCTTGCTATGGTGAAGGTGATGCTTGCTATGGTGAAGGTGATGCTTGCTATGCTGGAGGTGATGCTTGCTATGGTGGAAGTGATGCTTCCTATGGTGGAGGTGATGCTTGCTATGGTGGAATTGATGCTTGCTATGGTGGAGGTGATGCTTGCTATGGTGGAGGTGATGCTTGCTATGGTGGAGGTGATGCTTGCTATGGTGGAGGTGATGCTTGCTATGGTGGAGGTGATGATTGCTATGGTGAAGGTGATGCTTGCTATGGTGAAGGTGATGCTTGCTATGGTGAATGTGATGCTTGCTATGGTGAAGGTGGTGCTTGGTATGGTGAAGGTGATGCTTGCTATGGTGAAGGTGATGCTTGGTATGGTGAAGGTGATGCTTGGTATGGTGAAGGTGATGCTTGGTATGGTGAAGGTGACGCTTTGTATGGTGAAGGTGATACTTGGTATGGTGAAGGTGATACTTGGTATGGTGAAGGTGATACTTCGTATGGTGAAGGTGATACTTGGTATGGTGAAGGTGATACTTGGTATGGTGAAGGTGATACTTGGTATGGTGAAGGTGATACTTGGTATGGTGAAGGTGACGCTTTGTATGGTGAAGGTGATACTTGGTATGGTGAAGGTGATACTTGGTATGGTGAAGGTGATACTTCGTATGGTGAAGGTGATACTTGGTATGGTGAAGGTGATACTTGGTATGGTGAAGGTGATACTTGGTATGGTGAAGGTGATACTTGGTATGGTGAAGGTGATACTTGGTATGGTGAAGGTGATACTTGGTATGGTGAAGGTGATACTTGGTACGGTGAAGGTGATACTTGGTACGGTGAATGTGATACTTGGTACGGTGAAGGTGATACTTGGTACGGTGAAGGTGACACTTGGTACGGTGAAGGTGATACTTGGTACGGTGAAGGTGATACTTGGTACGGTGAAGGTGATACTTGGTACGGTGAAGGTGATACTTGGTACGGTGAAGGTGATGCTTGGTACGGTGAAGGTGATGCTTGGTACGGTGAAGGTGATGCTTGGTACGGTGAAGGTGATGCTTGCTATGGTGAAGGTGATGCTTGCTATGGTGAAAGTGATGCTTGCTATGGTGAAGGTGATGCTTGCTATGGTGAAGGTGATGCTTGCTATGGTGAAGGTGATGCTTGCTATGGTGAAGGTGATGCTTGCTATGGTGAAGGTGATGCTTGGTATGGTGAAGGTGATGCTTGGTATGGAAGGTGATGCTTGCTATGGTGAAGGTGATGCTTGGTATGGTGAAGGTGATGCTTGCTATGGTGGAGGTGATGTTTGCTATGGTGGAGGTGATGCTTGCTATGGTGGAGGTGATGCTTGCTATGGTGAAGGTGATGCTTGCTATGGTGAAGGTGATGCTTGCTATGGTGAAGGTGATGCTTACTATGGTGAAGGTGATGCTTGCTATGGTGAAGGTGATGCTTGCTATGGTGAAGGTGATGCTTGCTATGGTGAAGGTGATGCTTGCTATGGTGGAGGTGATGCTTGCTATGGTGGAAGTGATGCTTGCTATGGTGGAGGTGATGCTTGCTATGGTGGAGTTGATGCTTGCTATGGTGGAGGTGATGCTTGCTATGGTAGAGGTGATGCTTGCTATGGTGGAGGTGATGCTTGCTATGGTGAAGGTGGTGCTTGGTATGGTGAAGGTGGTGCTTGCTATGGTGAAGGTGATGCTTGGTATGGTGAAGGTGATACTTGGTACGGTGAAGGTGATACTTGGTACGGTGAAGGTGATGCTTGGTATGGTGAAGGTGAAGCTTGGTATGGTGAAGGTGATGCTTGGTATGGTGAAGGTGATGCTTGGTATGGTGAAGGTGATGCTTGGTATGGTGAAGGTGATGCTTGGTATGGTGAAGGTGATGCTTGGTATGGTGAAGGTGATGCTTGGAATGGTGAAGGTGATGCTTGGTATGGTGAAGGTGATGCTTGCTATGGTGGAGGTGATGCTTGCTATGGTGAAGGTGATGCTTGGTATGGTGAAGGTGATGCTTGGTATGGTGAAGGTGATGCTTGCTATGGTGGAGGTGATGCTTGCTATGGTGAAGGTGATGCTTGCTATGGTGAAGGTGATGCTTGCTATGGTTAAGGTGATGCTTGCTATGGTGAAGGTGATGCTTGCTATGGTGGAGGTGATGCTTGCTATGGTGGAGGTGATGCTTGCTATGGTGGAGGTGATGCTTGCTATGGTGGAGGTGATGATTGCTATGGTGAAGGTGATGCTTGCTATGGTGAAGGTGATGCTTGCTATGGTGAATGTGATGCTTGCTATGGTGAAGGTGGTGCTTGGTATGGTGAAGGTGATGCTTGCTATGGTGAAGGTGATGCTTGGTATGGTGAAGGTGATGCTTGGTATGGTGAAGGTGATGCTTGGTATGGTGAAGGTGACGCTTTGTATGGTGAAGGTGATACTTGGTATGGTGAAGGTGATACTTGGTATGGTGAAGGTGATACTTCGTATGGTGAAGGTGATACTTGGTATGGTGAAGGTGATACTTGGTATGGTGAAGGTGATACTTGGTATGGTGAAAGTGATACTTGGTATGGTGAAGGTGATACTTGGTATGGTGAAGGTGATACTTGGTATGGTGAAGGTGATACTTGGTACGGTGAAGGTGATACTTGGTACGGTGAATGTGATACTTGGTACGGTGAAGGTGATACTTGGTACGGTGAAGGTGACACTTGGTACGGTGAAGGTGATACTTGGTACGGTGAAGGTGATACTTGGTACGGTGAAGGTGATACTTGGTACGGTGAAGGTGATACTTGGTACGGTGAAGGTGATGCTTGGTACGGTGAAGGTGATGCTTGGTACGGTGAAGGTGATGCTTGGTACGGTGAAGGTGATGCTTGCTATGGTGAAGGTGATGCTTGGTATGGTGAAGGTGATGCTTGGTATGGAAGGTGATGCTTGCTATGGTGAAGGTGATGCTTGGTATGGTGAAGGTGATGCTTGCTATGGTGGAGGTGATGTTTGCTATGGTGGAGGTGATGCTTGCTATGGTGGAGGTGATGCTTGCTATGGTGAAGGTGATGCTTGCTATGGTGAAGGTGATGCTTGCTATGGTGAAGGTGATGCTTGCTATGGTGAAGGTGATGCTTGCTATGGTGAAGGTGATGCTTGCTATGGTGAAGGTGATGCTTGCTATGGTGAAGGTGATGCTTGCTATGGTGGAGGTGATGCTTGCTATGGTGGAAGTGATGCTTGCTATGGTGGAGGTGATGCTTGCTATGGTGGAGTTGATGCTTGCTATGGTGGAGGTGATGCTTGCTATGGTGGAGGTGATGCTTGCTATGGTGGAGGTGATGCTTGCTATGGTGAAGGTGGTGCTTGGTATGGTGAAGGTGGTGCTTGCTATGGTGAAGGTGATGCTTGGTATGGTGAAGGTGATACTTGATACGGTGAAGGTGATACTTGGTACGGTGAAGGTGATGCTTGGTATGGTGAAGGTGAAGCTTGGTATGGTGAAGGTGATGCTTGGTATGGTGAAGGTGATGCTTGGTATGGTGAAGGTGATGCTTGGTATGGTGAAGGTGATGCTTGGTATGGTGAAGGTGATGCTTGGTATGGTGAAGGTGATGCTTGGAATGGTGAAGGTGATGCTTGGTATGGTGAAGGTGATGCTTGCTATCGTGGAGGTGATGCTTGCTATGGTGAAGGTGATGCTTGGTATGGTGAAGGTGATGCTTGCTATGGTGGAGGTGATGTTTGCTATGGTGGAGGTGATGCTTGCTATGGTGGAGGTGATGCTTGCTATGGTGAAGGTGATGCTTGCTATGGTGAAGGTGATGCTTGCTATGGTGAAGGTGATGCTTGCTATGGTGGAGGTGATGCTTGCTATGGTGAAGGTGATGCTTGCTATGGTGAAGGTGATGCTTGCTATGGTTAAGGTGATGCTTGCTATGGTGAAGGTGATGCTTGCTATGGTGAAGGTGATGCTTGCTATGGTGAAAGTGATGCTTGCTATGGTGAAGGTGATGCTTGCTATGGTGAAGGTGATGCTTGCTATGGTGAAGGTGATGCTTGCTATGGTGAAGGTGATGCTTGGTATGGTGAAGGTGATGCTTGGTATGGAAGGTGATGCTTGCTATGGTGAAGGTGATGCTTGGTATGGTGAAGGTGATGCTTGCTATGGTGGAGGTGATGTTTGCTATGGTGGAGGTGATGCTTGCTATGGTGGAGGTGATGCTTGCTATGGTGAAGGTGATGCTTGCTATGGTGAAGGTGATGCTTGCTATGGTGAAGGTGATGCTTGCTATGGTGAAGGTGATGCTTGCTATGGTGAAGGTGATGCTTGCTATGGTGAAGGTGATGCTTGCTATGGTGGAGGTGATGCTTGCTATGGTGGAGGTGATGCTTGCTATGGTGGAGGTGATGCTTGCTATGGTGGAGGTGATGCTTGCTATGGTGGAGGTGATGATTGCTATGGTGAAGGTGATGCTTGCTATGGTGAAGGTGATGCTTGCTATGGTGAATGTGATGCTTGCTATGGTGAAGGTGGTGCTTGGTATGGTGAAGGTGATGCTTGCTATGGTGAAGGTGATGCTTGGTATGGTGAAGGTGATGCTTGGTATGGTGAAGGTGATGCTTGGTATGGTGAAGGTGATGGTTGGTATGTTGAAGGTGATGCTTGGTATGGTGAAGGTGATGCTTGGTATGGTGAAGGTGTTGCTTGGTATGGTGAAGGTGTTGCTTGGTATGGTGAAGGTGATGCTTGGTATGGTGAAGGTGTTGCTTGGTATGGTGAAGGTGATGCTTGGTATGGTGAAGGTGATGCTTGGTATGGTGAAGGTGATGCTTGGTATTGTGAAGGTGATGCTTGGTATGGTGAAGGTGATGCTTGGTATGGTGAAGGTGATGCTTGGTATGGTGAAGGTGATGCTTGGTATGGTGAAGGTGATGCTTGGTATGGTGAAGGTGATGCTTGGTATGGTGAAGGTGATGCTTGGTATGTTGAAGGTGATGCTTGGTATGGTGAAGGTGACGCTTGGTATGGTGAAGGTGACGCTTGGTATGGTGAAGGTGATACTTGGTATGGTGAAGGTGATACTTGGTATGGTGAAGGTGATGCTTGCTATGGTGAAGGTGATGCTTGCTATGGTGAAGGTGATGCTTGCTATGGTGAAGGTGATGCTTGCTATGGTGGAAGTGATGCTTGCTATGGTGGAGGTGATGCTTGCTATGGTGGAGTTGATGCTTGCTATGGTGGAGGTGATGCTTGCTATGGTGGAGGTGATGCTTGCTATGGTGGAGGTGATGCTTGCTATGGTGGAGGTGATGCTTGCTATGGTGGAGGTGATGCTTGCTATGGTGAAGGTGATGCTTGCTATGGTGAATGTGATGCTTGCTATGGTGAAGGTGGTGCTTGGTATGGTGAAGGTGATGCTTGCTATGGTGAAGGTGATGCTTGGTATGGTGAAGGTGATGCTTGGTATGGTGAAGGTGATGCTTGGTATGGTGAAGGTGATGCTTGGTATGGTGAAGGTGATGCTTGGTATGGTGAAGGTGATGCTTGGTATGGTGAAGGTGATGCTTGGTATGGTGAAGGTGATGCTTGGTATGGTGAAGGTGATGCTTGGTATGGTGAAGGTGATGCTTGGTATGGTGAAGGTGATGCTTGGTATGGTGAAGCTGATGCTTGGAATGGTGAGGTGATGCTTGGTATGGTGAAGGTGATGCTTGCTATGGTGGAGGTGATGCTTGCTATGGTGAAGGTGATGCTTGGTATGGTGAAGGTGATGCTTGGTATGGTGAAGGTGATGCTTGCTATGGTGAAGGTGATGCTTGCTATGGTGAAGGTGATGCTTGCTATGGTTAAGGTGATGCTTGCTATGGTGAAGGTGATGCTTGCTATGGTGAAGGTGATGCTTGCTATGGTGAAGGTGATGCTTGCTATGGTGAAGGTGATGCTTGCTATGGTGAAGGTGATGCTTGCTATGCTGGAGGTGATGCTTGCTATGGTGGAGGTGATGCTTGCTATGGTGGAGTTGATGCTTGCTATGGTGGAGGTGATGCTTGCTATGGTGGAGGTGATGCTTGCTATGGTGGAGGTGATGCTTGCTATGGTGGAGGTGATGCTTGCTATGGTGGAGGTGATGCTTGCTATGGTGAAGGTGATGCTTGCTATGGTGAAGGTGATGCTTGCTATGGTGAATGTGATGCTTGCTATGGTGAAGGTGGTGCTTGGTATGGTGAAGGTGATGCTTGCTATGGTGAAGGTGATGCTTGGTATGGTGAAGGTGATGCTTGGTATGGTGAAGGTGATGCTTGGTATGTTGAAGGTGATGCTTGGTATGGTGAAGGTGATGCTTGGTATGGTGAAGGTGATGCTTGGTATGGTGAAGGTGTTGCTTGGTATGGTGAAGGTGTTGCTTGGTATGGTGAAGGTGAAGCTTGGTATGGTGAAGGTGATGCTTGGTATGGTGAAGGTGATGCTTGGTATGGTGAAGGTGATGCTTGGTATGGTGAAGGTGATGCTTGGTATGGTGAAGGTGATGCTTGGTATGGTGAAGGTGATGCTTGGAATGGTGAAGGTGATGCTTGGTATGGTGAAGGTGATGCTTGCTATGGTGGAGGTGATGCTTGCTATGGTGAAGGTGATGCTTGGTATGGTGAAGGTGATGCTTGGTATGGTGAAGGTGATGCTTGCTATGGTGGAGGTGATGCTTGCTATGGTGAAGGTGATGCTTGCTATGGTGAAGGTGATGCTTGCTATGGTTAAGGTGATGCTTGCTATGGTGAAGGTGATGCTTGCTATGGTGAAGGTGATGCTTGCTATGGTGAAGGTGATGCTTGCTATGGTGAAGGTGATGCTTGCTATGGTGAAGGTGATGCTTGCTATGGTGAAGGTGATGCTTGCTATGCTGGAGGTGATGCTTGCTATGGTGGAAGTGATGCTTCCTATGGTGGAGGTGATGCTTGCTATGGTGGAGGTGATGCTTGCTATGGTGGAGGTGATGCTTGCTATGGTGGAGGTGATGCTTGCTATGGTGGAGGTGATGCTTGCTATGGTGGAGGTGATGATTGCTATGGTGAAGGTGATGCTTGCTATGGTGAAGGTGATGCTTGCTATGGTGAATGTGATGCTTGCTATGGTGAAGGTGGTGCTTGGTATGGTGAAGGTGATGCTTGCTATGGTGAAGGTGATGCTTGGTATGGTGAAGGTGATGCTTGGTATGGTGAAGGTGATGCTTGGTATGGTGAAGGTGATGGTTGGTATGTTGAAGGTGATGCTTGGTATGGTGAAGGTGATGCTTGGTATGGTGAAGGTGTTGCTTGGTATGGTGAAGGTGTTGCTTGGTATGGTGAAGGTGATGCTTGGTATGGTGAAGGTGTTGCTTGGTATGGTGAAGGTGATGCTTGGTATGGTGAAGGTGATGCTTGGTATGGTGAAGGTGATGCTTGGTATGGTGAAGGTGATGCTTGGTATGGTGAAGGTGATGCTTGGTATGGTGAAGGTGATGCTTGGTATGGTGAAGGTGATGCTTGGTATGGTGAAGTTGATGCTTGGTATGGTGAGGGTGATGCTTGGTATGGTGAAGGTGATGCTTGGTATGGTGAAGGTGATGCTTGGTATGTTGAAGGTGATGCTTGGTATGGTGAAGGTGACGCTTGGTATGGTGAAGGTGACGCTTGGTATGGTGAAGGTGATACTTGGTATGGTGAAGGTGATACTTGGTATGGTGAAGGTGATGCTTGCTATGGTGAAGGTGATGCTTGCTATGGTGAAGGTGATGCTTGCTATGGTGGAAGTGATGCTTGCTATGGTGGAGGTGATGCTTGCTATGGTGGAGTTGATGCTTGCTATGGTGGAGGTGATGCTTGCTATGGTGGAGGTGATGCTTGCTATGGTGGAGGTGATGCTTGATATGGTGGAGGTGATGCTTGCTATGGTGGAGGTGATGCTTGCTATGGTGGAGGTGATGCTTGCTATGGTGAAGGTGATGCTTGCTATGGTGAATGTGATGCTTGCTATGGTGAAGGTGGTGCTTGGTATGGTGAAGGTGATGCTTGCTATGGTGAAGGTGATGCTTGGTATGGTGAAGGTGATGCTTGGTATGGTGAAGGTGATGCTTGGTATGGTGAAGGTGATGCTTGGTATGGTGAAGGTGATGCTTGGTATGGTGAAGGTGATGCTTGGTATGGTGAAGGTGATGCTTGGTATGGTGAAGGTGATGCTTGGTATGGTGAAGGTGATGCTTGGTATGGTGAAGCTGATGCTTGAAATGGTGAGGTGATGCTTGGTATGGTGAAGGTGATGCTTGCTATGGTGGAGGTGATGCTTGCTATGGTGGAGGTGATGCTTGCTATGGTGAAGGTGATGCTTGGTATGGTGAAGGTGATGCTTGGTATGGTGAAGGTGATGCTTGCTATGGTGAAGGTGATGCTTGCTATGGTGAAGGTGATGCTTGCTATGGTTAAGGTGATGCTTGCTATGGTGAAGGTGATGCTTGCTATGGTGAAGGTGATGCTTGCTATGGTGAAGGTGATGCTTGCTATGGTGAAGGTGATGCTTGCTATGGTGAAGGTGATGCTTGCTATGGTGAAGGTGATGCTTGCTATGCTGGAGGTGATGCTTGCTATGGTGGAAGTGATGCTTCCTATGGTGGAGGTGATGCTTGCTATGGTGGAGTTGATGCTTGCTATGGTGGAGGTGATGCTTGCTATGGTGGAGGTGATGCTTGCTATGGTGGAGGTGATGCTTGCTATGGTGGAGGTGATGCTTGCTATGGTGAAGGTGATGCTTGCTATGGTGAAGGTGATGCTTGCTATGGTGAAGGTGATGCTTGCTATGGTGAATGTGATGCTTGCTATGGTGAAGGTGGTGCTTGGTATGGTGAAGGTGATGCTTGCTATGGTGAAGGTGATGCTTGGTATGGTGAAGGTGATGCTTGGTATGGTGAAGGTGATGCTTGGCATGGTGAAGGTGATGGTTGGTATGTTGAAGGTGATGCTTGGTATGGTGAAGGTGATGCTTGGTATGGTGAAGGTGTTGCTTGGTATGGTGAAGATGTTGCTTGGTATGGTGAAGGTGATGCTTGGTATGGTGAAGGTGTTGCTTGGTATGGTGAAGGTGATGCTTGGTATGGTGAAGGTGATGCTTGGTATGGTGAAGGTGTTGCTTGGTATGGTGAAGGTGATGCTTGGTATGGTGAAGGTGATGCTTGGTATGGTGAAGGTGATGCTTGGTATGGTGAAGGTGATGCTTGGTATGGTGAAGGTGATGCTTGGTATGGTGAAGGTGATGCTTGGTATGGTGAAGGTGATGCTTGGTATGGTGACGGCGATGCTTGGTATGGTGACGGCGATGCTTGGTATGGTGAAGGTGACGCTTGGTATGGTGAAGGTGATACTTGGTATGGTGAAGGTGACGCTTGGTATGGTGAAGGTGATACTTCGTATGGTGAAGGTGATACTTGGTATGGTGAAGGTGATACTTGGTATGGTGAAGGTGATACTTCGTATGGTGAAGGTGATACTTGGTATGGTGAAGGTGATACTTGGTATGGTGAAGGTGATACTTGGTATGGTGAAGGTGATACTTGGTATGGTGAAGGTGATACTTGGTATGGTGAAGGTGATGCTTGGTACGGTGAAGGTGATGCTTGGTATGGAAGGTGATGCTTGCTATGGTGAAGGTGATGCTTGCTATGGTGAAGGTGATGCTTGGTATGGTGAAGGTGATGCTTGGTATGGTGAAGGTGATGCTTGGTATGGTGAAGGTGATGCTTGGTATGGTGAAGGTGATGCTTGGTATGGTGACGGCGATGCTTGGTATGGTGACGGCGATGCTTGGTATGGTGAAGGTGACGCTTGGTATGGTGAAGGTGATGCTTGGTATGGTGAAGGTGATGCTTGGTATGGTGAAGGTGTTGCTTGGTATGGTGAAGGTGTTGCTTGGTATGGTGAAGGTGAAGCTTGGTATGGTGAAGGTGATGCTTGGTATGGTGAAGGTGATGCTTGGTATGGTGAAGGTGATGCTTGGTATGGTGAAGGTGATGCTTGGTATGGTGAAGGTGATGCTTGGTATGGTGAAGGTGATGCTTGGAATGGTGAAGGTGATGCTTGGTATGGTGAAGGTGATGCTTGCTATGGTGGAGGTGATGCTTGCTATGGTGAAGGTGATGCTTGGTATGGTGAAGGTGATGCTTGGTATGGTGAAGGTGATGCTTGCTATGGTGGAGGTGATGCTTGCTATGGTGAAGGTGATGCTTGCTATGGTGAAGGTGATGCTTGCTATGGTTAAGGTGATGCTTGCTATGGTGAAGGTGATGCTTGCTATGGTGAAGGTGATGCTTGCTATGGTGAAGGTGATGCTTGCTATGGTGAAGGTGATGCTTGCTATGGTGAAGGTGATGCTTGCTATGGTGAAGGTGATGCTTGCTATGCTGGAGGTGATGCTTGCTATGGTGGAAGTGATGCTTCCTATGGTGGAGGTGATGCTTGCTATGGTGGAGGTGATGCTTGCTATGGTGGAGGTGATGCTTGCTATGGTGGAGGTGATGCTTGCTATGGTGGAGGTGATGCTTGCTATGGTGGAGGTGATGCTTGCTATGGTGAAGGTGATGCTTGCTATGGTGAAGGTGATGCTTGCTATGGTGAAGGTGATGCTTGCTATGGTGAAGGTGATGCTTGCTATGGTGAATGTGATGCTTGCTATGGTGAAGGTGGTGCTTGCTATGGTGGAGTTGATGCTTGCTATGGTGGAGGTGATGCTTGCTATGGTGGAGGTGATGCTTGCTATGGTGGAGGTGATGCTTGCTATGGTGGAGGTGATGCTTGCTATGGTGGAGGTGATGCTTGCTATGGTGAAGGTGATGCTTGCTATGGTGAAGGTGATGCTTGCTATGGTGAAGGTGGTGCTTGGTATGGTGAAGGTGGTGCTTGGTATGGTGAAGGTGATGCTTGGTATGGTGAAGGTGATGCTTGGTATGGTGAAGGTGATGCTTGGTATGGTGAAGGTGATGCTTGGTATGGTGAAGGTGATGCTTGGTATGGTGAAGGTGATGCTTGGTATGGTGAAGGTGATGCTTGGTATGGTGAAGGTGATGCTTGGTATGGTGAAGGTGATGCTTGGAATGGTGAAGGTGATGCTTGGTATGGTGAAGGTGATGCTTGCTATGGTGGAGGTGATGCTTGCTATGGTGAAGGTGATGCTTGGTATGGTGAAGGTGATGCTTGGTATGGTGAAGGTGATGCTTGCTATGGTGGAGGTGATGCTTGCTATGGTGAAGGTGATGCTTGCTATGGTGAAGGTGATGCTTGCTATGGTTAAGGTGATGCTTGCTATGGTGAAGGTGATGCTTGCTATGGTGAAGGTGATGCTTGCTATGGTGAAGGTGATGCTTGCTATGGTGAAGGTGATGCTTGCTATGGTGAAGGTGATGCTTGCTATGGTGAAGGTGATGCTTGCTATGCTGGAGGTGATGCTTGCTATGGTGGAAGTGATGCTTCCTATGGTGGAGGTGATGCTTGCTATGGTGGAGTTGATGCTTGCTATGGTGGAGGTGATGCTTGCTATGGTGGAGGTGATGCTTGCTATGGTGGAGGTGATGCTTGCTATGGTGGAGGTGATGCTTGCTATGGTGGAGGTGATGCTTGCTATGGTGAAGGTGATGCTTGCTATGGTGAAGGTGATGCTTGCTATGGTGAAGGTGGTGCTTGGTATGGTGAAGGTGGTGCTTGGTATGGTGAAGGTGATGCTTGGTATGGTGAAGGTGATGCTTGGTATGGTGAAGGTGATGCTTGGTATGGTGAAGGTGATGCTTGGTATGGTGAAGGTGTTGCTTGGTATGGTGAAGGTGTTGCTTGGTATGGTGAAGGTGATGCTTGGTATGGTGAAGGTGTTGCTTGGTATGGTGAAGTTGATGCTTGGTATGGTGAAGGTGATGCTTGGTATGGTGAAGGTGATGCTTGGTATGGTGAAGGTGATGCTTGGTATGGTGAAGGTGATGCTTGGTATGGTGACAGTGATGCTTGGTATGGTGAAGGTGATGCTTGGTATGGTGAAGGTGATGCTTGGTATGGTGAAGGTGACGCTTGGTATGGTGAAGGTGACGCTTGGTATGGTGAAGGTGATGCTTGGTATGGTGACAGTGATGCTTGGTATGGTGAAGGTGATGCTTGGTATGTTGAAGGTGATGCTTGGTATGGTGAAGGTGACGCTTGGTATGGTGAAGGTGACGCTTGGTATGGTGAAGGTGATACTTGGTATGGTGAAGGTGATACTTGGTATGGTGAAGGTGATGCTTGCTATGGTGAAGGTGATGCTTGCTATGGTGAAGGTGATGCTTGCTGTGGTGAAGGTGATGCTTGCTATGGTGAAGGTGATGCTTGCTATGGTGAAGGTGATGCTTGCTATGGTGAAGGTGATGCTTGCTATGGTGAAGGTGATGCTTGCTATGGAGGAGGTGATGCTTGCTATGGTGGAAGTGATGCTTGCTATGGTGGAGGTGATGCTTGCTATGGTGGAGTTTGTGGGTTTCTACGTGGACACAGGCCACCACCCACCGCGGGTTCGAGCTTCGCGCGAGCCAAGGGCCCCGATCAGCCGTCACCACACACCACTGGGACACCGCTGCAGCGCACTCAACCTCCGCTGGGAGGAGAGCGATTCGCCGCAAAGAAATAGGCCTCCAAGTTCACAAAGGAGACGTTTATTCACGTCGTCCTTCAGCAGTACACACACACTCAATCGTCACCCCGTCCCGGGGGCGCGCGAGGAGCAAGGCTCCGCTGCGCGCACGAAGCGACTCGAGTAATATGCGCCGCTAGCACGCCGCTGCAGGAGAATGTCCCCGCGGCAGTGCTGTGATCTCTCTCTCGTGTCGACCGTTGGGCCGGTTGCGAGAGAGAGTGGGCAATCAACGCAAGGTACGCCTGTCTGAGGTCGCTGGACCCCGCTGGACAGGCTCGAGCCGCTGCAGGTCAGAGGACACGTGCGGGCGAGCTCGAGTAAGCACTGGTCCGAGCGGCCAAGGGCCGGCAGGGACAAACAGTAACGTACGCACCTTTCGCTGTCTCGGAGGGATCTCTCTCTGGGCCCCGCTCGGACGGTCGCGCAGTGCGCGGCCGCCCAGAGCGGGTCCCGGATTTCCCGCCAAAAGGCGCCAATGGCAAAGGCCGTTGGAGAGCCGGGGCGGAGCTGGGGCCAAATGACAGTGATTAGTCACCTAGCCGCCTCTCCACCGCCTGAGGCGGGAGCAAGGGAAAGAGGAGAAACAACGCAGGAAGCCGGCACAGCCGCGCAAAGGCAACGGCGTAAAGCCAGGATTCCCACATCCCCCTCTCCTTAAATGCCCTCCTACCCATCGGCAAAGCACGCGGCCAAAATAAAGAAATCAATACACAAAAAAAATAAGCTACACTTCAGTTCCAAAATAAAGAAATGAATACACAAAAAAACTAGCTACACTTCAGTTCCAAAATAAAGAAATGAATACACCAAAAAAACTAGCTACACTTCAGTTCCAGCCAGAACAATGTAAAAAAAAAACAAAGGAAAAACAAAGGCAAACAACACTTGCATACGCTTCAGTAAATCAAAACAGCTTGCAGATTATATACACGGTACACAAGAAGATGTGAATAAAACTGTACAGCTATGTGACAGGTGGATGTCAGCCTCAAAGTTCGATGGCGCGGCCCAATGGGCCGGTCAGCGACTCACCGCTCGCAGACTTCGTTGTTGAACGGGTTGGGAGGGCCGACGACTGATGGCGGTCTTCTTTCCGGTGATGTAGGGTGCGTTGATGACGACGGGGCCGCGGCAGAGCACTGACCTCGCGCCCTTGGACACGACATCACGTTCGGGCACAAGAAAGTTAGTGCACCCCTTTCACGCCGGCTGAAACGGGCGAGGACGTTCGGCGGCGTCCAGATGTGTAACCTTGTCCACAGCGAGGGGTCCTTCTCATCCTCGCGCTCACGCAGAAGGACACAACGGCACAACTCACAGGCGTCGCCTTGGCTCATGGTTACGCGCGCACACAGTCACAGCCACAACCACGCATACACCGGCACGTGCGCGGACGCTGGTCGGCGACAACGACCCCCCCATCAGAAGCGTCCAGAGGCGCCGCGGCGAGGGTCAAAGGGTGCACTTTCCGCCCCCCCCCCCCCCCATTGCCCCAAACGCCCCGCCAACTTCCCCTCCATACGGGCCGCACAAAATTCGCACCGCGACACACGGCTCACAGTCGGGCCGGAAATGAGAAAAGGCTCGCTGTACAAACGACACCTAATCTTTTTCTTCTTGAAGATAAGAGCAAGCACGAGCTTGCTGAAGTTTGCCTATGTACATCTCGGTACGTTAGAACGAAAACAGACGTACAAGTGGGGAAACGAAAGTGGCTAGAAACTGACTCAAACAAAACAAATAAATAAACTGATAAACACACAAGGCTGGAACTGAGCATGCTGCAAAAACAACAAAAAAAATAACACACCGTGCTTCGCCTGGGTAGGGCCCGACGAGAAAGCTCGCCAGCTAGCTGAGGCTGCCTGCCTTCGGTTGCGGAAAAGTCCGCCGTCCGGCATCAATCACACAGGTGACCGTCGCCTCAGATTGTACCGGTGCTCCGTACGCTTGCGTTCCGCAGCACCAGTTGTGCCTTTACACTTGCCTTTGATACCAATGGGTACCGGCGCAAGCTCATCAGACCGTGACGCGTAGGCCTTCAGGTCAATGAACCCCTGCTTGCTCCTGGGGAAAGGCCCCATCAAATCGCAGGTGGCCATCTGCCACGGACGCACACTGTCAATCGGTTTCATCATTCCAGGCGGCTTGCCGCCCCGTGACTTCACCGCTTGACAGACATGGCAGGAACGGCAATAGCGGATAATGTCACGCTTCATGCCGGGCCACGTCACCGATTGACTCAGTTTTGCAAAAACTTTGGAGTCACTCAGATGACCGGCCAGTGGTTCGTCATGAGAGAATCGCAAAAGTGCGCCTCTCAGACTTTTGGGGATAACCACCTAGAACGGGTCGATGGACTCGTCATCGGTGGCTATGTACTTCAGCACGAGCCCGTCATGGTCCAGCAAATATGACTCCCCGGGGTTCGCCGCGACACACGCTGGCTTCTGCCCCCCTGCGCCCGCTACAATACAAGTAGCGTCACGGCGCTCCGTCTCCCTGAGACCGTCGCTCACCTCGCGACAAAAGGGGTCATTTTGCTGGGCTTTCAGTAGCTCTTACGGCTGAAAACGATTCCAGTCATCCCAGAGGGGAGCATGGTCTCGTCCCCACTCAGGTTTGCAGCCAAAATTTCCGTTCGCGTCGGCACCTCCGAGGCGCTCACAAAGAGCTTTGCCTCTCGTCCGCTTTGCGAAGCGCTGCTCGCCTGGTTAGCGGAATGGGTTAACCCGTTTGCGGGTTCCCCCTCCTTGCCGCCCGGCGACTCGTCCGCTGTTTCGCCCCCTCCGCCTACAGGCGTCAAGGC
The DNA here is from genome assembly GCF_055824585.1 of Amblyomma mixtum. Classification (NCBI taxonomy): domain Eukaryota; kingdom Metazoa; phylum Arthropoda; class Arachnida; order Ixodida; family Ixodidae; genus Amblyomma; species Amblyomma mixtum. The sequence continues at coordinate 322,211,873 of NC_143014.1, forward strand.
GCCGCTGGCGAGTGGGGCACGGGATAGCGCGTCAGCTACCACGTTTGTGCTCCCCTTTCGACACTGCACGGAAAAGTCGTAATGCTGTATCAGGAGAGCCCAGCGCGCCAGCCGACCCGCAGGCTCGCGGAGCCGCATCAGCCAACTAAGCGCCCTGCACCCCTGCCTCAGTGGAGGCTTGGGTGGGCTGCACGAACGAGGGAGGCAAGGCTCCTAGTTCGATGAGCGGCGTGGTTTCCACAGGGAACCGGGCCAGCGCCTCGCCGTTCCCAGAGCAGAATTGACTGCTCGCGGGGCACGGCTGCTGCTGTTCGAAACTGCCGGTTGCGGCAGCGTGACACGAACTGCTTTCGCACTGGGCGGAAAGCATGCACAGCTGAGGCATGTGACCAGCGGATGCACCGCAGGGTGCTCCCGGTACAGCTCCAATGGGAGCCGCGTGGTCGACATTTTGGGTTGTGCCGCAGTAAACCCCAATGGGGGCCGCGGCCAACCACGGTGTCTAGCTATTCGAAGGAACAGCAGCCAGCGGATCAAACGACGCTACAACTCCGTAGGGAGCCGACATGTAGCTGCCGAGTGCCGCGCTGGGGGTGGTAGACACGGTGCGCAAGCGTGATCGTCAAGGCGACCTGCTCGGCTAATGTGCCATCAAAGGCGTAAGCGCCAATGACTTAGCACGTTGGGCGCCAGTTGTGGGTTTCTACGTGGACACAGGCCACCACCCACCGCGGGTTCGAGCTTCGCGCGAGCCAAGGGCCCCGATCAGCCGTCACCACACACCACTGGGACACCGCTGCAGCGCACTCAACCTCCGCTGGGAGGAGAGCGATTCGCCGCAAAGAAATAGGCCTCCAAGTTCACAAAGGAGACGTTTATTCACGTCGTCCTTCAGCAGTACACACACACTCAATCGTCACCCCGTCCCGGGGGCGCGCGAGGAGCAAGGCTCCGCTGCGCGCACGAAGCGACTCGAGTAATATGCGCCGCTAGCACGCCGCTGCAGGAGAATGTCCCCGCGGCAGTGCTGTGATCTCTCTCTCGTGTCGACCGTTGGGCCGGTTGCGAGAGAGAGTGGGCAATCAACGCAAGGTACGCCTGTCTGAGGTCGCTGGACCCCGCTGGACAGGCTCGAGCCGCTGCAGGTCAGAGGACACGTGCGGGCGAGCTCGAGTAAGCACTGGTCCGAGCGGCCAAGGGCCGGCAGGGACAAACAGTAACGTACGCACCTTTCGCTGTCTCGGAGGGATCTCTCTCTGGGCCCCGCTCGGACGGTCGCGCAGTGCGCGGCCGCCCAGAGCGGGTCCCGGATTCCCGCCAAAAGGCGCCAATGGCAAAGGCCGTTGGAGAGCCGGGGCGGAGCTGGGGCCAAATGACAGTGATTAGTCACCTAGCCGCCTCTCCACCGCCTGAGGCGGGAGCAAGGGAAAGAGGAGAAACAACGCAGGAAGCCGGCACAGCCGCGCAAAGGCAACGGCGTAAAGCCAGGATTCCCACAAGTTGATGCTTGCTATGGTGGAGGTGATGCTTGCTATGGTGGAGGTGATGCTTGCTATGGTGGAGGTGATGCTTGATATGGTGGAGGTGATGCTTGCTATGGTGGAGGTGATGCTTGCTATGGTGAAGGTGATGCTTGGTATGGTGAAGCTGATGCTTGGAATGGTGAGGTGATGCTTGGTATGGTGAAGGTGATGCTTGCTATGGTGGAGGTGATGCTTGCTATGGTGAAGGTGAGGCTTGGTATGGTGAAGGTGATGCTTGGTATGGTGGAGGTGATGCTTGCTATGGTGGAGGTGATGCTTGCTATGGTGAAGGTGATGCTTGCTATGGTGAAGGTGATGCTTGCTATGGTGAAGGTGATGCTTGCTATGGTGAAGGTGATGCTTGCTATGGTGAAGGTGATGCTTGCTATGGTGAAGGTGATGCTTGCTATGGTGAAGGTGATGCTTGCTATGGTGAAGGTGATGCTTGCTATGGTGGAGGTGATGCTTGCTATGGTGGAGGTGATGCTTGCTATGGTGGAGTTGATGCTTGCTATGGTGGAGGTGATGCTTGCTATGGTGGAGGTGATGCTTGCTATGGTGGAGGTGATGCTTGCTATGGTGGAGGTGATGCTTGCTATGGTGAAGGTGATGCTTGCTATGGTGAAGGTGATGCTTGCTATGGTGAAGGTGATGCTTGCTATGGTGAAGGTGATGCTTGCTATGGTGAATGTGATGCTTGCTATGGTGAAGGTGGTGCTTGGTATGGTGAAGGTGATGCTTGCTATGGTGAAGGTGATGCTTGGTATGGTGAAGGTGATGCTTGGTATGGTGAAGGTGATGCTTGGTATGGTGAAGGTGATGCTTGGTATGGTGAAGGTGATGCTTGGTATGGTGAAGGTGATGCTTGGAATGGTGAAGGTGATGCTTGGTATGGTGAAGGTGATGCTTGCTATGGTGGAGGTGATGCTTGCTATGGTGAAGGTGATGCTTGGTATGGTGAAGGTGATGCTTGGTATGGTGAAGGTGATGCTTGCTATGGTGAAGGTGATGCTTGCTATGGTGAAGGTGATGCTTGCTATGGTTAAGGTGATGCTTGCTATGGTGAAGGTGATGCTTGCTATGGTGAAGGTGATGCTTGCTATGGTGAAGGTGATGCTTGCTATGGTGAAGGTGATGCTTGCTATGGTGAAGGTGATGCTTGCTATGGTGAAGGTGATGCTTGCTATGCTGGAGGTGATGCTTGCTATGGTGGAGGTGATGCTTGCTATGGTGGAGTTGATGCTTGCTATGGTGGAGGTGATGCTTGCTATGGTGGAGGTGATGCTTGCTATGGTGGAGGTGATGCTTGCTATGGTGGAGGTGATGCTTGCTATGGTGGAGGTGATGCTTGCTATGGTGAAGGTGATGCTTGCTATGGTGAAGGTGATGCTTGCTATGGTGAATGTGATGCTTGCTATGGTGAAGGTGGTGCTTGGTATGGTGAAGGTGATGCTTGCTATGGTGAAGGTGATGCTTGGTATGGTGAAGGTGATGCTTGGTATGGTGAAGGTGATGCTTGGTATGTTGAAGGTGATGCTTGGTATGGTGAAGGTGATGCTTGGTATGGTGAAGGTGATGCTTGGTATGGTGAAGGTGTTGCTTGGTATGGTGAAGGTGTTGCTTGGTATGGTGAAGGTGAAGCTTGGTATGGTGAAGGTGATGCTTGGTATGGTGAAGGTGATGCTTGGTATGGTGAAGGTGATGCTTGGTATGGTGAAGGTGATGCTTGGTATGGTGAAGGTGATGCTTGGTATGGTGAAGGTGATGCTTGGAATGGTGAAGGTGATGCTTGGTATGGTGAAGGTGATGCTTGCTATGGTGGAGGTGATGCTTGCTATGGTGAAGGTGATGCTTGGTATGGTGAAGGTGATGCTTGGTATGGTGAAGGTGATGCTTGCTATGGTGGAGGTGATGCTTGCTATGGTGAAGGTGATGCTTGCTATGGTGAAGGTGATGCTTGCTATGGTTAAGGTGATGCTTGCTATGGTGAAGGTGATGCTTGCTATGGTGAAGGTGATGCTTGCTATGGTGAAGGTGATGCTTGCTATGGTGAAGGTGATGCTTGCTATGGTGAAGGTGATGCTTGCTATGGTGAAGGTGATGCTTGCTATGCTGGAGGTGATGCTTGCTATGGTGGAAGTGATGCTTCCTATGGTGGAGGTGATGCTTGCTATGGTGGAGGTGATGCTTGCTATGGTGGAGGTGATGCTTGCTATGGTGGAGGTGATGCTTGCTATGGTGGAGGTGATGCTTGCTATGGTGGAGGTGATGATTGCTATGGTGAAGGTGATGCTTGCTATGGTGAAGGTGATGCTTGCTATGGTGAATGTGATGCTTGCTATGGTGAAGGTGGTGCTTGGTATGGTGAAGGTGATGCTTGCTATGGTGAAGGTGATGCTTGGTATGGTGAAGGTGATGCTTGGTATGGTGAAGGTGATGCTTGGTATGGTGAAGGTGATGGTTGGTATGTTGAAGGTGATGCTTGGTATGGTGAAGGTGATGCTTGGTATGGTGAAGGTGTTGCTTGGTATGGTGAAGGTGTTGCTTGGTATGGTGAAGGTGATGCTTGGTATGGTGAAGGTGTTGCTTGGTATGGTGAAGGTGATGCTTGGTATGGTGAAGGTGATGCTTGGTATGGTGAAGGTGATGCTTGGTATGGTGAAGGTGATGCTTGGTATGGTGAAGGTGATGCTTGGTATGGTGAAGGTGATGCTTGGTATGGTGAAGGTGATGCTTGGTATGGTGAAGGTGATGCTTGGTATGGTGAGGGTGATGCTTGGTATGGTGAAGGTGATGCTTGGTATGGTGAAGGTGATGCTTGGTATGTTGAAGGTGATGCTTGGTATGGTGAAGGTGACGCTTGGTATGGTGAAGGTGACGCTTGGTATGGTGAAGGTGATACTTGGTATGGTGAAGGTGATACTTGGTATGGTGAAGGTGATGCTTGCTATGGTGAAGGTGATGCTTGCTATGGTGAAGGTGATGCTTGCTATGGTGGAAGTGATGCTTGCTATGGTGGAGGTGATGCTTGCTATGGTGGAGTTGATGCTTGCTATGGTGGAGGTGATGCTTGCTATGGTGGAGGTGATGCTTGCTATGGTGGAGGTGATGCTTGATATGGTGGAGGTGATGCTTGCTATGGTGGAGGTGATGCTTGCTATGGTGGAGGTGATGCTTGCTATGGTGAAGGTGATGCTTGCTATGGTGAATGTGATGCTTGCTATGGTGAAGGTGGTGCTTGGTATGGTGAAGGTGATGCTTGCTATGGTGAAGGTGATGCTTGGTATGGTGAAGGTGATGCTTGGTATGGTGAAGGTGATGCTTGGTATGGTGAAGGTGATGCTTGGTATGGTGAAGGTGATGCTTGGTATGGTGAAGGTGATGCTTGGTATGGTGAAGGTGATGCTTGGTATGGTGAAGGTGATGCTTGGTATGGTGAAGGTGATGCTTGGTATGGTGAAGCTGATGCTTGAAATGGTGAGGTGATGCTTGGTATGGTGAAGGTGATGCTTGCTATGGTGGAGGTGATGCTTGCTATGGTGGAGGTGATGCTTGCTATGGTGAAGGTGATGCTTGGTATGGTGAAGGTGATGCTTGGTATGGTGAAGGTGATGCTTGCTATGGTGAAGGTGATGCTTGCTATGGTGAAGGTGATGCTTGCTATGGTTAAGGTGATGCTTGCTATGGTGAAGGTGATGCTTGCTATGGTGAAGGTGATGCTTGCTATGGTGAAGGTGATGCTTGCTATGGTGAAGGTGATGCTTGCTATGGTGAAGGTGATGCTTGCTATGGTGAAGGTGATGCTTGCTATGCTGGAGGTGATGCTTGCTATGGTGGAAGTGATGCTTCCTATGGTGGAGGTGATGCTTGCTATGGTGGAGTTGATGCTTGCTATGGTGGAGGTGATGCTTGCTATGGTGGAGGTGATGCTTGCTATGGTGGAGGTGATGCTTGCTATGGTGGAGGTGATGCTTGCTATGGTGAAGGTGATGCTTGCTATGGTGAAGGTGATGCTTGCTATGGTGAAGGTGATGCTTGCTATGGTGAATGTGATGCTTGCTATGGTGAAGGTGGTGCTTGGTATGGTGAAGGTGATGCTTGCTATGGTGAAGGTGATGCTTGGTATGGTGAAGGTGATTCTTGGTATGGTGAAGGTGATGCTTGGCATGGTGAAGGTGATGGTTGGTATGTTGAAGGTGATGCTTGGTATGGTGAAGGTGATGCTTGGTATGGTGAAGGTGTTGCTTGGTATGGTGAAGATGTTGCTTGGTATGGTGAAGGTGATGCTTGGTATGGTGAAGGTGTTGCTTGGTATGGTGAAGGTGATGCTTGGTATGGTGAAGGTGATGCTTGGTATGGTGAAGGTGATGCTTGGTATGGTGAAGGTGATGCTTGGTATGGTGAAGGTGATGCTTGGTATGGTGAAGGTGATGCTTGGTATGGTGAAGGTGATGCTTGGTATGGTGAAGGTGATGCTTGGTATGGTGAAGGTGATGCTTGGTATGGTGAAGGTGATGCTTGGAATGGTGAAGGTGATGCTTGGTATGGTGAAGGTGATGCTTGCTATGGTGGAGGTGATGCTTGCTATGGTGAAGGTGATGCTTGGTATGGTGAAGGTGATGCTTGGTATGGTGAAGGTGATGCTTGCTATGGTGGAGGTGATGCTTGCTATGGTGAAGGTGATGCTTGCTATGGTGAAGGTGATGCTTGCTATGGTTAAGGTGATGCTTGCTATGGTGAAGGTGATGCTTGCTATGGTGAAGGTGATGCTTGCTATGGTGAAGGTGATGCTTGCTATGGTGAAGGTGATGCTTGCTATGGTGAAGGTGATGCTTGCTATGGTGAAGGTGATGCTTGCTATGCTGGAGGTGATGCTTGCTATGGTGGAAGTGATGCTTCCTATGGTGGAGGTGATGCTTGCTATGGTGGAGTTGATGCTTGCTATGGTGGAGGTGATGCTTGCTATGGTGGAGGTGATGCTTGCTATGGTGGAGGTGATGCTTGCTATGGTGGAGGTGATGCTTGCTATGGTGGAGGTGATGCTTGCTATGGTGAAGGTGATGCTTGCTATGGTGAAGGTGATGCTTGCTATGGTGAAGGTGGTGCTTGGTATGGTGAAGGTGGTGCTTGGTATGGTGAAGGTGATGCTTGGTATGGTGAAGGTGATGCTTGGTATGGTGAAGGTGATGCTTGGTATGGTGAAGGTGATGCTTGGTATGGTGAAGGTGTTGCTTGGTATGGTGAAGGTGTTGCTTGGTATGGTGAAGGTGATGCTTGGTATGGTGAAGGTGTTGCTTGGTATGGTGAAGTTGATGCTTGGTATGGTGAAGGTGATGCTTGGTATGGTGAAGGTGATGCTTGGTATGGTGAAGGTGATGCTTGGTATGGTGAAGGTGATGCTTGGTATGGTGACAGTGATGCTTGGTATGGTGAAGGTGATGCTTGGTATGGTGAAGGTGATGCTTGGTATGGTGAAGGTGACGCTTGGTATGGTGAAGGTGACGCTTGGTATGGTGAAGGTGATGCTTGGTATGGTGACAGTGATGCTTGGTATGGTGAAGGTGATGCTTGGTATGTTGAAGGTGATGCTTGGTATGGTGAAGGTGACGCTTGGTATGGTGAAGGTGACGCTTGGTATGGTGAAGGTGATACTTGGTATGGTGAAGGTGATACTTGGTATGGTGAAGGTGATGCTTGCTATGGTGAAGGTGATGCTTGCTATGGTGAAGGTGATGCTTGCTGTGGTGAAGGTGATGCTTGCTATGGTGAAGGTGATGCTTGCTATGGTGAAGGTGATGCTTGCTATGGTGAAGGTGATGCTTGCTATGGTGAAGGTGATGCTTGCTATGGAGGAGGTGATGCTTGCTATGGTGGAAGTGATGCTTGCTATGGTGGAGGTGATGCTTGCTATGGTGGAGTTTGTGGGTTTCTACGTGGACACAGGCCACCACCCACCGCGGGTTCGAGCTTCGCGCGAGCCAAGGGCCCCGATCAGCCGTCACCACACACCACTGGGACACCGCTGCAGCGCACTCAACCTCCGCTGGGAGGAGAGCGATTCGCCGCAAAGAAATAGGCCTCCAAGTTCACAAAGGAGACGTTTATTCACGTCGTCCTTCAGCAGTACACACACACTCAATCGTCACCCCGTCCCGGGGGCGCGCGAGGAGCAAGGCTCCGCTGCGCGCACGAAGCGACTCGAGTAATATGCGCCGCTAGCACGCCGCTGCAGGAGAATGTCCCCGCGGCAGTGCTGTGATCTCTCTCTCGTGTCGACCGTTGGGCCGGTTGCGAGAGAGAGTGGGCAATCAACGCAAGGTACGCCTGTCTGAGGTCGCTGGACCCCGCTGGACAGGCTCGAGCCGCTGCAGGTCAGAGGACACGTGCGGGCGAGCTCGAGTAAGCACTGGTCCGAGCGGCCAAGGGCCGGCAGGGACAAACAGTAACGTACGCACCTTTCGCTGTCTCGGAGGGATCTCTCTCTGGGCCCCGCTCGGACGGTCGCGCAGTGCGCGGCCGGCCAGAGCGGGTCCCGGATTTCCCGCCAAAAGGCGCCAATGGCAAAGGCCGTTGGAGAGCCGGGGCGGAGCTGGGGCCAAATGACAGTGATTAGTCACCTAGCCGCCTCTCCACCGCCTGAGGCGGGAGCAAGGGAAAGAGGAGAAACAACGCAGGAAGCCGGCACAGCCGCGCAAAGGCAACGGCGTAAAGCCAGGATTCCCACATCCCCCTCTCCTTAAATGCCCTCCTACCCATCGGCAAAGCACGCGGCCAAAATAAAGAAATCAATACACAAAAAAAATAAGCTACACTTCAGTTCCAAAATAAAGAAATGAATACACAAAAAAACTAGCTACACTTCAGTTCCAAAATAAAGAAATGAATACACCAAAAAAACTAGCTACACTTCAGTTCCAGCCAGAACAATGTAAAAAAAAACAAAGGAAAAACAAAGGCAAACAACACTTGCATACGCTTCAGTAAATCAAAACAGCTTGCAGATTATATACACGGTACACAAGAAGATGTGAATAAAACTGTACAGCTATGTGACAGGTGGATGTCAGCCTCAAAGTTCGATGGCGCGGCCCAATGGGCCGGTCAGCGACTCACCGCTCGCAGACTTCGTTGTTGAACGGGTTGGGAGGGCCGACGACTGATGGCGGTCTTCTTTCCGGTGATGTAGGGTGCGTTGATGACGACGGGGCCGCGGCAGAGCACTGACCTCGCGCCCTTGGACACGACATCACGTTCGGGCACAAGAAAGTTAGTGCACCCCTTTCACGCCGGCTGAAACGGGCGAGGACGTTCGGCGGCGTCCAGATGTGTAACCTTGTCCACAGCGAGGGGTCCTTCTCATCCTCGCGCTCACGCAGAAGGACACAACGGCACAACTCACAGGCGTCGCCTTGGCTCATGGTTACGCGCGCACACAGTCACAGCCACAACCACGCATACACCGGCACGTGCGCGGACGCTGGTCGGCGACAACGACCCCCCCATCAGAAGCGTCCAGAGGCGCCGCGGCGAGGGTCAAAGGGTGCACTTTCCGCCCCCCCCCCCCCCATTGCCCCAAACGCCCCGCCAACTTCCCCTCCATACGGGCCGCACAAAATTCGCACCGCGACACACGGCTCACAGTCGGGCCGGAAATGAGAAAAGGCTCGCTGTACAAACGACACCTAATCTTTTTCTTCTTGAAGATAAGAGCAAGCACGAGCTTGCTGAAGTTTGCCTATGTACATCTCGGTACGTTAGAACGAAAACAGACGTACAAGTGGGGAAACGAAAGTGGCTAGAAACTGACTCAAACAAAACAAATAAATAAACTGATAAACACACAAGGCTGGAACTGAGCATGCTGCAAAAACAACAAAAAAAAATAACACACCGTGCTTCGCCTGGGTAGGGCCCGACGAGAAAGCTCGCCAGCTAGCTGAGGCTGCCTGCCTTCGGTTGCGGAAAAGTCCGCCGTCCGGCATCAATCACACAGGTGACCGTCGCCTCAGATTGTACCGGTGCTCCGTACGCTTGCGTTCCGCAGCACCAGTTGTGCCTTTACACTTGCCTTTGATACCAATGGGTACCGGCGCAAGCTCATCAGACCGTGACGCGTAGGCCTTCAGGTCAATGAACCCCTGCTTGCTCCTGGGGAAAGGCCCCATCAAATCGCAGGTGGCCATCTGCCACGGACGCACACTGTCAATCGGTTTCATCATTCCAGGCGGCTTGCCGCCCCGTGACTTCACCGCTTGACAGACATGGCAGGAACGGCAATAGCGGATAATGTCACGCTTCATGCCGGGCCACGTCACCGATTGACTCAGTTTTGCAAAAACTTTGGAGTCACTCAGATGACCGGCCAGTGGTTCGTCATGAGAGAATCGCAAAAGTGCGCCTCTCAGACTTTTGGGGATAACCACCTAGAACGGGTCGATGGACTCGTCATCGGTGGCTATGTACTTCAGCACGAGCCCGTCATGGTCCAGCAAATATGACTCCCCGGGGTTCGCCGCGACACACGCTGGCTTCTGCCCCCCTGCGCCCGCTACAATACAAGTAGCGTCACGGCGCTCCGTCTCCCTGAGACCGTCGCTCACCTCGCGACAAAAGGGGTCATTTTGCTGGGCTTTCAGTAGCTCTTACGGCTGAAAACGATTCCAGTCATCCCAGAGGGGAGCATGGTCTCGTCCCCACTCAGGTTTGCAGCCAAAATTTCCGTTCGCGTCGGCACCTCCGAGGCGCTCACAAAGAGCTTTGCCTCTCGTCCGCTTTGCGAAGCGCTGCTCGCCTGGTTAGCGGAATGGGTTAACCCGTTTGCGGGTTCCCCCTCCTTGCCGCCCGGCGACTCGTCCGCTGTTTCGCCCCCTCCGCCTACAGGCGTCAAGGCGCCGCTGGCGAGTGGGGCACGGGATAGCGCGTCAGCTACCACGTTTGTGCTCCCCTTTCGACACTGCACGGAAAAGTCGTAATGCTGTATCAGGAGAGCCCAGCGCGCCAGCCGACCCGCAGGCTCGCGGAGCCGCATCAGCCAACTAAGCGCCCTGCACCCCTGCCTCAGTGGAGGCTTGGGTGGGCTGCACGAACGAGGGAGGCAAGGCTCCTAGTTCGATGAGCGGCGTGGTTTCCACAGGGAACCGGGCCAGCGCCTCGCCGTTCCCAGAGCAGAATTGACTGCTCGCGGGGCACGGCTGCTGCTGTTCGAAACTGCCGGTTGCGGCAGCGTGACACGAACTGCTTTCGCACTGGGCGGAAAGCATGCACAGCTGAGGCATGTGACCAGCGGATGCACCGCAGGGTGCTCCCGGTACAGCTCCAATGGGAGCCGCGTGGTCGACATTTTGGGTTGTGCCGCAGTAAACCCCAATGGGGGCCGCGGCCAACCACGGTGTCTAGCTATTCGAAGGAACAGCAGCCAGCGGATCAAACGACGCTACAACTCCGTAGGGAGCCGACATGTAGCTGCCGAGTGCCGCGCTGGGGGTGGTAGACACGGTGCGCAAGCGTGATCGTCAAGGCGACCTGCTCGGCTAATGTGCCATCAAAGGCGTAAGCGCCAATGACTTAGCACGTTGGGCGCCAGTTGTGGGTTTCTACGTGGACACAGGCCACCACCCACCGCGGGTTCGAGCTTCGCGCGAGCCAAGGGCCCCGATCAGCCGTCACCACACACCACTGGGACACCGCTGCAGCGCACTCAACCTCCGCTGGGAGGAGAGCGATTCGCCGCAAAGAAATAGGCCTCCAAGTTCACAAAGGAGACGTTTATTCACGTCGTCCTTCAGCAGTACACACACACTCAATCGTCACCCCGTCCCGGGGGCGCGCGAGGAGCAAGGCTCCGCTGCGCGCACGAAGCGACTCGAGTAATATGCGCCGCTAGCACGCCGCTGCAGGAGAATGTCCCCGCGGCAGTGCTGTGATCTCTCTCTCGTGTCGACCGTTGGGCCGGTTGCGAGAGAGAGTGGGCAATCAACGCAAGGTACGCCTGTCTGAGGTCGCTGGACCCCGCTGGACAGGCTCGAGCCGCTGCAGGTCAGAGGACACGTGCGGGCGAGCTCGAGTAAGCACTGGTCCGAGCGGCCAAGGGCCGGCAGGGACAAACAGTAACGTACGCACCTTTCGCTGTCTCGGAGGGATCTCTCTCTGGGCCCCGCTCGGACGGTCGCGCAGTGCGCGGCCGCCCAGAGCGGGTCCCGGATTCCCGCCAAAAGGCGCCAATGGCAAAGGCCGTTGGAGAGCCGGGGCGGAGCTGGGGCCAAATGACAGTGATTAGTCACCTAGCCGCCTCTCCACCGCCTGAGGCGGGAGCAAGGGAAAGAGGAGAAACAACGCAGGAAGCCGGCACAGCCGCGCAAAGGCAACGGCGTAAAGCCAGGATTCCCACAAGTTGATGCTTGCTATGGTGGAGGTGATGCTTGCTATGGTGGAGGTGATGCTTGCTATGGTGGAGGTGATGCTTGATATGGTGGAGGTGATGCTTGCTATGGTGGAGGTGATGCTTGCTATGGTGAAGGTGATGCTTGGTATGGTGAAGCTGATGCTTGGAATGGTGAGGTGATGCTTGGTATGGTGAAGGTGATGCTTGCTATGGTGGAGGTGATGCTTGCTATGGTGAAGGTGAGGCTTGGTATGGTGAAGGTGATGCTTGGTATGGTGGAGGTGATGCTTGCTATGGTGGAGGTGATGCTTGCTATGGTGAAGGTGATGCTTGCTATGGTGAAGGTGATGCTTGCTATGGTGAAGGTGATGCTTGCTATGGTGAAGGTGATGCTTGCTATGGTGAAGGTGATGCTTGCTATGGTGAAGGTGATGCTTGCTATGGTGAAGGTGATGCTTGCTATGGTGGAGGTGATGCTTGCTATGGTGGAGGTGATGCTTGCTATGGTGGAGTTGATGCTTGCTATGGTGGAGGTGATGCTTGCTATGGTGGAGGTGATGCTTGCTATGGTGGAGGTGATGCTTGCTATGGTGGAGGTGATGCTTGCTATGGTGAAGGTGATGCTTGCTATGGTGAAGGTGATGCTTGCTATGGTGAAGGTGATGCTTGCTATGGTGAAGGTGATGCTTGCTATGGTGAATGTGATGCTTGCTATGGTGAAGGTGGTGCTTGGTATGGTGAAGGTGATGCTTGCTATGGTGAAGGTGATGCTTGGTATGGTGAAGGTGATGCTTGGTATGGTGAAGGTGATGCTTGGTATGGTGAAGGTGATGCTTGGTATGGTGAAGGTGATGCTTGGTATGGTGAAGGTGATGCTTGGAATGGTGAAGGTGATGCTTGGTATGGTGAAGGTGATGCTTGCTATGGTGGAGGTGATGCTTGCTATGGTGAAGGTGATGCTTGGTATGGTGAAGGTGATGCTTGGTATGGTGAAGGTGATGCTTGCTATGGTGAAGGTGATGCTTGCTATGGTGAAGGTGATGCTTGCTATGGTTAAGGTGATGCTTGCTATGGTGAAGGTGATGCTTGCTATGGTGAAGGTGATGCTTGCTATGGTGAAGGTGATGCTTGCTATGGTGAAGGTGATGCTTGCTATGGTGAAGGTGATGCTTGCTATGGTGAAGGTGATGCTTGCTATGCTGGAGGTGATGCTTGCTATGGTGGAGGTGATGCTTCCTATGGTGGAGGTGATGCTTGCTATGGTGGAGTTGATGCTTGCTATGGTGGAGGTGATGCTTGCTATGGTGGAGGTGATGCTTGCTATGGTGGAGGTGATGCTTGCTATGGTGGAGGTGATGCTTGCTATGGTGGAGGTGATGCTTGCTATGGTGAAGGTGATGCTTGCTATGGTGAAGGTGATGCTTGCTATGGTGAATGTGATGCTTGCTATGGTGAAGGTGGTGCTTGGTATGGTGAAGGTGATGCTTGCTATGGTGAAGGTGATGCTTGGTATGGTGAAGGTGATGCTTGGTATGGTGAAGGTGATGCTTGGTATGGTGAAGGTGATGCTTGGTATGGCGAAGGTGATGCTTGGTATGGTGAAGGTGATGCTTGGTATGGCGAAGGTGATGCTTGGTATGTTGAAGGTGATGCTTGGTATGGTGAAGGTGATGCTTGGTATGGTGAAGGTGATGCTTGGTATGGTGAAGGTGATGCTTGGTATGGTGAAGGTGATGCTTGGTATGGTGAAGGTGATGCTTGGTATGGTGAAGGTGATGCTTGGTATGGTGACGGTGATGCTTGGTATGGTGAAGGTGATGCTTGGTATGTTGAAGGTGATGCTTGGTATGGTGAAGGTGACGCTTGGTATGGTGAAGGTGACGCTTGGTATGGTGAAGGTGATACTTGGTATGGTGAAGGTGATACTTGGTATGGTGAAGGTGATGCTTGCTATGGTGAAGGTGATGCTTGCTATGGTGAAGGTGATGCTTGCTATGGTGAAGGTGATGCTTGCTATGGTGGAAGTGATGCTTGCTATGGTGGAGGTGATGCTTGCTATGGTGGAGTTGATGCTTGCTATGGTGGAGGTGATGCTTGCTATGGTGGAGGTGATGCTTGCTATGGTGGAGGTGATGCTTGATATGGTGGAGGTGATGCTTGCTATGGTGGAGGTGATGCTTGCTATGGTGGAGGTGATGCTTGCTATGGTGAAGGTGATGCTTGCTATGGTGAATGTGATGCTTGCTATGGTGAAGGTGGTGCTTGGTATGGTGAAGGTGATGCTTGCTATGGTGAAGGTGATGCTTGGTATGGTGAAGGTGATGCTTGGTATGGTGAAGGTGATGCTTGGTATGGTGAAGGTGATGCTTGGTATGGTGAAGGTGATGCTTGGTATGGTGAAGGTGATGCTTGGTATGGTGAAGGTGATGCTTGGTATGGTGAAGGTGATGCTTGGTATGGTGAAGGTGATGCTTGGTATGGTGAAGGTGATGCTTGGTATGGTGAAGCTGATGCTTGGAATGGTGAGGTGATGCTTGGTATGGTGAAGGTGATGCTTGCTATGGTGGAGGTGATGCTTGCTATGGTGAAGGTGATGCTTGGTATGGTGAAGGTGATGCTTGGTATGGTGAAGGTGATGCTTGCTATGGTGGAGGTGATGCTTGCTATGGTGAAGGTGATGCTTGCTATGGTGAAGGTGATGCTTGCTATGGTGAAGGTGATGCTTGCTATGGTGAAGGTGATGCTTGCTATGGTGAAGGTGATGCTTGCTATGGTGAAGGTGATGCTTGCTATGGTGAAGGTGACGCTTGCTATGGTGAAGGTGATGCTTGCTATGGTGAAGGTGATGCTTGCTATGCTGGAGGTGATGCTTGCTATGGTGGAAGTGATGCTTGCTATGGTGGAGGTGATGCTTGCTATGGTGGAGTTGATGCTTGCTATGGTGGAGGTGATGCTTGCTATGGTGGAGGTGATGCTTGCTATGGTGGAGGTGATGCTTGCTATGGTGGAGGTGATGCTTGCTATGGTGGAGGTGATGCTTGCTATGGTGAAGGTGATGCTTGCTGTGGTGAATGTGATGCTTGCTATGGTGAAGGTGGTGCTTGGTATGGTGAAGGTGATGCTTGCTATGGTGAAGGTGATGCTTGGTATGGTGAAGGTGATGCTTGGTATGGTGAAGGTGATGCTTGGTATGTTGAAGGTGATGCTTGGTATGGTGAAGGTGATGCTTGGTAGGGTGAAGGTGTTGCTTGGTATGGTGAAGGTGTTGCTTGGTATGGTGAAGGTGATGCTTGGTATGGTGAAGGTGATGCTTGGTATGGTGAAGGTGATGATTGGTATGGTGAAGGTGATGCTTGGTATGGTGACGGCGATGCTTGGTATGGTGAAGGTGACGCTTGGTATGGTGAAGGTGATACTTGGTATGGTGAAGGTGACGCTTGGTATGGTGAAGGTGATACTTGGTATGGTGAAGGTGATACTTGGTACGGTGAAGGTGATACTTGGTACGGTGAAGGTGATACTTGGTACGGTGAAGGTGATACTTGGTATGGTGAAGGTGATACTTGGTATGGTGAAGGTGATACTTGGTATGGTGAAGGTGATACTTGGTACGGTGAAGGTGATACTTGGTACGGTGAATGTGATACTTGGTACGGTGAAGGTGATACTTGGTACGGTGAAGGTGATACTTGGTACGGTGAAGGTGATACTTGGTATGGTGAAGGTGATGCTTGGTACGGTGAAGGTGATGCTTGGTACGGTGAAGGTGATGCTTGCTATGGTGAAGGTGATGCTTGCTATGGTGAAAGTGATGCTTGCTATGGTGAAGGTGATGCTTGCTATGGTGAAGGTGATGCTTGCTATGGTGAAGGTGATGCTTGCTATGGTGAAGGTGATGCTTGCTATGGTGAAGGTGATGCTTGGTATGGTGAAGGTGATGCTTGGTATGGAAGGTGATGCTTGCTATGGTGAAGGTGATGCTTGCTATGGTGAAGGTGATGCTTGCTATGGTGAAGGTGATGCTTGGTATGGTGAAGGTGATGCTTGGTATGGTGAAGGTGATGCTTAGTATGGTGAAGGTGATGCTTGGTATGGTGAAGGTGATGCTTGGTATGGTGAAGGTGATGCTTGGTATGGTGAAGGTGATGCTTGGTATGGTGAAGGTGATGCTTGCTATGGTGAAGGTGATACTTGGTACGGTGAAGGTGATACTTGGTACGGTGAAGGTGATACTTGGTACGGTGAAGGTGATACTTGGTACGGTGAAGGTGATGCTTGGTACGGTGAAGGTGATGCTTGGTATGGTGAAGGTGATGCTTGGTACGGTGAAGGTGATGCTTGGTACGGTGAAGGTGATGCTTGCTATGGTGGAGGTGATGCTTGCTATGGTGGAGGTGATGCTTGGTATGGTGAAGGTGATGCTTGCTATGGTGGAGGTGATGCTTGCTATGGTGAAGGTGATGCTTGCTATGGTGAAGGTGATGCTTGCTATGGTGAAGGTGATGCTTGCCATGGTGGAGGTGATGCTTGCTATGGTGAAGGTGATGCTTGCTATGGTGAAGGTGATGCTTGATATGGTGAAGGTGATGCTTTCTATGGTGAAGGTGATGCTTGCTATGGTGGAGGTGATGCTTGCTATGGTGGAGGTGATGCTTGCTATGGTGGAGGTGATGCTTGCTATGCTGGAGGTGATGCTTGCTATGCTGGAGGTGATGCTTGCTATGGTGGAGGTGATGCTTGCTATGGTGGAGGTGATGCTTGCTATGGTGGAGGTGATGCTTGCTATGGTGAAGGTGATGCTTGCTATGGTGAAGGTGATGCTTGCTATGGTGAAGGTGATGCTTTCTATGGTGAAGGTGATGCTTGCTATGGTGGAGGTGATGCTTGCTATGGTGGAGGTGATGCTTGCTATGGTGGAGGTGATGCTTGCTATGGTGGAGGTGATGCTTGCTATGGTGGAGGTGATGCTTGCTATGGTGGAGGTGATGCTTGCTATGGTGGAGGTGATGCTTGCTATGGTGAAGGTGATGCTTGCTATGGTGAAGGTGATGCTTGCAATGGTGAATGTGATACTTGCTATGGTGAAGGTGATGCTTGCTATGGTGAAGGTGATGCTTGCTATGGTGAAGGTGATGCTTGCTATGGTGAAGGTGATGCTTGCTTTGGTGAAGGTGATGCTTGCTATGGTGGAGGTGATGCTTGCTATGGTGAAGGTGATGCTTGCTATCGTGAAGGTGATGCTTGCTATGGTGAAGGTGATGCTTGGTATGGTGAAGGTGATGCTTGCTATGGTGAAGGTGAGGCTTGCTATGGTGAAGGTGATGCTTGGTATGGTGAAGGTGATGCTTGGTATGGTGAAGGTGATACTTGGTATGGTGAAGGTGATGCTTGCTATGGTGAAGGTGATGCTTGCTATGGTGAAGGTGATGCTTGCTATGCTGGAGGTGATGCTTGCTATGGTGGAAGTGATGCTTCCTATGGTGGAGGTGATGCTTGCTATGGTGGAGTTGATGCTTGCTATGGTGGAGGTGATGCTTGCTATGGTGGAGGTGATGCTTGCTATGGTGGAGGTGATGCTTGCTATGGTGGAGGTGATGCTTGCTATGGTGGAGGTGATGCTTGCTATGGTGAAGGTGATGCTTGCTATGGTGAAGGTGATGCTTGCTATGGTGAATGTGATGCCTGCTATGGTGAAGGTGGTGCTTGGTATGGTGAAGGTGATGCTTGCTATGGTGAAGGTGATGCTTGGTATGGTGAAGGTGATGCTTGGTATGGTGAAGGTGATGCTTGGTATGGTGAAGGTGATGCTTGGTATGGTGAAGGTGACGCTTGGTATGGTGAAGGTGATGCTTGGTATGGTGAAGGTGATACTTGGTATGGTGAAGGTGTTGCTTGGTATGGTGAAGGTGATGCTTGGTATGGTGAAGGTGTTGCTTGGTATGGTGAAGTTGATGCTTGGTATGGTGAAGGTGATGCTTGGTATGGTGAAGGTGATGCTTGGTATGGTGAAGGTGATGCTTGGTATGGTGAAGGTGATGCTTGGTATGGTGAAGGTGATGCTTGGTATGGTGACAGTGATGTTTGGTATGGTGAAGGTGATGCTTGGTATGTTGAAGGTGATGCTTGGTATGGTGAAGGTGACGCTTGGTATGGTGAAGGTGACGCTTGGTATGGTGAAGGTGATACTTGGTATGGTGAAGGTGATACTTGGTATGGTGAAGGTGATGCTTGCTATGGTGAAGGTGATGCTTGCTATGGTGAAGGTGATGCTTGCTGTGGTGAAGGTGATGCTTGCTATGGTGAAGGTGATGCTTGCTATGGTGAAGGTGATGCTTGCTATGGTGAAGGTGATGCTTGCTATGGTGAAGGTGATGCTTGCTATGGAGGAGGTGATGCTTGCTATGGTGGAAGTGATGCTTGCTATGGTGGAGGTGATGCTTGCTATGGTGGAGTTGATGCTTGCTATGGTGGAGGTGATCCTTGCTATGGTGGAGGTGATGCTTGCTATGGTGGAGGTGATGCTTGATATGGTGGAGGTGATGCTTGCTATGGTGGAGGTGATGCTTGCTATGGTGAAGGTGATGCTTGGTATGGTGAAGCTGATGCTTGGAATGGTGAGGTGATGCTTGGTATGGTGAAGGTGATGCTTGCTATGGTGGAGGTGATGCTTGCTATGGTGAAGGTGATGCTTGGTATGGTGAAGGTGATGCTTGGTATGGTGGAGGTGATGCTTGCTATGGTGGAGGTGATGCTTGCTATGGTGAAGGTGATGCTTGCTATGGTGAAGGTGATGCTTGCTATGGTGAAGGTGATGCTTGCTATGGTGAAGGTGATGCTTGCTATGGTGAAGGTGATGCTTGCTATGGTGAAGGTGATGCTTGCTATGGTGAAGGTGATGCTTGCTATGGTGAAGGTGATGCTTGCTATGGTGAAGGTGATGCTTGCTATGCTGGAGGTGATGCTTGCTATGGTGGAGGTGATGCTTGCTATGGTGGAGGTGATGCTTGCTATGGTGGAGTTGATGCTTGCTATGGTGGAGGTGATGCTTGCTATGGTGGAGGTGATGCTTGCTATGGTGGAGGTGATGCTTGCTATGGTGGAGGTGATGCTTGCTATGGTGGAGGTGATGCTTGCTATGGTGAAGGTGATGCTTGCTATGGTGAAGGTGATGCTTGCTATGGTGAATGTGATGCTTGGTATGGTGAAGGTGATGCTTGGTATGGTGAAGGTGATGCTTGGTATGGTGAAGGTGATGCTTGGTATGGTGAAGGTGATGCTTGGTATGGTGAAGGTGATACTTGGTACGGTGAAGGTGATACTTGGTACGGTGAAGGTGATACTTGGTACGGTGAAGGTGATACTTGGTACGGTGAAGGTGATGCTTGGTACGGTGAAGGTGATGCTTGGTATGGTGAAGGTGATGCTTGGTACGGTGAAGGTGATGCTTGGTACGGTGAAGGTGATGCTTGCTATGGTGAAGGTGATGCTTGCTATGGTGAAGGTGATGCTTGCTATGGTGGAGGTGATGCTTGCTATGGTGAAGGTGATGCTTGCTATGGTGAAGGTGATGCTTGATATGGTGAAGGTGATGCTTTCTATGGTGAAGGTGATGCTTGCTATGGTGGAGGTGATGCTTGCTATGGTGGAGGTGATGCTTGCTATGGTGGAGGTGATGCTTGCTATGCTGGAGGTGATGCTTGCTATGCTGGAGGTGATGCTTGCTATGGTGGAGGTGATGCTTGCTATGGTGGAGGTGATGCTTGCTATGGTGGAGGTGATGCTTGCTATGGTGAAGGTGATGCTTGCTATGGTGAAGGTGATGCTTGCTATGGTGAAGGTGATGCTTTCTATGGTGAAGGTGATGCTTGCTATGGTGGAGGTGATGCTTGCTATGGTGGAGGTGATGCTTGCTATGCTGGAGGTGATGCTTGCTATGGTGGAGGTGATGCTTGCTATGGTGGAGGTGATGCTTGCTATGGTGGAGGTGATGCTTGCTATGGTGGAGGTGATGCTTGCTATGGTGAAGGTGATGCTTGCTATGGTGAAGGTGATGCTTGCAATGGTGAATGTGATACTTGCTATGGTTAAGGTGATGCTTGCTATGGTGAAGGTGATGCTTGCTATGGTGAAGGTGATGCTTGCTATGGTGAAGGTGATGCTTGCTTTGGTGAAGGTGATGCTTGCTATGGTGGAGGTGATGCTTGCTATGGTGAAGGTGATGCTTGCTATGGTGAAGGTGATGCTTGCTATGGTGAAGGTGATGCTTGGTATGGTGAAGGTGATGCTTGCTATGGTGAAGGTGAGGCTTGCTATGGTGAAGGTGATGCTTGGTATGGTGAAGGTGATGCTTGGTATGGTGAAGGTGATACTTGGTATGGTGAAGGTGATGCTTGCTATGGTGAAGGTGATGCTTGCTATGGTGAAGGTGATGCTTGCTATGCTGGAGGTGATGCTTGCTATGGTGGAAGTGATGCTTCCTATGGTGGAGGTGATGCTTGCTATGGTGGTGTTGATGCTTGCTATGGTGGAGGTGATGCTTGCTATGGTGGAGGTGATGCTTGCTATGGTGGAGGTGATGCTTGCTATGGTGGAGGTGATGCTTGCTATGGTGGAGGTGATGCTTGCTATGGTGAAGATGATGCTTGCTATGGTGAAGGTGATGCTTGCTATGGTGAATGTGATGCCTGCTATGGTGAAGGTGGTGCTTGGTATGGTGAAGGTGATGCTTCTATGGTGAAGGTGATGCTTGGTATGGTGAAGGTGATGCTTGGTATGGTGAAGGTGATGCTTGGTATGGTGAAGGTGATGCTTGGTATGTTGAAGGTGATGCTTGGTATGGTGAAGGTGATGCTTGGTATGGTGAAGGTGTTGCTTGGTATGGTGAAGGTGTTGCTTGGTATGGTGAAGGTGATGCTTGGTATGGTGAAGGTGTTGCTTGGTGTGGTGAAGTTGATGCTTGGTATGGTGAAGGTGATGCTTGGTATGGTGGAGGTGATGCTTGCTATGGTGGAGGTGATGCTTGCTATGGTGGAGGTGATGCTTGCTATGGTGAAGGTGATGCTTGCTATGGTGAAGGTGATGCTTGCAATGGTGAATGTGATACTTGCTATGGTGAAGGTGATGCTTGCTATGGTGAAGGTGATGCTTGCTATGGTGAAGGTGATGCTTGCTATGGTGAAGGTGATGCTTGCTTTGGTGAAGGTGATGCTTGCTATGGTGGAGGTGATGCTTGCTATGGTGAAGGTGATGCTTGCTATCGTGAAGGTGATGCTTGCTATGGTGAAGGTGATGCTTGGTATGGTGAAGGTGATGCTTGCTATGGTGAAGGTGAGGCTTGCAATGGTGAAGGTGATGCTTGGTATGGTGAAGGTGATGCTTGGTATGGTGAAGGTGATACTTGGTATGGTGAAGGTGATGCTTGCTATGGTGAAGGTGATGCTTGCTATGGTGAAGGTGATGCTTGCTATGGTGGAGGTGATGCTTGCTATGGTGAAGGTGATGCTTGCTATCGTGAAGGTGATGCTTGCTATGGTGAAGGTGATGCTTGGTATGGTGAAGGTGATGCTTGCTATGGTGAAGGTGAGGCTTGCTATGGTGAAGGTGATGCTTGGTATGGTGAAGGTGATGCTTGGTATGGTGAAGGTGATACTTGGTATGGTGAAGGTGATGCTTGCTATGGTGAAGGTGATGCTTGCTATGGTGAAGGTGATGCTTGCTATGCTGGAGGTGATGCTTGCTATGGTGGAAGTGATGCTTCCTATGGTGGAGGTGATGCTTGCTATGGTGGAGTTGATGCTTGCTATGGTGGAGGTGATGCTTGCTATGGTGGAGGTGATGCTTGCTATGGTGGAGGTGATGCTTGCTATGGTGGAGGTGATGCTTGCTATGGTGGAGGTGATGCTTGCTATGGTGAAGGTGATGCTTGCTATGGTGAAGGTGATGCTTGCTATGGTGAATGTGATGCCTGCTATGGTGAAGGTGGTGCTTGGTATGGTGAAGGTGATGCTTGCTATGGTGAAGGTGATGCTTGGTATGGTGAAGGTGATGCTTGGTATGGTGAAGGTGATGCTTGGTATGGTGAAGGTGATGCTTGGTATGGTGAAGGTGACGCTTGGTATGGTGAAGGTGATGCTTGGTATGGTGAAGGTGATACTTGGTATGGTGAAGGTGTTGCTTGGTATGGTGAAGGTGATGCTTGGTATGGTGAAGGTGTTGCTTGGTATGGTGAAGTTGATGCTTGGTATGGTGAAGGTGATGCTTGGTATGGTGAAGGTGATGCTTGGTATGGTGAAGGTGATGCTTGGTATGGTGAAGGTGATGCTTGGTATGGTGAAGGTGATGCTTGGTATGGTGACAGTGATGTTTGGTATGGTGAAGGTGATGCTTGGTATGTTGAAGGTGATGCTTGGTATGGTGAAGGTGACGCTTGGTATGGTGAAGGTGACGCTTGGTATGGTGAAGGTGATACTTGGTATGGTGAAGGTGATACTTGGTATGGTGAAGGTGATGCTTGCTATGGTGAAGGTGATGCTTGCTATGGTGAAGGTGATGCTTGCTGTGGTGAAGGTGATGCTTGCTATGGTGAAGGTGATGCTTGCTATGGTGAAGGTGACGCTTGCTATGGTGAAGGTGATGCTTGCTATGGTGAAGGTGATGCTTGCTATGGAGGAGGTGATGCTTGCTATGGTGGAAGTGATGCTTGCTATGGTGGAGGTGATGCTTGCTATGGTGGAGTTGATGCTTGCTATGGTGGAGGTGATCCTTGCTATGGTGGAGGTGATGCTTGCTATGGTGGAGGTGATGCTTGATATGGTGGAGGTGATGCTTGCTATGGTGGAGGTGATGCTTGCTATGGTGAAGGTGATGCTTGGTATGGTGAAGCTGATGCTTGGAATGGTGAGGTGATGCTTGGTATGGTGAAGGTGATGCTTGCTATGGTGGAGGTGATGCTTGCTATGGTGAAGGTGATGCTTGGTATGGTGAAGGTGATGCTTGGTATGGTGGAGGTGATGCTTGCTATGGTGGAGGTGATGCTTGCTATGGTGAAGGTGATGCTTGCTATGGTGAAGGTGATGCTTGCTATGGTGAAGGTGATGCTTGCTATGGTGAAGGTGATGCTTGCTATGGTGAAGGTGATGCTTGCTATGGTGAAGGTGATGCTTGCTATGGTGAAGGTGATGCTTGCTATGGTGAAGGTGATGCTTGCTATGCTGGAGGTGATGCTTGCTATGGTGGAGGTGATGCTTGCTATGGTGGAGGTGATGCTTGCTATGGTGGAGTTGATGCTTGCTATGGTAGAGGTGATGCTTGCTATGGTGGAGGTGATGCTTGCTATGGTGGAGGTGATGCTTGCTATGGTGGAGGTGATGCTTGCTATGGTGGAGGTGATGCTTGCTATGGTGAAGGTGATGCTTGCTATGGTGAAGGTGATGCTTGCTATGGTGAATGTGATGCTTGGTATGGTGAAGGTGATGCTTGGTATGGTGAAGGTGATGCTTGGTATGGTGAAGGTGATGCTTGGTATGGTGAAGGTGATGCTTGGTATGGTGAAGGTGATACTTGGTACGGTGAAGGTGATACTTGGTACGGTGAAGGTGATGCTTGGTACGGTGAAGGTGATGCTTGGTATGGTGAAGGTGATGCTTGGTACGGTGAAGGTGATGCTTGGTACGGTGAAGGTGATGCTTGGTATGGTGAAGGTGATGCTTGGTATGGTGAAGGTGATGCTTGCTATGGTGGAGGTGATGCTTGCTATGGTGAAGGTGATGCTTGCTATGGTGAAGGTGATGCTTGCTATGGTGAAGGTGATGCTTGCTATGGTGAAGGTGATGCTTGATATGGTGAAGGTGATGCTTTCTATGGTGAAGGTGATGCTTGCTATGGTGGAGGTGATGCTTGCTATGGTGGAGGTGATGCTTGCTATGGTGGAGGTGATGCTTGCTATGCTGGAGGTGATGCTTGCTATGCTGGAGGTGATGCTTGCTATGGTGGAGGTGATGCTTGCTATGGTGGAGGTGATGCTTGCTATGGTAGAGGTGATGCTTGCTATGGTGAAGGTGATGCTTGCTATGGTGAAGGTGATGCTTGCTATGGTGAAGGTGATGCTTTCTATGGTGAAGGTGATGCTTGCTATGGTGGAGGTGATGCTTGCTATGGTGGAGGTGATGCTTGCTATGCTGGAGGTGATGCTTGCTATGGTGGAGGTGATGCTTGCTATGGTGGAGGTGATGCTTGCTATGGTGGAGGTGATGCTTGCTATGGTGGAGGTGATGCTTGCTATGGTGAAGGTGATGCTTGCTATGGTGAAGGTGATGCTTGCAATGGTGAATGTGATACTTGCTATGGTGAAGGTGATGCTTGCTATGGTGAAGGTGATGCTTGCTATGGTGAAGGTGATGCTTGCTATGGTGAAGGTGATGCTTGCTTTGGTGAAGGTGATGCTTGCTATGGTGGAGGTGATGCTTGCTATGGTGAAGGTGATGCTTGCTATCGTGAAGGTGATGCTTGCTATGGTGAAGGTGATGCTTGGTATGGTGAAGGTGATGCTTGCTATGGTGAAGGTGAGGCTTGCTATGGTGAAGGTGATGCTTGGTATGGTGAAGGTGATGCTTGGTATGGTGAAGGTGATACTTGGTATGGTGAAGGTGATGCTTGCTATGGTGAAGGTGATGCTTGCTATGGTGAAAGTGATGCTTGCTATGCTGGAGGTGATGCTTGCTATGGTGGAAGTGATGCTTCCTATGGTGGAGGTGATGCTTGCTATGGTGGAGTTGATGCTTGCTATGGTGGAGGTGATGCTTGCTATGGTGGAGGTGATGCTTGCTATGGTGGAGGTGATGCTTGCTATGGTGGAGGTGATGCTTGCTATGGTGGAGGTGATGCTTGCTATGGTGAAGGTGATGCTTGCTATGGTGAAGGTGATGCTTGCTATGGTGAATGTGATGCCTGCTATGGTGAAGGTGGTGCTTGGTATGGTGAAGGTGATGCTTGCTATGGTGAAGGTGATGCTTGGTATGGTGAAGGTGATGCTTGGTATGGTGAAGGTGATGCTTGGTATGGTGAAGGTGATGCTTGGTATGTTGAAGGTGATGCTTGGTATGGTGAAGGTGATGCTTGGTATGGTGAAGGTGTTGCTTGGTATGGTGAAGGTGTTGCTTGGTATGGTGAAGGTGATGCTTGGTATGGTGAAGGTGTTGCTTGGTATGGTGAAGTTGATGCTTGGTATGGTGAAGGTGATGCTTGGTATGGTGAAGGTGATGCTTGGTATGGTGAAGGTGATGCTTGGTATGGTGAAGGTGATGCTTGGTATGGTGAAGGTGATGCTTGGTATGGTGACAGTGATGTTTGGTATGGTGAAGGTGATGCTTGGTATGTTGAAGGTGATGCTTGGTATGGTGAAGGTGACGCTTGGTATGGTGAAGGTGACGCTTGGTATGGTGAAGGTGATACTTGGTATGGTGAAGGTGATACTTGGTATGGTGAAGGTGATGCTTGCTATGGTGAAGGTGATGCTTGCTATGGTGAAGGTGATGCTTGGTATGGTGAAGGTGATGCTTGGTATGGTGAAGGTGATGCTTGGTATGTTGAAGGTGATGCTTGGTATGGTGAAGGTGATGCTTGGTATGGTGAAGGTGTTGCTTGGTATGGTGAAGGTGTTGCTTGGTATGGTGAAGGTGATGCTTGGTATGGTGAAGGTGTTGCTTGGTGTGGTGAAGTTGATGCTTGGTATGGTGAAGGTGATGCTTGGTATGGTGGAGGTGATGCTTGCTATGGTGGAGGTGATGCTTGCTATGGTGGAGGTGATGCTTGCTATGGTGAAGGTGATGCTTGCTATGGTGAAGGTGATGCTTGCAATGGTGAATGTGATACTTGCTATGGTGAAGGTGATGCTTGCTATGGTGAAGGTGATGCTTGCTATGGTGAAGGTGATGCTTGCTATGGTGAAGGTGATGCTTGCTTTGGTGAAGGTGATGCTTGGTATGGTGAAGGTGATGCTTGGTATGGTGAAGGTGATGCTTGGTATGGTGACAGTGATGTTTGGTATGGTGAAGGTGATGCTTGGTATGTTGAAGGTGATGCTTGGTATGGTGAAGGTGACGCTTGGTATGGTGAAGGTGACGCTTGGTATGGTGAAGGTGATACTTGGTATGGTGAAGGTGATACTTGGTATGGTGAAGGTGATGCTTGCTATGGTGAAGGTGATGCTTGCTATGGTGAAGGTGATGCTTGCTGTGGTGAAGGTGATGCTTGCTATGGTGAAGGTGATGCTTGCTATGGTGAAGGTGACGCTTGCTATGGTGAAGGTGATGCTTGCTATGGTGAAGGTGATGCTTGCTATGGAGGAGGTGATGCTTGCTATGGTGGAAGTGATGCTTGCTATGGTGGAGGTGATGCTTGCTATGGTGGAGTTGATGCTTGCTATGGTGGAGGTGATCCTTGCTATGGTGGAGGTGATGCTTGCTATGGTGGAGGTGATGCTTGATATGGTGGAGGTGATGCTTGCTATGGTGGAGGTGATGCTTGCTATGGTGAAGGTGATGCTTGGTATGGTGAAGCTGATGCTTGGAATGGTGAGGTGATGCTTGGTATGGTGAAGGTGATGCTTGCTATGGTGGAGGTGATGCTTGCTATGGTGAAGGTGATGCTTGGTATGGTGAAGGTGATGCTTGGTATGGTGGAGGTGATGCTTGCTATGGTGGAGGTGATGCTTGCTATGGTGAAGGTGATGCTTGCTATGGTGAAGGTGATGCTTGCTATGGTGAAGGTGATGCTTGCTATGGTGAAGGTGATGCTTGCTATGGTGAAGGTGATGCTTGCTATGGTGAAGGTGATGCTTGCTATGGTGAAGGTGATGCTTGCTATGGTGAAGGTGATGCTTGCTATGCTGGAGGTGATGCTTGCTATGGTGGAGGTGATGCTTGCTATGGTGGAGGTGATGCTTGCTATGGTGGAGTTGATGCTTGCTATGGTAGAGGTGATGCTTGCTATGGTGGAGGTGATGCTTGCTATGGTGGAGGTGATGCTTGCTATGGTGGAGGTGATGCTTGCTATGGTGGAGGTGATGCTTGCTATGGTGAAGGTGATGCTTGCTATGGTGAAGGTGATGCTTGCTATGGTGAATGTGATGCTTGGTATGGTGAAGGTGATGCTTGGTATGGTGAAGGTGATGCTTGGTATGGTGAAGGTGATGCTTGGTATGGTGAAGGTGATGCTTGGTATGGTGAAGGTGATACTTGGTACGGTGAAGGTGATACTTGGTACGGTGAACGTGATGCTTGGTACGGTGAAGGTGATGCTTGGTATGGTGAAGGTGATGCTTGGTACGGTGAAGGTGATGCTTGGTACGGTGAAGGTGATGCTTGGTATGGTGAAGGTGATGCTTGGTATGGTGAAGGTGATGCTTGCTATGGTGGAGGTGATGCTTGCTATGGTGAAGGTGATGCTTGCTATGGTGAAGGTGATGCTTGCTATGGTGAAGGTGATGCTTGCTATGGTGAAGGTGATGCTTGATATGGTGAAGGTGATGCTTTCTATGGTGAAGGTGATGCTTGCTATGGTGGAGGTGATGCTTGCTATGGTGGAGGTGATGCTTGCTATGGTGGAGGTGATGCTTGCTATGCTGGAGGTGATGCTTGCTATGCTGGAGGTGATGCTTGCTATGGTGGAGGTGATGCTTGCTATGGTGGAGGTGATGCTTGCTATGGTAGAGGTGATGCTTGCTATGGTGAAGGTGATGCTTGCTATGGTGAAGGTGATGCTTGCTATGGTGAAGGTGATGCTTTCTATGGTGAAGGTGATGCTTGCTATGGTGGAGGTGATGCTTGCTATGGTGGAGGTGATGCTTGCTATGCTGGAGGTGATGCTTGCTATGGTGGAGGTGATGCTTGCTATGGTGGAGGTGATGCTTGCTATGGTGGAGGTGATGCTTGCTATGGTGGAGGTGATGCTTGCTATGGTGAAGGTGATGCTTGCTATGGTGAAGGTGATGCTTGCAATGGTGAATGTGATACTTGCTATGGTGAAGGTGATGCTTGCTATGGTGAAGGTGATGCTTGCTATGGTGAAGGTGATGCTTGCTATGGTGAAGGTGATGCTTGCTTTGGTGAAGGTGATGCTTGCTATGGTGGAGGTGATGCTTGCTATGGTGAAGGTGATGCTTGCTATCGTGAAGGTGATGCTTGCTATGGTGAAGGTGATGCTTGGTATGGTGAAGGTGATGCTTGCTATGGTGAAGGTGAGGCTTGCTATGGTGAAGGTGATGCTTGGTATGGTGAAGGTGATGCTTGGTATGGTGAAGGTGATACTTGGTATGGTGAAGGTGATGCTTGCTATGGTGAAGGTGATGCTTGCTATGGTGAAAGTGATGCTTGCTATGCTGGAGGTGATGCTTGCTATGGTGGAAGTGATGCTTCCTATGGTGGAGGTGATGCTTGCTATGGTGGAGTTGATGCTTGCTATGGTGGAGGTGATGCTTGCTATGGTGGAGGTGATGCTTGCTATGGTGGAGGTGATGCTTGCTATGGTGGAGGTGATGCTTGCTATGGTGGAGGTGATGCTTGCTATGGTGAAGGTGATGCTTGCTATGGTGAAGGTGATGCTTGCTATGGTGAATGTGATGCCTGCTATGGTGAAGGTGGTGCTTGGTATGGTGAAGGTGATGCTTGCTATGGTGAAGGTGATGCTTGGTATGGTGAAGGTGATGCTTGGTATGGTGAAGGTGATGCTTGGTATGGTGAAGGTGATGCTTGGTATGTTGAAGGTGATGCTTGGTATGGTGAAGGTGATGCTTGGTATGGTGAAGGTGTTGCTTGGTATGGTGAAGGTGTTGCTTGGTATGGTGAAGGTGATGCTTGGTATGGTGAAGGTGTTGCTTGGTATGGTGAAGTTGATGCTTGGTATGGTGAAGGTGATGCTTGGTATGGTGAAGGTGATGCTTGGTATGGTGAAGGTGATGCTTGGTATGGTGAAGGTGATGCTTGGTATGGTGAAGGTGATGCTTGGTATGGTGACAGTGATGTTTGGTATGGTGAAGGTGATGCTTGGTATGTTGAAGGTGATGCTTGGTATGGTGAAGGTGACGCTTGGTATGGTGAAGGTGACGCTTGGTATGGTGAAGGTGATACTTGGTATGGTGAAGGTGATACTTGGTATGGTGAAGGTGATGCTTGCTATGGTGAAGGTGATGCTTGCTATGGTGAAGGTGATGCTTGCTGTGGTGAAGGTGATGCTTGCTATGGTGAAGGTGATGCTTGCTATGGTGAAGGTGATGCTTGCTATGGTGAAGGTGATGCTTGCTATGGTGAAGGTGATGCTTGCTATGGAGGAGGTGATGCTTGCTATGGTGGAAGTGATGCTTGCTATGGTGGAGGTGATGCTTGCTATGGTGGAGTTGATGCTTGCTATGGTGGAGGTGATCCTTGCTATGGTGGAGGTGATGCTTGCTATGGTGGAGGTGATGCTTGATATGGTGGAGGTGATGCTTGCTATGGTGGAGGTGATGCTTGCTATGGTGAAGGTGATGCTTGGTATGGTGAAGCTGATGCTTGGAATGGTGAGGTGATGCTTGGTATGGTGAAGGTGATGCTTGCTATGGTGGAGGTGATGCTTGCTATGGTGAAGGTGATGCTTGGTATGGTGAAGGTGATGCTTGGTATGGTGGAGGTGATGCTTGCTATGGTGGAGGTGATGCTTGCTATGGTGAAGGTGATGCTTGCTATGGTGAAGGTGATGCTTGCTATGGTGAAGGTGATGCTTGCTATGGTGAAGGTGATGCTTGCTATGGTGAAGGTGATGCTTGCTATGGTGAAGGTGATGCTTGCTATGGTGAAGGTGATGCTTGCTATGGTGAAGGTGATGCTTGCTATGCTGGAGGTGATGCTTGCTATGGTGGAGGTGATGCTTGCTATGGTGGAGGTGATGCTTGCTATGGTGGAGTTGATGCTTGCTATGGTGGAGGTGATGCTTGCTATGGTGGAGGTGATGCTTGCTATGGTGGAGGTGATGCTTGCTATGGTGGAGGTGATGCTTGCTATGGTGGAGGTGATGCTTGCTATGGTGAAGGTGATGCTTGCTATGGTGAAGGTGATGCTTGCTATGGTGAATGTGATGCTTGCTATGGTGAAGGTGGTGCTTGGTATGGTGAAGGTGATGCTTGCTATGGTGAAGGTGATGCTTGGTATGGTGAAGGTGATGCTTGGTATGGTGAAGGTGATGCTTGGTATGTTGAAGGTGATGCTTGGTATGGTGAAGGTGATGCTTGGTATGGTGAAGGTGTTGCTTGGTATGGTGAAGGTGTTGCTTGGTATGGTGAAGGTGATTCTTGGTATGGTGAAGGTGTTGCTTGGTATGGTGAAGGTGATGCTTGGTATGGTGAAGGTGATGCTTGGTATGGTGAAGGTGATGCTTGGTATGGTGAAGGTGATACTTGGTACGGTGAAGGTGATACTTGGTACGGTGAAGGTGATACTTGGTACGGTGAAGGTGATACTTGGTACGGTGAAGGTGATGCTTGGTACGGTGAAGGTGATGCTTGGTATGGTGAAGGTGATGCTTGGTACGGTGAAGGTGATGCTTGGTACGGTGAGGGTGATGCTTGGTATGGTGAAGGTGATGCTTGGTATGGTGAAGGTGATGCTTGCTATGGTGGAGGTGATGCTTGCTATGGTGAAGGTGATGCTTGCTATGGTGAAGGTGATGCTTGCTATGGTGAAGGTGATGCTTGCTATGGTGGAGGTGATGCTTGCTATGGTGAAGGTGATGCTTGCTATGGTGAAGGTGATGCTTGATATGGTGAAGGTGATGCTTTCTATGGTGAAGGTGATGCTTGCTATGGTGGAGGTGATGCTTGCTATGGTGGAGGTGATGCTTGCTATGGTGGAGGTGATGCTTGCTATGCTGGAGGTGATGCTTGCTATGCTGGAGGTGATGCTTGCTATGGTGGAGGTGATGCTTGCTATGGTGGAGGTGATGCTTGCTATGGTGGAGGTGATGCTTGCTATGGTGAAGGTGATGCTTGCTATGGTGAAGGTGATGCTTGCTATGGTGAAGGTGATGCTTTCTATGGTGAAGGTGATGCTTGCTATGGTGGAGGTGATGCTTGCTATGGTGGAGGTGATGCTTGCTATGCTGGAGGTGATGCTTGCTATGGTGGAGGTGATGCTTGCTATGGTGGAGGTGATGCTTGCTATGGTGGAGGTGATGCTTGCTATGGTGGAGGTGATGCTTGCTATGGTGAAGGTGATGCTTGCTATGGTGAAGGTGATGCTTGCAATGGTGAATGTGATACTTGCTATGGTGAAGGTGATGCTTGCTATGGTGAAGGTGATGCTTGCTATGGTGAAGGTGATGCTTGCTATGGTGAAGGTGATGCTTGCTTTGGTGAAGGTGATGCTTGCTATGGTGGAGGTGATGCTTGCTATGGTGAAGGTGATGCTTGCTATCGTGAAGGTGATGCTTGCTATGGTGAAGGTGATGCTTGGTATGGTGAAGGTGATGCTTGCTATGGTGAAGGTGAGGCTTGCTATGGTGAAGGTGATGCTTGGTATGGTGAAGGTGATGCTTGGTATGGTGAAGGTGATACTTGGTATGGTGAAGGTGATGCTTGCTATGGTGAAGGTGATGCTTGCTATGGTGAAAGTGATGCTTGCTATGCTGGAGGTGATGCTTGCTATGGTGGAAGTGATGCTTCCTATGGTGGAGGTGATGCTTGCTATGGTGGAGTTGATGCTTGCTATGGTGGAGGTGATGCTTGCTATGGTGGAGGTGATGCTTGCTATGGTGGAGGTGATGCTTGCTATGGTGGAGGTGATGCTTGCTATGGTGGAGGTGATGCTTGCTATGGTGAAGGTGATGCTTGCTATGGTGAAGGTGATGCTTGCTATGGTGAATGTGATGCCTGCTATGGTGAAGGTGGTGCTTGGTATGGTGAAGGTGATGCTTGCTATGGTGAAGGTGATGCTTGGTATGGTGAAGGTGATGCTTGGTATGGTGAAGGTGATGCTTGGTATGGTGAAGGTGATGCTTGGTATGTTGAAGGTGATGCTTGGTATGGTGAAGGTGATGCTTGGTATGGTGAAGGTGTTGCTTGGTATGGTGAAGGTGTTGCTTGGTATGGTGAAGGTGATGCTTGGTATGGTGAAGGTGTTGCTTGGTATGGTGAAGTTGATGCTTGGTATGGTGAAGGTGATGCTTGGTATGGTGAAGGTGATGCTTGGTATGGTGAAGGTGATGCTTGGTATGGTGAAGGTGATGCTTGGTATGGTGAAGGTGATGCTTGGTATGGTGACAGTGATGTTTGGTATGGTGAAGGTGATGCTTGGTATGTTGAAGGTGATGCTTGGTATGGTGAAGGTGACGCTTGGTATGGTGAAGGTGACGCTTGGTATGGTGAAGGTGATACTTGGTATGGTGAAGGTGATACTTGGTATGGTGAAGGTGATGCTTGCTATGGTGAAGGTGATGCTTGCTATGGTGAAGGTGATGCTTGCTGTGGTGAAGGTGATGCTTGCTATGGTGAAGGTGATGCTTGCTATGGTGAAGGTGATGCTTGCTATGGTGAAGGTGATGCTTGCTATGGTGAAGGTGATGCTTGCTATGGAGGAGGTGATGCTTGCTATGGTGGAAGTGATGCTTGCTATGGTGGAGGTGATGCTTGCTATGGTGGAGTTGATGCTTGCTATGGTGGAGGTGATCCTTGCTATGGTGGAGGTGATGCTTGCTATGGTGGAGGTGATGCTTGATATGGTGGAGGTGATGCTTGCTATGGTGGAGGTGATGCTTGCTATGGTGAAGGTGATGCTTGGTATGGTGAAGCTGATGCTTGGAATGGTGAGGTGATGCTTGGTATGGTGAAGGTGATGCTTGCTATGGTGGAGGTGATGCTTGCTATGGTGAAGGTGATGCTTGGTATGGTGAAGGTGATGCTTGGTATGGTGGAGGTGATGCTTGCTATGGTGGAGGTGATGCTTGCTATGGTGAAGGTGATGCTTGCTATGGTGAAGGTGATGCTTGCTATGGTGAAGGTGATGCTTGCTATGGTGAAGGTGATGCTTGCTATGGTGAAGGTGATGCTTGCTATGGTGAAGGTGATGCTTGCTATGGTGAAGGTGATGCTTGCTATGGTGAAGGTGATGCTTGCTATGGTGAAGGTGATGCTTGCTATGCTGGAGATGATGCTTGCTATGGTGGAGGTGATGCTTGCTATGGTGGAGGTGATGCTTGCTATGGTGGAGTTGATGCTTGCTATGGTGGAGGTGATGCTTGCTATGGTGGAGGTGATGCTTGCTATGGTGGAGGTGATGCTTGCTATGGTGGAGGTGATGCTTGCTATGGTGGAGGTGGTGCTTGCTATGGTGAAGGTGATGCTTGCTATGGTGAAGGTGATGCTTGCTATGGTGAATGTGATGCTTGCTATGGTGAAGGTGGTGCTTGGTATGGTGAAGGTGATGCTTGCTATGGTGAAGGTGATGCTTGGTATGGTGAAGGTGATGCTTGGTATAGTGAAGGTGATGCTTGGTATGTTGAAGGTGATGCTTGGTATGGTGAAGGTGATGCTTGGTATGGTGAAGGTGTTGCTTGGTATGGTGAAGGTGTTGCTTGGTATGGTGAAGGTGATTCTTGGTATGGTGAAGGTGTTGCTTGGTATGGTGAAGGTGATGCTTGGTATGGTGAAGGTGATGCTTGGTATGGTGAAGGTGATGCTTGGTATGGTGAAGGTGATGCTTGGTATGGTGAAGGTGATGCTTGGTATGGTGAAGGTGATGCTTGGTATGGTGAAGGTGATGCTTGGTATGGTGAAGGTGATGCTTGGTATGGTGAAGGTGATGCTTGGTATGATGAAGGTGATGCTTGGTATGGTGACGGCGATGCTTGGTATGGTGAAGGCGACGCTTGGTATGGTGAAGGTGATACTTGGTATGGTGAAGGTGATACTTGGTATGGTGAAGGTGATACTTGGTATGGTGAAGGTGATACTTGGTATGGTGAAGGTGATACTTGGTATGGTGAAGGTGATACTTGGTATGGTGAAGGTGATACTTGGTATGGTGAAGGTGATACTTGGTACGGTGAAGGTGATACTTGGTACGGTGAATGTGATACTTGGTACGGTGAAGGTGATACTTGGTACGGTGAAGGTGATACTTGGTACGGTGAAGGTGATACTTGGTACGGTGAAGGTGATGCTTGGTACGGTGAAGGTGATGCTTGGTACGGTGAAGGTGATGCTTGGTACGGTGAAGGTGATGCTTGCTATGGTGAAAGTGATGCTTGCTATGGTGAAGGTGATGCTTGCTATGGTGAAGGTGATGCTTGCTATGGTGAAGGTGATGCTTGCTATGGTGAAGGTGATGCTTGCTATGGTGAAGGTGATGCTCTCTATGGTGAAGGTGATGCTTGGTATGGAAGGTGATGCTTGCTATGGTGAAGGTGATTCTTGCTATGGTGAAGGTGATGCTTGGTATGGTGAAGGTGATGCTTGGTATGGTGAAGGTGATGCTTGGTATGGTGAAGGTGATGCTTGGTATGTTGAAGGTGATGCTTGGTATGGTGAAGGTGATGCTTGGTATGGTGAAGGTGATGCTTGGTATGGTGAAAGTGATGCTTGGTATGGTGAAGGTGATGCTTGGTATGGTGAAGGTGATGCTTGGTATGGTGAAGGTGATGCTTGGTATGGTGAAGGTGATGCTTGCTATGGTGAAGGTGATGCTTGGTATGGTGAAGGTGATGCTTGGTATGGTGAAGGTGATGCTTGGTATGGTGAAGGTAATGCTTGGTATGTTGAAGGTGATGCTTGGTATGGTGAAGGTGATGCTTGGTATGGTGAAGGTGATGCTTGGTATGGTGAAAGTGATGCTTGGTATGGTGAAGGTGATGCTTGGTATGGTGAAGGTGATGCTTGGTATGGTGAAGGTGATGCTTGGTATGGTGAAGGTGATGCCTGGTATGGTGAAGGTGATGCTTGGTATGGTGAAGGTGATGCTTGGTATGGTGAAGGTGATGCTTGGTATGGTGAAGGTGATGCTTGGTATGGAGGGTGATGCTTGCTATGGTGAAGGTGATGCTTGCTATGGTGAAGGTGATGCTTTCTATGGTGAAGGTGATGCTTGGTATGTTGAAGGTGATGCTTGGTATGGTGAAGGTGATGCTTGGTATGGTGAAGGTGATACTTGGTATGGTGAAGGTGATACTTGGTATGGTGAAGGTGATACTTGGTATGGTGAAGGTGATACTTGGTATGGTGAAGGTGATACTTGGTACAGTGAAGGTGATACTTGGTATGGTGAAGGTGATACTTGGTACGGTGAAGGTGATACTTGGTACGGTGAAGGTGATACTTGGTACGGTGAAGGTGATACTTGGTACGGTGAAGGTGATACTTGGTACGGTGAAGGTGATACTTGGTACGGTGAAGGTGATACTTGGTACGGTGAAGGTGATGCTTGGTACGGTGAAGGTGATGCTTGGTACGGTGAAGGTGATGCTTGCTATGGTGAAGGTGATGCTTGCTATGGTGAAGGTGATGCTTGCTAAGGTGAAGGTGATGCTTGCTATGGTGAAGGTGATGCTTGCTATGGTGAAGGTGATGCTTGCTATGGTGAAGGTGATGCTTGCTATGGTGAAGGTGATGCTTGCTATGGTGAAGGTGATGCTTGCTATGGTGAAGGTGATGCTTGCTATGGTGAAGGTGATGCTTGCTATGGTGAAGGTGATGCTTGCTATGGTGAAGGTGATGCTTGCTATGGTGAAGGTGATGCTTGGTATGGAAGGTGATGCTTGCTATGGTGAAGGTGATGCTTGGTATGGTGAAGGTGATGCTTGCTATGGTGAAGGTGATGCTTAGTATGGTGAAGGTGATGCTTGGTATGGTGAAGGTGATGCTTGGTATGGTGAAGGTGATGCTTGGTATGGTGAAGGTGATGCTTGGTATGGTGAAGGTGATGCTTGGTATGGTGAAGGTGATGCTTGGTGTGGTGAAGGTGATGCTTGGTATGGTGAAGGTGATGCTTGGTATGGTGAAGGTGATGCTTGGTGTGGTGAAGGTGATGCTTGGTATGGTGAAGGTGATGCTTGGTATGGTGAAGGTGATGCTTGGTATGGTGAAGGTGATGCTTGGTATGGTGAAGGTGATGCTTGCTATGGTGGAGGTGATGCTTGCTATGGTGAAGGTGATGCTTGGTATGGTGAAGGTGATGCTTGGTATGGTGAAGGTGATGCTTGCTATGGTGGAGGTGATGCTTGCTATGGTGAAGGTGATGCTTGCTATGGTGAAGGTGATGCTTGCTATGGTGAAGGTGATGCTTGCTATGGTGAAGGTGATGCTTGCTATGGTGAAGGTGATGCTTGCTATGGTGAAGGTGATGCTTGCTATGGTGAAGGTGATGCTTGCTATGGTGGAGGTGATGCTTGCTATGGTGGAAGTGATGCTTGCTATGGTGGAGGTGATGCTTGCTATGGTGGAGTTGATGCTTGCTATGGTGGAGGTGATGCTTGCTATGGTGGAGGTGATGCTTGCTATGGTGGAGGTGATGCTTGCTATGGTGAAGGTGGTGCTCGGTATGGTGAAGGTGGTGCTTGCTATGGTGAAGGTGATGCTTGGTATGGTGAAGGTGATGCTTGGTATGGTGAAGGTGATGCTTGGTATGTTGAAGGTGATGCTTGGTATGGTGAAGGTGATGCTTGGTATGGTGAAGGTGATGCTTGGTATGGTGAAGGTGATGCTTGGTATGGTGAAGGTGATGCTTGGTATGGTGAAGGTGATGCTTGGTATGGTGAAGGTGATGCTTGGTATGGTGAAGGTGATGCTTGGTATGGTGAAGGTGATGCTTGGTATGGTGAAGGTGATGCTTGTTATGGTGAAGGTGATGCTTGGTATGGTGAAGGTGATGCTTGGAATGGTGAAGGTGATGCTTGGTATGGTGAAGGTGATGCTTGCTATGGTGGAGGTGATGCTTGCTATGGTGAAGGTGATGCTTGGTATGGTGAAGGTGATGCTTGGTATGATGAAGGTGATGCTTGCTATGGTGGAGGTGATGCTTGCTATGGTGAAGGTGATGCTTGCTATGGTGAAGGTGATGCTTGCTATGGTGAAGGTGATGCTTGCTATGGTGAAGGTGATGCTTGCTATGGTGAAGGTGATGCTTGCTATGGTGAAGGTGATGCTTGCTATGGTGAAGGTGATGCTTGCTATGGTGAAGGTGATGCTTGCTATGCTGGAGGTGATGCTTGCTATGGTGGAAGTGATGCTTCCTATGGTGGAGGTGATGCTTGCTATGGTGAAGGTGATGCTTGCTATGCTGGAGGTGATGCTTGCTATGGTGGAAGTGATGCTTCCTATGGTGGAGGTGATGCTTGCTATGGTGGAGTTGATGCTTGCTATGGTGGAGGTGATGCTTGCTATGGTGGAGGTGATGCTTGCTATGGTGAAGGTGGTGCTTGCTATGGTGAAGGTGATGCTTGCTATGGTGAAGGTGATGCTTGCTATGGTGAATGTGATGCTTGCTATGGTGAAGGTGGTGCTTGGTATGGTGAAGGTGATGCTTGCTATGGTGAAGGTGATGCTTGGTATGGTGAAGGTGATGCTTGGTATGGTGAAGGTGATGCTTGGTATGGTGAAGGTGATGCTTGGTATGTTGAAGGTGATGCTTGGTATGGTGAAGGTGATGCTTGGTATGGTGAAGGTGTTGCTTGGTATGGTGAAGGTGATGCTTGGTATGGTGAAGGTGTTGCTTGGTATGGTGAAGGTGATGCTTGGTATGGTGAAGGTGATGCTTGGTATGGTGAAGGTGATGCTTGGTATGGTGAAGGTGATGCTTGCTATGGTGAAGGTGATGCTTGCTATGGTGAAGGTGATGCTTGGTATGGTGAAGGTGATGCTTGGTATGGAAGGTGATGCTTGCTATGGTGAAGGTGATGCTTGCTATGGTGAAGGTGATGCTTGCTATGGTGAAGGTGATGCTTGGTATGGTGAAGGTGATGCTTGGTATGGTGAAGGTGATGCTTAGTATGGTGAAGGTGATGCTTGGTATGGTGAAGGTGATGCTTGGTATGGTGAAGGTGATGCTTGGTATGGTGAAGGTGATGCTTGGTATGGTGAAGGTGATGCTTGGTATGGTGAAGGTGATACTTGGTACGGTGAAGGTGATACTTGGTACGGTGAAGGTGATACTTGGTACGGTGAAGGTGATGCTTGCTATGGTGGAGGTGATGCTTGCTATGGTGGAGGTGATGCTTGCTATGCTGGAGGTGATGCTTGCTATGCTGGAGGTGATGCTTGCTATGGTGGAGGTGATGCTTGCTATGGTGGAGGTGATGCTTGCTATGGTGGAGGTGATGCTTGCTATGGTGAAGGTGATGCTTGCTATGGTGAAGGTGATGCTTGCTATGGTGAAGGTGATGCTTGCTATGGTGAAGGTGATGCTTTCTATG
This sequence comes from Amblyomma mixtum, assembly GCF_055824585.1. Taxonomy (NCBI): domain Eukaryota; kingdom Metazoa; phylum Arthropoda; class Arachnida; order Ixodida; family Ixodidae; genus Amblyomma; species Amblyomma mixtum. Next base: position 322,250,201 of record NC_143014.1, read on the forward strand.
GTGAAGGTGATGCTTGCTATGGTGGAGGTGATGCTTGCTATTGTGGAGATGATGCTTGCTATGCTGGAGGTGATGCTTGCTATGGTGGAGGTGATGCTTGCTATGGTGGAGGTGATGCTTGCTATGGTGGAGGTGATGCTTGCTATGGTGGAGGTGATGCTTGCTATGGTGGAGGTGATGCTTGCTATGGTGAAGGTGATGCTTGCTATGGTGAAGGTGATGCTTGCAATGGTGAATGTGATACTTGCTATGGTGAAGGTGATGCTTGCTATGGTGAAGGTGATGCTTGCTATGGTGAAGGTGATGCTTGCTATGGTGAAGGTGATGCTTGCTTTGGTGAAGGTGATGCTTGCTATGGTGGAGGTGATGCTTGCTATGGTGAAGGTGATGCTTGCTATGGTGAAGGTGATGCTTCCTATGGTGAAGGTGATGCTTGGTATGGTGAAGGTGATGCTTGCTATGGTGAAGGTGAGGCTTGCTATGGTGAAGGTGATGCTTGGTATGGTGAAGGTGATGCTTGGTATGGTGAAGGTGGTACTTGGTATGGTGAAGGTGATGCTTGCTATGGTGAAGGTGATGCTTGCTATGGTGAAGGTGATGCTTGCTATGCTGGAGGTGATGCTTGCTACGGTGGAAGTGATGCTTCCTATGGTGGAGGTGATGCTTGCTATGGTGGAGTTGATGCTTGCTATGGTGGAGGTGATGCTTGCTATGGTGGAGGTGATGCTTGCTATGGTGGAGGTGATGCTTGCTATGGTGGAGGTGATGTTTGCTATGGTGGAGGTGATGCTTGCTATGGTGAAGGTGATGCTTGCTATGGTGAAGGTGATGCTTGCTATGGTGAATGTGATGCCTGCTATGGTGAAGGTGGTGCTTGGTATGGTGAAGGTGATGCTTGCTATGGTGAAGGTGATGCTTGGTATGGTGAAGGTGATGCTTGGTATGGTGAAGGTGATGCTTGGTATGGTGAAGGTGATGCTTGGTATGTTGAAGGTGATGCTTGGTATGGTGAAGGTGTTGCTTGGTATGGTGAAGGTGTTGCTTGGTATGGTGAAGGTGATGCTTGGTATGGTGAAGGCGTTGCTTGGTATGGTGAAGGTGATGCTTGGTATGGTGAAGGTGATGCTTGGTATGGTGAAGGTGATGCTTGGTATGGTGAAGGTGATGCTTGGTATGGTGAAGGTGATGCTTGGTATGGTGAAGGTGATGCTTGGTATGGTGACAGTGATGCTTGGTATGGTGAAGGTGATGCTTGGTATGTTGAAGGTGATGCTTGGTATGGTGAAGGTGACGCTTGGTATGGTGAAGGTGACGCTTGGTATGGTGAAGGTGATACTTGGTATGGTGAAGGTGATACTTGGTATGGTGAAGGTGATGCTTGCTATGGTGAAGGTGATGCTTGCTATGGTGAAGGTGATGCTTGCTGTGGTGAAGGTGATGCTTGCTATGGTGAAGGTGATGCTTGCTATGGTGAAGGTGATGCTTGGTATGGTGAAGGTGATGCTTGGTATGGTGAAGGTGATGCTTGGTATGGTGAAGGTGATGCTTGGTATGGTGAAGGTGATGCTTGCTATGGTGGAGGTGATGCTTGCTATGGTGAAGGTGATGCTTGGTATGGTGAAGGTGATGCTTGGTATGGTGAAGGTGATGATTGCTATGGTGGAGGTGATGCTTGCTATGGTGAAGGTGATGCTTGCTATGGTGAAGGTGATGCTTGCTATGGTTAAGGTGATGCTTGATATGGTGGAGGTGATGCTTGCTATGGTGGAGGTGATGCTTGCTATGGTGGAGGTGATGCTTGCTATGGTGGAGGTGATGCTTGCTATGGTGAAGGTGATGTTTGCTATGGTGAATGTGATGCTTGCTATGGTGAAGGTGGTGCTTGGTATGGTGAAGGTGATGCTTGCTATGGTGAAGGTGATGCTTGGTATGGTGAAGGTGATGCTTGGTATGGTGAAGGTGATGCTTGGTATGGTGAAGGTGATGTTTGCTATGGTGAATGTGATGCTTGGTATGGTGAAGGTGATGCTTGGTATGGTGAAGGTGATGCTTGGTATGGTGACGGTGATGCTTGGTATGGTGGAGGTGATGCTTGATATGGTGGAGGTGATGCTTGCTATGGTGGAGGTGATGCTTGGTATGGTGAAGGTGATGCTTGGTATGGTGAAGGTGATGCTTGGTATGGTGAAGGTGATGCTTGGTATGTTGAAGGTGATGCTTGGTATGGTGAAGGTGTTGCTTGGTATGGTGAAGGTGTTGCTTGGTATGGTGAAGGTGATGCTTGGTATGGTGAAGGCGTTGCTTGGTATGGTGAAGGTGATGCTTGGTATGGTGAAGGTGATGCTTGGTATGGTGAAGGTGATGCTTGGTATGGTGAAGGTGATGCTTGGTATGGTGAAGGTGATGCTTGGTATGGTGAAGGTGATGCTTGGTATGGTGAAGGTGATGCTTGGTATGTTGAAGGTGATGCTTGGTATGGTGAAGGTGATACTTGGTACGGTGAAGGTGATACTTGGTACGGTGAAGGTGATGCTTGCTATGGTGGAGGTGATGCTTGCTATGGTGGAGGTGATGCTTGCTATGCTGGAGGTGATGCTTGCTATGCTGGAGGTGATGCTTGCTATGGTGGAGGTGATGCTTGCTATGGTGGAGGTGATGCTTGCTATGGTGGAGGTGATGCTTGCTATGGTGAAGGTGATGCTTGCTATGGTGAAGGTGATGCTTGCTATGGTGAAGGTGATGCTTGCTATGGTGAAGGTGATGCTTTCTATGGTGAAGGTGATGCTTGCTATGGTGGAGGTGATGCTTGCTATTGTGGAGATGATGCTTGCTATGCTGGAGGTGATGCTTGCTATGGTGGAGGTGATGCTTGCTATGGTGGAGGTGATGCTTGCTATGGTGGAGGTGATGCTTGCTATGGTGGAGGTGATGCTTGCTATGGTGGAGGTGATGCTTGCTATGGTGAAGGTGATGCTTGCTATGGTGAAGGTGATGCTTGCAATGGTGAATGTGATACTTGCTATGGTGAAGGTGATGCTTGCTATGGTGAAGGTGATGCTTGCTATGGTGAAGGTGATGCTTGCTATGGTGAAGGTGATGCTTGCTTTGGTGAAGGTGATGCTTGCTATGGTGGAGGTGATGCTTGCTATGGTGAAGGTGATGCTTGCTATGGTGAAGGTGATGCTTCCTATGGTGAAGGTGATGCTTGGTATGGTGAAGGTGATGCTTGCTATGGTGAAGGTGAGGCTTGCTATGGTGAAGGTGATGCTTGGTACGGTGAAGGTGATGCTTGGTATGGTGAAGGTGGTACTTGGTATGGTGAAGGTGATGCTTGCTATGGTGAAGGTGATGCTTGCTATGGTGAAGGTGATGCTTGCTATGCTGGAGGTGATGCTTGCTATGGTGGAAGTGATGCTTCCTATGGTGGAGGTGATGCTTGCTATGGTGGAGTTGATGCTTGCTATGGTGGAGGTGATGCTTGCTATGGTGGAGGTGATGCTTGCTATGGTGGAGGTGATGCTTGCTATGGTGGAGGTGATGTTTGCTATGGTGGAGGTGATGCTTGCTATGGTGAAGGTTATGCTTGCTATGGTGAAGGTGATGCTTGCTATGGTGAATGTGATGCCTGCTATGGTGAAGGTGGTGCTTGGTATGGTGAAGGTGATGCTTGCTATGGTGAAGGTGATGCTTGGTATGGTGAAGGTGATGCTTGGTATGGTGAAGGTGATGCTTGGTATGGTGAAGGTGATGCTTGGTATGTTGAAGGTGATGCTTGGTATGGTGAAGGTGTTGCTTGGTATGGTGAAGGTGTTGCTTGGTATGGTGAAGGTGATGCTTGGTATGGTGAAGGCGTTGCTTGGTATGGTGAAGGTGATGCTTGGTATGGTGAAGGTGATGCTTGGTATGGTGAAGGTGATGCTTGGTATGGTGAAGGTGATGCTTGGTATGGTGAAGGTGATGCTTGGTATGGTGAAGGTGATGCTTGGTATGGTGACAGTGATGCTTGGTATGGTGAAGGTGATGCTTGGTATGTTGAAGGTGATGCTTGGTATGGTGAAGGTGACGCTTGGTATGGTGAAGGTGACGCTTGGTATGGTGAAGGTGATACTTGGTATGGTGAAGGTGATACTTGGTATGGTGAAGGTGATGCTTGCTATGGTGAAGGTGATGCTTGCTATGGTGAAGGTGATGCTTGCTGTGGTGAAGGTGATGCTTGCTATGGTGAAGGTGATGCTTGCTATGGTGAAGGTGATGCTTGCTATGGTGAAGGTGATGCTTGCTATGGTGAAGGTGATGCTTGCTATGGAGGAGGTGATGCTTGCTATGGTGGAAGTGATGCTTGCTATGGTGGAGGTGATGCTTGCTATGGTGGAGTTGATGCTTGCTATGGTGGAGGTGATGCTTGCTATGGTGGAGGTGATGCTTGCTATGGTGGAGGTGATGCTTGATATGGTGGAGGTGATGCTTGCTATGGTGGAGGTGATGCTTGGTATGGTGAAGGTGATGCTTGGTATGGTGAAGGTGATGCTTGGTATGGTGAAGGTGATGCTTGGTATGTTGAAGGTGATGCTTGGTATGGTGAAGGTGTTGCTTGGTATGGTGAAGGTGTTGCTTGGTATGGTGAAGGTGATGCTTGGTATGGTGAAGGCGTTGCTTGGTATGGTGAAGGTGATGCTTGGTATGGTGAAGGTGATGCTTGGTATGGTGAAGGTGATGCTTGGTATGGTGAAGGTGATGCTTGGTATGGTGAAGGTGATGCTTGGTATGGTGAAGGTGATGCTTGGTATGGTGAAGGTGATGCTTGGTATGTTGAAGGTGATGCTTGGTATGGTGAAGGTGACGCTTGGTATGGTGAAGGTGACGCTTGGTATGGTGAAGGTGATACTTGGTATGGTGAAGGTGATACTTGGTATGGTGAAGGTGATGCTTGCTATGGTGAAGGTGATGCTTGCTATGGTGAAGGTGATGCTTGCTATGGTGAAGGTGATGCTTGCTATGGTGAAGGTGATGCTTGCTATGGAGGAGGTGATGCTTGCTATGGTGGAAGTGATGCTTGCTATGGTGGAGTTGATGCTTGCTATGGTGGAGGTGATGCTTGCTATGGTGGAGGTGATGCTTGCTATGGTGAAGGTGATGCTTGGTATGGTGAAGCTGATGCTTGGAATGGTGAGGTGATGCTTGGTATGGTGAAGGTGATGCTTGCTATGGTGGAGGTGATGCTTGCTATGGTGAAGGTGATGCTTGGTATGGTGAAGGTGATGCTTGGTATGGTGGAGGTGATGCTTGCTATGGTGGAGGTGATGCTTGCTATGGTGAAGGTGATGCTTGCTATGGTGAAGGTGATGCTTGCTATGGTGAAGGTGATGCTTGCTATGGTGAAGGTGATGCTTGCTATGGTGAAGGTGATGCTTGCTATGGTGAAGGTGATGCTTGCTATGGTGAAGGTGATGCTTGCTATGGTGAAGGTGATGCTTGCTATGGTGAAGGTGATGCTTGCTATGGTGAAGGTTGTGGGAATCTGGCTTTCCGCCGTCGCCTTTGCGCGGCTGTGCCGGCCGCCCGCGTTGTTTCTCCTCTTTCCCTTGCTCCCGCCTCAGGCGGTGGAGAGGCGGCTGGGTGACTAATAACTGTCATTTAGCCACATCTCCGCCCCGGCTCCCCAAGGGCCTTTGCCGTTGGCGCCTTTTGGCGGGAATTCGGGACCCCGCTTTGGGCGGCCGCGCGCCGCGCGACCGTCCGAGCGGGGCCCCGAGAGAGAGCGAGATCCCTCCGAGACAGCGTAAGGTGCGTACGTTACTGTTTGTCCGTGCCGGCTTTGCCGCTCGGACCAGTGCTTACTCGAGCCCGCCCGCACGTGTCCTCTGACCTGCAGCGGCTCGAGCCTGTCCAGCGGGGTCCAGCGACCTCTGACAGGCGTACCTTGCGTTGAATGCCCACTCTCTCTCGCAACCGGCCCAACGGTCGACACGAGAGAGAGATCACAGCACTGCCGTGGGGACATTCTCCTGCAGCGGCGTGTTAGCGGCGCGCATTACTCGAGTCGCTTCGTGCGCGCAGCGGAGCCTTGCTCCTCGCGCGCCCCCGGGACGGGGTGACGATTGAGTGTGGGTGTACTGCTGAAGGACGACGTGAATAAACGTCTCCTTTGTGAACTTGGAGGCCTATTTCTTTGCGGCGAATCGCTCTCCTCCCAGCGGAGGTTGAGTGCGCCGCCACGGTGTCCCAGTGGTGTGTGGTGACGGCTGATCGGGGCCCTTGGCTCGCGCGAAGCTCGAACCCGCGGTGGGTGGTGGCCTGTGTCCACTTAGAAACCCACAACTGGCGCCCAACGTGCTAAGTCATTGGCACTTACGCCTTTGATGGCACATTAGCCGAGCAGGTCGCCTTGACGATCACGCTTGCGCACCGTGTCTACCACCCCCAGCGCGGCACTCGGCAGCTACATGTCGGCTCCTTACGGAGTTGTAGCGTCGTTTGATGCGCTGGCTGCTGTTCCTTCGAATAGCTAGACACCGTGGTTGGCCGCGGCCCCCATTGGGGTTTACGGTGACACAACCCAAAATGTTGACCACGTGGCTCCCATTGGAGCTGTATCGGAAGCACCCTGCGGTGCATCCGCTGGTCACATGCCTCAGCTGTGCATGCTTTCCGCCCAGTGCGAAAGCAGTTCGTGTCACGCTGCCGCAACCGGCAGTTTCGAACAGCAGCAGCCGTGCCCCGCGAGCAGTCAATTCTGCTCTGGGAACGGCGAGGCGCTGGCCCGGTTCCCTGTGGAAACCACGCCGCTCATCGAACTAGGAGCCTTGCCTCCCTCGTTCGTGCAGCCCACCCAAGCCTCCACTGAGGCAGGGGTGCAGTGCGCTTAGTTGGCTGATGCGGCTCCGCGAGCCTGCGGGTCGGCTGGCGCGCTGGGCTCTCCTGATACAGCATTACGACTTTTCCGTGCAGTGTCGAAAGGGGAGCACAAACGTGGTAGCTGACGCGCTATCCCGTGCCCCACTCGCCAGCGGCGCCTTGACGCCTGTAGGCGGAGGGGGCGAAACAGCGGACGGGCCGCCGGGCGGCAAGGAGGGGGAACCCGCAAACGGGTTAACCCATTCCGCTAACCAGGCGAGCAGCGCTTCGCAAAGCGGACGAGAGGCAAAGCTCTGCGCGAGCGCCTCGGAGGTGCCGACGCGAACGGAAATTTTGGCTGCAAACCTGAGTGGGGACGAGACCATGCTCCCCTCTGGGATGACTGGAATCGTTTTCAGCCGTAAAGAGCTACTGAAAGCCCAGCAAAATGACCCCTTTTGTCGCGTAATGAGCGACGGTCTCAGGGAGACGGAGCGCCGTGACGCTACTGGTATTGTAGCGGGCGCAGGGGGGCAGAAGCCAGCGTGTGTCGCGGCGAACCCCGGGGATTCATATTTGCTGGACAATGACGGGCTCGTGCTGAAGTACATAGCCACCGATGACGAGTCCATCGACCCGTTCAAGGTGGTTATCCCCAAAAGTCTGAGAGGTGCACTGTTGAGATTCTCTCATGACGAACCACTGGCCGGTCATCTGAGTGGCTCCAAAGTTTTTGCAAAACTGAGTCAATCGGTGACGTGGCCCGGCATGAAGCGTGACATTTTCCGCTATTGCCGTTCCTGCCATGTCTGTCAAGCGGTGAAGTCACGGGGCGGCAAGCCGCCTGGAATGATGAAACCAATTGACAGTGTGCGTCCGTGGCAGATGGCCACCTGCGATTTGATGGGGCCTTTCCCCAGGAGCAAGCAGGGGTTCATTTACCTGATGGTAGTCGCTGACCACTTTTCCAAATGGGTTGAGTTGTACCCCCTTCGGAAAGTGTCAGCACGAGCGGTGCTGGATAAACTCCAGGAAGTGTTCTGTCGGTTCGGCTTTCCGGAAAGACTGATCACGGACAATGCGTCCTATTTCACCGCTCGGGTGTTCGGTAACACGTGCCGTTCCCTCGGAATCGAGCACTACACCACTTCACCCTACCACCCCCAGTCCAATTTGACCGAGCGAATCAACCGAACGCTCAAGCCAATGCTTGCGGCCTTTGCCGAGTGTCAAAAGGATTGGGCAGACCATTTGAGCGAGTTTGCGTTCGCCATCCGAACAGCTGAGAATCGCTCAACTGGTTTCTCTCCCGCCTTCCTCAATTTCGGGAGGGAGCTGGCGAATCCGATGTCAAACGTCGTGCAGAGCCAGCTCGGGGATGAGCAGACGCGGGCAGACTGCTCTGCTTATGCGTCGACGCTTCGGGACCGGCTTGGTCGGGCTCTCAACAGAGCAAGGCAGAGTTTGGCGGCAGCCAGAGCCCAACAGAAGGCTCAATATGACCGAAAGCACCGCCGCCTGACTTTTCAGGTGGGTGATCTTGTCCTGAAGCGCAACCACGTTCTTAGCGATGCGAGCAAGGGGTTCTCAGCCTCGCTCGCTCCTAAGTGGCTTGGTCCGTACCGAGTGGTCAGAGTCTGGTCGCCACTCGCGTACCTGCTGGAGGATCCCCTTACGGGGAAAACCAGCCGTGCCCACATCGCAGACCTGAAGGCCTACGCGTCACGGTCTGACGAGCTTGCGCCGGTACCCATTGGTATCAAAGGCAAGCGCAAAGGCACAACTGGTGCTGCGGAACGCAAGCGTACGGAGCACCGGTACAATCTGAGGCGACGGTCACCGGTGTGATTAATGCCGGACGGCGGACTTTTCCGCAACCGAAGGCACGCAGCCTCAGCTAGCTGGCGAGCTTTCTCGTCAGGCCCTACCTAGGGGAAGCACGGTGTGTTATTTTTTTTTTGTTTTTGCAGCATGCTCAGTTCCAGCCTTGTGTGTTTATCTATTTATTTATTTGTTTTGTTTTAGTCAGTTTCTAGCCACTTTCGTTTCCCCGCTTGCTCGTCTGTTTTTGTTCTAACGTACCCAAATGTACATAGGCAAACTTCAGCCCGCTGGTGCTTGCTCTTATCTTCTAGAAGGAATAGATTGGATTAGGTGTCGTTTGTACAGCGAGCCTTTTCTCATTTCCGGCCCGACTGTGGGTGGTGGGCTCGTTAAGGAGCCGTGTGTCGCGGTGCGAGTTTTGTGCGGCCCGTATGGAGGGGAAGTTGGCGGGGCGTTTGGGGCGATGGGGGGGCGGAAAGTGCACCCTTTGACCCTCGCCGCGGCGCCTCTGGACGCTTCTGATGGGGGGGTCGTTGTCGCCGACCAGCGTCCGCGCACGTGCCGGTGTATGCGTGTTTGTGGCTGTGGCTGTGTGCGCGCGTAACCATGAGCCAAGGCGACGCCTGTGAGTTGTGCCGTGGTGTCCTTCTGCGTGAGCGCGAGGATGAGAAGGACCCCTCGCTGTGGACAAGGTTACACATCTGGACGCCGCCGAACGTCCTCGCCCGTTTCAGCCGGCGTGAAGGGGGTGCACTAACTGTCTTGTGCCCGAACGTGATGTCGTGTCCAAGGGCGCGAGGTCAGTGCTCTGCCGCGGCCCCGTCGTCATCAACGGAAAGAAGACCGCCATCAGTCGTCGGCCCTCCCAACCCGTTCAACTTCAAGTCTGCGAGCGGTGAGTCGCCGACTGGCCCACTGGGCCGCGCCATCGAACTTTGGGGCTGACATCCACCTGTCACATAGCTGTACAGTTGAATTCACATCGCCTGGTGTACCGTGTATATAATCTGCAAGCTGTTTAGTGTTCCTGAAGCGTATGGCAGTGTTTGTTTGTTTGCCTTGTTTTTCCTTTGTTTTCTTACGTTGTTCTGGCTGGAACTGAAGTGTAGCTAGTTTTTTTTTTTCGTGTGTATTCATTTCTTTATTTTTGGAACTGAAGTGTATCTAGTTTTTTTTGTGTATTCATTTCTTTATTTTGGAACTGAAGTGTAGCTTATTTTTTTTGTGTATTGATTTCTTTATTTTGGCCGCGTGCTTTGCCGATGGGTAGGAGGGCATTTAAGGAGAGGGGGATGTGGGAATCTGGCTTTCCGCCGTCGCCTTTGCGCGGCTGTGCCGGCCGCCCGCGTTGTTTCTCCTCTTTCCCTTGCTCCCGCCTCAGGCGGTGGAGAGGCGGCTGGGTGACTAATCACTGTCATTTAGCCACAGCTCCGCCCCGGCTCCCCAAGGGCCTTTCCCATTGGCGCCTTTTGGCGGGAATTCGGGACCCCGCTTTGGGCGGCCGCGCGCCGCGCGACCGTCCGAGCGGGGCCCCGAGAGAGAGAGAGATCCCTCCGAGACAGCGTAAGGTGCGTACGTTACTGTTTGTCCGTGCCGGCTTTGCCGCTCGGACCAGTGCTTACTCGAGCCCGCCCGCACGTGTCCTCTGACCTGCAGCGGCTCGAGCCTGTCCAGCGGGGTCCAGCGACCTCTGACAGGCGTACCTTGCGTTGAATGCCCACTCTCTCTCGCAACTGGCCCAACGGTCGACACGAGAGAGAGATCACAGCACTGCCGCGGGGACATTCTCCTGCAGCGGCGTGTTAGCGGCGCGCATTACTCGAGTCGCTTCGTGCGCGCAGCGGAGCCTTGCTCCTCGCGCGCCCCCGGGACGGGGTGACGATTGAGTGTGGGTGTACTGCTGAAGGACGACGTGAATAAACGTCTCCTTTGTGAACTTGGAGGCCTATTTCTTTGCGGCGAATCGCTCTCCTCCCAGCGGAGGTTGAGTGCGCCGCCACGGTGTCCCAGTGGTGTGTGGTGACGGCTGATCGGGGCCCTTGGCTCGCGCGAAGCTCGAACCCGCGGTGGGTGGTGGCCTGTGTCCACTTAGAAACCCACAAGGTGATGCTTGCTATGGTGGAGGTGATGCTTGCTATGGTGGAGTTGATGCTTGCTATGGTGGAGGTGATGCTTGCTATGGTGGAGGTGATGCTTGCTATGGTGGAGGTGATGCTTGCTATGGTGGAGGTGATGCTTGCTATGGTGGAGGTGATGCTTGCTATGGTGAAGGTGATGCTTGCTATGGTGAAGGTGATGCTTGCTATGGTGAAGGTGATGCTTGCTATGGTGAAGGTGATGCTTGCTATGGTGAATGTGATGCTTGCTATGGTGAAGGTGGTGCTTGGTATGGTGAAGGTGATGCTTGCTATGGTGAAGGTGATGCTTGGTATGGTGAAGGTGATGCTTGGTATGGTGAAGGTGATGCTTGGTATGGTGAAGGTGATGCTTGGTATGGTGAAGGTGATGCTTGGTATGGTGAAGGTGATGCTTGCTATGGTGGAGGTGATGCTTGCTATGGTGAAGGTGATGCTTGGTATGGTGAAGGTGATGCTTGGTATGGTGAAGGTGATGCTTGCTATGGTGGAGGTGATGCTTGCTATGGTGAAGGTGATGCTTGCTATGGTGAAGGTGATGCTTGCTATGGTTAAGGTGATGCTTGCTATGGTGAAGGTGATGCTTGCTATGGTGAAGGTGATGCTTGCTATGGTGAAGGTGATGCTTGCTATGGTGAAGGTGATGCTTGCTATGGTGAAGGTGATGCTTGCTATGGTGAAGGTGATGCTTGCTATGCTGGAGGTGATGCTTGCTATGGTGGAAGTGATGCTTCCTATGGTGGAGGTGATGCTTGCTATGGTGGAGTTGATGCTTGCTATGGTGGAGGTGATGCTTGCTATGGTGGAGGTGATGCTTGCTATGGTGGAGGTGATGCTTGCTATGGTGGAGGTGATGCTTGCTATGGTGGAGGTGATGCTTGCTATGGTGAAGGTGATGCTTGCTATGGTGAAGGTGATGCTTGCTATGGTGAATGTGATGCTTGCTATGGTGAAGGTGGTGCTTGGTATGGTGAAGGTGATGCTTGCTATGGTGAAGGTGATGCTTGGTATGGTGAAGGTGATGCTTGGTATGGTGAAGGTGATGCTTGGTATGGTGAAGGTGATGCTTGGTATGGCGAAGGTGATGCTTGGTATGTTGAAGGTGATGCTTGGTATGGTGAAGGTGATGCTTGGTATGGTGAAGGTGTTGCTTGGTATGGTGAAGGTGTTGCTTGGTATGGTGAAGGTGATGCTTGGTATGGTGAAGGTGTTGCTTGGTATGGTGAAGGTGATGCTTGGTATGGTGAAGGTGATGCTTGCTATGGTGGAGGTGATGCTTGCTATGGTGAAGGTGATGCTTGCTATGGTGAATGTGATGCTTGCTATGGTGAAGGTGGTGCTTGGTATGGTGAAGGTGATGCTTGCTATGGTGAAGGTGATGCTTGGTATGGTGAAGGTGATGCTTGGTATGGTGAAGGTGATGCTTGGTATGGTGAAGGTGATGCTTGGTATGGTGAAGGTGATGCTTGGTATGGTGAAGGTGATGCTTGCTATGGTGGAGGTGATGCTTGCTATGGTGAAGGTGATGCTTGGTATGGTGAAGGTGATGCTTGGTATGGTGAAGGTGATGCTTGCTATGGTGGAGGTGATGCTTGGTATGGTGAAGGTGATGCTTGGTATGGTGAAGGTGATGCTTGGTATGGTGAAGGTGATGCTTGGTATGGTGAAGGTGATGCTTGCTATGGTGAAGGTGATGCTTGGTATGGTGAAGGTGATGCTTGGTATGGTGAAGGTGATGCTTGGTATGGTGAAGGTAATGCTTGGTATGTTGAAGGTGATGCTTGGTATGGTGAAGGTGATGCTTGGTATGGTGAAGGTGATGCTTGGTATGGTGAAAGTGATGCTTGGTATGGTGAAGGTGATGCTTGGTATGGTGAAGGTGATGCTTGGTATGGTGAAGGTGATGCTTGGTATGGTGAAGGTGATGCCTGGTATGGTGAAGGTGATGCTTGGTATGGTGAAGGTGATGCTTGGTATGGTGAAGGTGATGCTTGGTATGGTGAAGGTGATGCTTGGTATGGAGGGTGATGCTTGCTATGGTGAAGGTGATGCTTGCTATGGTGAAGGTGATGCTTTCTATGGTGAAGGTGATGCTTGGTATGTTGAAGGTGATGCTTGGTATGGTGAAGGTGATGCTTGGTATGGTGAAGGTGATACCTGGTATGGTGAAGGTGATACTTGGTATGGTGAAGGTGATACTTGGTATGGTGAAGGTGATACTTGGTATGGTGAAGGTGATACTTGGTACAGTGAAGGTGATACTTGGTATGGTGAAGGTGATACTTGGTACGGTGAAGGTGATACTTGGTACGGTGAAGGTGATACTTGGTACGGTGAAGGTGATACTTGGTACGGTGAAGGTGATACTTGGTACGGTGAAGGTGATACTTGGTACGGTGAAGGTGATACTTGGTACGGTGAAGGTGATGCTTGGTACGGTGAAGGTGATGCTTGGTACGGTGAAGGTGATGCTTGGTACGGTGAAGGTGATGCTTGCTATGGTGAAGGTGATGCTTGCTATGGTGAAGGTGATGCTTGCTAAGGTGAAGGTGATGCTTGCTATGGTGAAGGTGATGCTTGCTATGGTGAAGGTGATGCTTGCTATGGTGAAGGTGATGCTTGCTATGGTGAAGGTGATGCTTGCTATGGTGAAGGTGATGCTTGCTATGGTGAAGGTGATGCTTGCTATGGTGAAGGTGATGCTTGCTATGGTGAAGGTGATGCTTGCTATGGTGAAGGTGATGCTTGGTATGGAAGGTGATGCTTGCTATGGTGAAGGTGATGCTTGCTATGGTGAAGGTGATGCTTGCTATGGTGAAGGTGATGCTTGCTATGGTGAAGGTGATGCTTAGTATGGTGAAGGTGATGCTTGGTATGGTGAAGGTGATGCTTGGTATGGTGAAGGTGATGCTTGGTATGGTGAAGGTGATGCTTGGTATGGTGAAGGTGATGCTTGGTATGGTGAAGGTGATGCTTGGTGTGGTGAAGGTGATGCTTGGTATGGTGAAGGTGATGCTTGGTATGGTGAAGGTGATGCTTGGTGTGGTGAAGGTGATGCTTGGTATGGTGAAGGTGATGCTTGGTATGGTGAAGGTGATGCTTGGTATGGTGAAGGTGATGCTTGGTATGGTGAAGGTGATGCTTGCTATGGTGGAGGTGATGCTTGCTATGGTGAAGGTGATGCTTGGTATGGTGAAGGTGATGCTTGGTATGGTGAAGGTGATGCTTGCTATGGTGGAGGTGATGCTTGCTATGGTGAAGGTGATGCTTGCTATGGTGAAGGTGATGCTTGCTATGGTGAAGGTGATGCTTGCTATGGTGAAGGTGATGCTTGCTATGGTGAAGGTGATGCTTGCTATGGTGAAGGTGATGCTTGCTATGGTGAAGGTGATGCTTGCTATGGTGAAGGTGATGCTTGCTATGGTGGAGGTGATGCTTGCTATGGTGGAAGTGATGCTTGCTATGGTGGAGGTGATGCTTGCTATGGTGGAGTTGATGCTTGCTATGGTGGAGGTGATGCTTGCTATGGTGGAGGTGATGCTTGCTATGGTGGAGGTGATGCTTGCTATGGTGAAGGTGGTGCTCGGTATGGTGAAGGTGGTGCTTGCTATGGTGAAGGTGATGCTTGGTATGGTGAAGGTGATGCTTGGTATGGTGAAGGTGATGCTTGGTATGTTGAAGGTGATGCTTGGTATGGTGAAGGTGATGCTTGGTATGGTGAAGGTGATGCTTGGTATGGTGAAGGTGATGCTTGGTATGGTGAAGGTGATGCTTGGTATGGTGAAGGTGATGCTTGGTATGGTGAAGGTGATGCTTGGTATGGTGAAGGTGATGCTTGGTATGGTGAAGGTGATGCTTGGAATGGTGAAGGTGATGCTTGGTATGGTGAAGGTGATGCTTGCTATGGTGGAGGTGATGCTTGCTATGGTGAAGGTGATGCTTGGTATGGTGAAGGTGATGCTTGGTATGATGAAGGTGATGCTTGCTATGGTGGAGGTGATGCTTGCTATGGTGAAGGTGATGCTTGCTATGGTGAAGGTGATGCTTGCTATGGTGAAGGTGATGCTTGCTATGGTGAAGGTGATGCTTGCTATGGTGAAGGTGATGCTTGCTATGGTGAAGGTGATGCTTGCTATGGTGAAGGTGATGCTTGCTATGGTGAAGGTGATGCTTGCTATGCTGGAGGTGATGCTTGCTATGGTGGAAGTGATGCTTCCTATGGTGGAGGTGATGCTTGCTATGGTGAAGGTGATGCTTGCTATGCTGGAGGTGATGCTTGCTATGGTGGAAGTGATGCTTCCTATGGTGGAGGTGATGCTTGCTATGGTGGAGTTGATGCTTGCTATGGTGGAGGTGATGCTTGCTATGGTGGAGGTGATGCTTGCTATGGTGAAGGTGGTGCTTGCTATGGTGAAGGTGATGCTTGCTATGGTGAAGGTGATGCTTGCTATGGTGAATGTGATGCTTGCTATGGTGAAGGTGGTGCTTGGTATGGTGAAGGTGATGCTTGCTATGGTGAAGGTGATGCTTGGTATGGTGAAGGTGATGCTTGGTATGGTGAAGGTGATGCTTGGTATGGTGAAGGTGATGCTTGGTATGTTGAAGGTGATGCTTGGTATGGTGAAGGTGATGCTTGGTATGGTGAAGGTGTTGCTTGGTATGGTGAAGGTGATGCTTGGTATGGTGAAGGTGTTGCTTGGTATGGTGAAGGTGATGCTTGGTATGGTGAAGGTGATGCTTGGTATGGTGAAGGTGATGCTTGGTATGGTGAAGGTGATGCTTGCTATGGTGAAAGTGATGCTTGCTATGGTGAAGGTGATGCTTGGTATGGTGAAGGTGATGCTTGGTATGGAAGGTGATGCTTGCTATGGTGAAGGTGATGCTTGCTATGGTGAAGGTGATGCTTGCTATGGTGAAGGTGATGCTTGGTATGGTGAAGGTGATGCTTGGTATGGTGAAGGTGATGCTTAGTATGGTGAAGGTGATGCTTGGTATGGTGAAGGTGATGCTTGGTATGGTGAAGGTGATGCTTGGTATGGTGAAGGTGATGCTTGGTATGGTGAAGGTGATGCTTGGTATGGTGAAGGTGATACTTGGTACGGTGAAGGTGATACTTGGTACGGTGAAGGTGATACTTGGTACGGTGAAGGTGATGCTTGCTATGGTGGAGGTGATGCTTGCTATGGTGGAGGTGATGCTTGCTATGCTGGAGGTGATGCTTGCTATGCTGGAGGTGATGCTTGCTATGGTGGAGGTGATGCTTGCTATGGTGGAGGTGATGCTTGCTATGGTGGAGGTGATGCTTGCTATGGTGAAGGTGATGCTTGCTATGGTGAAGGTGATGCTTGCTATGGTGAAGGTGATGCTTGCTATGGTGAAGGTGATGCTTTCTATGGTGAAGGTGATGCTTGCTATGGTGGAGGTGATGCTTGCTATTGTGGAGATGATGCTTGCTATGCTGGAGGTGATGCTTGCTATGGTGGAGGTGATGCTTGCTATGGTGGAGGTGATGCTTGCTATGGTGGAGGTGATGCTTGCTATGGTGGAGGTGATGCTTGCTATGGTGGAGGTGATGCTTGCTATGGTGAAGGTGATGCTTGCTATGGTGAAGGTGATGCTTGCAATGGTGAATGTGATACTTGCTATGGTGAAGGTGATGCTTGCTATGGTGAAGGTGATGCTTGCTATGGTGAAGGTGATGCTTGCTATTGTGAAGGTGATGCTTGCTTTGGTGAAGGTGATGCTTGCTATGGTGGAGGTGATGCTTGCTATGGTGAAGGTGATGCTTGCTATGGTGAAGGTGATGCTTCCTATGGTGAAGGTGATGCTTGGTATGGTGAAGGTGATGCTTGCTATGGTGAAGGTGAGGCTTGCTATGGTGAAGGTGATGCTTGGTATGGTGAAGGTGATGCTTGGTATGGTGAAGGTGATGCTTGGTATGGTGAAGTGATGCTTGGTATGGTGAAGGTGATGCTTGGTATGGTGAAGTTGATGCTTGGTATGGTGAAGGTGATGCTTGCTATGGTGAAGGTGATGCTTGCTATGGTGAAGGTGATGCTTGCTATGGTGAAGGTGATGCTTGGTATGGTGAAGGTGATGCTTGCTATGGTGAAGGTGATGCTTGCTATGGTGAAGGTGATGCTTGCTATGGTGAAGGTGATGCTTGCTATGGTGAAGGTGATGCTTGCTATGGTGAAGGTGATGCTTGCTATGGTGAAGGTGATGCTTGGTATGGTGAAGGTGATGCTTGCTATGGTGAAGGTGATACTTGGTATGGTGAAGGTGATGCTTGCTATGGTGAAGGTGATACTTGGTACAGTGAAGGTGATACTTGGTACGGTGAAGGTGATACTTGGTACGGTGAAGGTGATACTTGGTACGGTGAAGGTGATACTTGGTACGGTGAAGGTGATACTTGGTACGGTGAAGGTGATGCTTGGTACGGTGAAGGTGATACTTGGTACGGTGAAGGTGATACTTGGTACGGTGAAGGTGATGCTTGCTATGGTGAAGGTGATGCTTGCTATGGTGAAGGTGATGCTTGCTATGGTGAAGGTGATGCTTGCTATGGTGAAGGTGATGCTTGCTATGGTGAAGGTGATGCTTGCTATGGTGAAGGTGATGCTTGCTATGGTGAAGGTGATGCTTGCTACGGTGAAGGGGATGCTTGCTACGGTGAAGGTGATGCTTGCTACGGTGAAGGTGATGCTTGCTACGGTGAAGGTGATGCTTGCTACGGTGAAGGTGATGCTTGCTACGGTGAAGGTGATGCTTGCTACGGTGAAGGTGATGCTTGCTACGGTGAAGGTGATGCTTGCTACGGTGAAGGTGATGCTTGCTACTGTGAAGGTGATGCTTGCTACGGTGAAGGTGATGCTTGCTACGGTGAAGGTGATGCTTGCTACGGTGAAGGTGATGCTTGCTACGGTGAAGGTGATGCTTGCTACGGTGAAGGTGATGCTTGCTACGGTGAAGGTGATGCTTGCTACGGTGAAGGTGATGCTTGCTACGGTGAAGGTGATGCTTGCTACGGTGAAGGTGATGCTATGGTGAAGGTGATGCTTGCTATGGTGAAGGTGATGCTTGCTATGGTGAAGGTGATGCTTGCTATGGTGAAGGTGACGCTTGCTATGGTGACGCTTGCTATGGTGAAGGTGACGCTTGCTATGGTGAAGGTGATGCTTGCTATCGTGAAGGTGATGCTTGGTATGGTGAAGGTGATGCTTGGTATGGTGAAGGTGATGCTTGGTATGGTGAAGGTGATGCTTGGTTTTTGGAAGGTGATGCTTGGTATGGTGAAGGTGATGCTTGGTATGGTGAAGGTGATGCTTGGTATGGTGAAGGTGATGCTTGCTATGGTGAAGGTGATGCTTGCTATGGTGAAGGTGATGCTTGCTATGGTGAAGGTGATGCTTGTTATGGTGAAGGTGATGCTTGCTATGGTGAAGGTGATGCTTGCTATGGTGAAGGTGATGCTTGCTATGGTGAAGGTGATGCTTGCTATGGTGAAGGTGATGCTTGCTATGGTGAAGGTGATGCTTGCTATGGTGAAGGTGATGCTTGCTATGGTGAAGGTGATGCTTGCTATGGTGAAGGAGATGCTTGCTATGGTGAAGGTGATGCTTGCTATGGTGAAGGTGATGCTTGCTATGGTGAAGGTGATGCTTGCTATGGTGAAGGCGATGATTGCTATGGTGAAGGCGATGCTTGCTATGGTGAAGGTGATGCTTGGTATGTTGAAGGTGATGCTTGGTATGGTGAAGGTGATGCTTGGTATGGTGAAGGTGATGCTTGGTATGGTGAAGGTGATACTTGGTATGGTGAAGGTGATACTTGGTATGGTGAAGGTGATGTTTGGTATGGTGAAGGTGATACTTGGTATGGTGAAGGTGATAATTGGTATGGTGAAGGTGATACTTGGTATGGTGAAGGTGATACTTGGTACGGTGAAGGTGATACTTGTTACGGTGAAGGTGATACTTGGTACGGTGAAGGTGATACTTGGTACGGTGAAGGTGATACTTGGTACAGTGAAGGTGATGCTTGGTACGGTGAAGGTGATGCTTGGTACGGTGAAGGTGATGCTTGGTACGGTGAAGGTGATCCTTGGTACGGTGAAGGTGATGCTTGGTACGGTGAAGGTGATACTTGCTATGGTGAAGGTGATGCTTGCTATGGTGAAGGTGATGCTTGCTATGGTGAAGGTGATGCTTGCTATGGTGAAGGTGATGCTTGCTATGGTGAAGGTGATGCTTGCTATGGTGAAGGTGATGCTTGCTATGGTGAAGGTGATGCTTGCTATGGTGAAGGTGATGCTTGCTATGGTGAAGGTGATGCTTGCTATGGTGAAGGTGATGCTTGCTATGGTGAAGGTGATGCTTGCTATGGTGAACGTGATGCTTGCTATGGTGAAGGTGATGCTTGGTATGGTCAAGGTGATGCTTGCTATGGTGAAGGTGATGCTTGGTATGGAAGGTGATGCTTGCTATGGTGAAGGTGATGCTTGCTATGGTGAAGGTGATGCTTGGTATGGTGAAGGTGATGCTTGCTATGGTGAAGGTCATGCTTGCTATGGTGAAGGTCATGCTTGCTATGGTGAAGGTGATGCTTGGTATGGTGAAGGTGATGCTTGGTATGGTGAAGGTGATGCTTGGTATGGTGAAGGTGATGCTTGGTATGGTGAAGGTGATGCTTGGTATGGTGAAGGTGATGCTTGGTATGGTGAAGGTGATGCTTGGTATGGTGAAGGTGATGCTTGGTATGGTGAAGGTGATGCTTGGTATGGTGAAGGTGATGCTTGGTACAGTGAAGGTGATACTTGGTACGGTGAAGGTGATACTTGGTACGGTGAAGGTGATACTTGGTACGGTGAAGGTGATACTTGGTACGGTGAAGGTGATGCTTGGTACGGTGAAGGTGATGCTTGGTACGGTGAAGGTGATGCTTGGTACGGTGAAGGTGATCCTTGGTACGGTGAAGGTGATGCTTGGTACAGTGAAGGTGATGCTTGCTATGGTGAAGGTGATGCTTGCTATGGTGAAGGTGATGCTTGCTATGGTGAAGGTGATGCTTGCTATGGTGAAGGTGATGCTTGCTATGGTGAAGGTGATGCTTGCTATGGTGAAGGTGATGCTTGCTATGGTGAAGGTGATGCTTGCTATGGTCAAGGTGATGCTTGCTATGGTGAAGGTGATGCTTGCTATGGTGAAGGTGATGCTTGGTATGGAAGGTGATGCTTGCTATGGTGAAGGTGATGCTTGCTATGGTGAAGGTGATGCTTGCTACGGTGAAGGTGATGCTTGCTACGGTGAAGGTGATGCTTGCTACGGTGAAGGTGATGCTTGCTACGGTGAAGGTGATGCTTGCTACGGTGAAGGTGATGCTTGCTACGGTGAAGGTGATGCTTGCTATGGTGAAGGTGATGCTTGCTATGGTGAAGGTGATGTTTGCTATGGTGAAGGTGATGCTTGCTATGGTGAAGGTGATGCTTGCTATGGTGAAGGTGATGCTTGCTATGGTGAAGGTGATGCTTGCTATGGTGAAGGTGATGCTTGGTATGGTGAAGGTGATGCTTGGTAAGGTGAAGGTGATGCTTGGTATGGTGAAGTGATGCTTGGTATGGTGAAGGTGATGCTTGGTATGGTGAAGTTGATGCTTGGTATGGTGAAGGTGATGCTTGCTATGGTGAAGGTGATGCTTGCTATGGTGAAGGTGATGCTTGCTATGGTGAAGGTGATGCTTGGTATGGTGAAGGTGATGCTTGCTATGGTGAAGGTGATGCTTGCTATGGTGAAGGTGATGCTTGCTATGGTGAAGGTGATGCTTGCTATGGTGAAGGTGATGCTTGCTATGGTGAAGGTGATGCTTGCTATGGTGAAGGTGATGCTTGGTATGGTGAAGGTGATGCTTGCTATGGTGAAGGTGATACTTGGTATGGTGAAGGTGATGCTTGCTATGGTGAAGGTGATACTTGGTACAGTGAAGGTGATACTTGGTACGGTGAAGGTGATACTTGGTACGGTGAAGGTGATACTTGGTACGGTGAAGGTGATACTTGGTACGGTGAAGGTGATACTTGGTACGGTGAAGGTGATGCTTGGTACGGTGAAGGTGATACTTGGTACGGTGAAGGTGATACTTGGTACGGTGAAGGTGATGCTTGCTATGGTGAAGGTGATGCTTGCTATGGTGAAGGTGATGCTTGCTATGGTGAAGGTGATGCTTGCTATGGTGAAGGTGATGCTTGCTATGGTGAAGGTGATGCTTGCTATGGTGAAGGTGATGCTTGCTATGGTGAAGGTGATGCTTGCTACGGTGAAGGGGATGCTTGCTACGGTGAAGGTGATGCTTGCTACGGTGAAGGTGATGCTTGCTACGGTGAAGGTGATGCTTGCTACGGTGAAGGTGATGCTTGCTACGGTGAAGGTGATGCTTGCTACGGTGAAGGTGATGCTTGCTACGGTGAAGGTGATGCTTGCTATGGTGAAGGTGATGCTTGCTATGGTGAAGGTGATGCTTGCTATGGTGAAGGTGATGCTTGCTATGGTGAAGGTGATGCTTGCTATGGTGAAGGTGATGCTTGCTATGGTGAAGGTGATGCTTGCTATGGTCAAGGTGATGCTTGCTATGGTCAAGGTGATGCTTGCTATGGTGAAGGTGATGCTTGCTATGGTGAAGGTGATGCTTGGTATGGAAGGTGATGCTTGCTATGGTGAAGGTGATGCTTGCTATGGTGAAGGTGATGCTTGCTACGGTGAAGGTGATGCTTGCTACGGTGAAGGTGATGCTTGCTACGGTGAAGGTGATGCTTGCTACGGTGAAGGTGATGCTTGCTACGGTGAAGGTGATGCTTGCTATGGTGAAGGTGATGCTTGCTATGGTGAAGGTGATGTTTGCTATGGTGAAGGTGATGTTTGCTATGGTGAAGGTGATGCTTGCTATGGTGAAGGTGATGCTTGCTATGGTGAAGGTGATGCTTGCTATGGTGAAGGTGATGCTTGCTATGGTGAAGGTGATGCTTGGTATGGTGAAGGTGATGCTTGGTATGGTGAAGGTGATGCTTGGTATGGTGAAGTGATGCTTGGTATGGTGAAGGTGATGCTTGGTATGGTGAAGTTGATGCTTGGTATGGTGAAGGTGATGCTTGCTATGGTGAAGGTGATGCTTGCTATGGTGAAGGTGATGCTTGCTATGGTGAAGGTGATGCTTGGTACGGTGAAGGTGATACTTGCTACGGTGAAGGTGATGCTTGCTACGGTGAAGGTGATGCTTGCTACGGTGAAGGTGATGCTTGCTACGGTGAAGGTGATGCTTGCTACGGTGAAGGTGATGCTTGCTACGGTGAAGGTGATGCTTGCTACGGTGAAGGTGATGCTTGCTATTGTGAAGGTGATGCTTGCTACGGTGAAGGTGATGCTTGCTACGGTGAAGGTGATGCTTGCTACGGTGAAGGTGATGCTTGCTACGGTGAAGGTGATGCTTGCTACGGTGAAGGTGATGCTTGCTACGGTGAAGGTGATGCTTGCTACGGTGAAGGTGATGCTTGCTACGGTGAAGGTGATGCTATGGTGAAGGTGATGCTTGCTATGGTGAAGGTGATGCTTGCTATGGTGAAGGTGATGCTTGCTATGGTGAAGGTGACGCTTGCTATGGTGACGCTTGCTATGGTGAAGGTGACGCTTGCTATGGTGAAGGTGATGCTTGCTATCGTGAAGGTGATGCTTGGTATGGTGAAGGTGATGCTTGGTATGGTGAAGGTGATGCTTGGTATGGTGAAGGTGATGCTTGGTATGGTGAAGGTGATGCTTGGTATGGTGAAGGTGATGCTTGGTATGGTGAAGGTGATGCTTGCTATGGTGAAGGTGATGCTTGCTATGGTGAAGGTGATGCTTGTTATTGTGAAGGTGATGCTTGCTATGGTGAAGGTGATGCTTGCTATGGTGAAGGTGATGCTTGCTATGGTGAAGGTGATGCTTGCTATGGTGAAGGTGATGCTTGCTATGGTGAAGGTGATGCTTGCTATGGTGAAGGTGATGCTTGCTATGGTGAAGGTGATGCTTGCTATGGTGAAGGAGATGCTTGCTATGGTGAAGGTGATGCTTGCTATGGTGAAGGTGATGCTTGCTATGGTGAAGGTGATGCTTGCTATGGTGAAGGCGATGATTGCTATGGTGAAGGCGATGCTTGCTATGGTGAAGGTGATGCTTGGTATGTTGAAGGTGATGCTTGGTATGGTGAAGGTGATGCTTGGTATGGTGAAGGTGATGCTTGGTATGGTGAAGGTGATACTTGGTATGGTGAAGGTGATACTTGGTATGGTGAAGGTGATATTTGGTATGGTGAAGGTGATACTTGGTATGGTGAAGGTGATAATTGGTATGGTGAAGGTGATACTTGGTAAGGTGAAGGTGATACTTGGTACGGTGAAGGTGATACTTGGTACGGTGAAGGTGATACTTGGTACGGTGAAGGTGATACTTGGTACAGTGAAGGTGATGCTTGGTACGGTGAAGGTGATGCTTGGTACGGTGAAGGTGATGCTTGGTACGGTGAAGGTGATCCTTGGTACGGTGAAGGTGATGCTTGGTACGGTGAAGGTGATGCTTGCTATGGTGAAGGTGATGCTTGCTATGGTGAAGGTGATGCTTGCTATGGTGAAGGTGATGCTTGCTATGGTGAAGGTGATGCTTGCTATGGTGAAGGTGATGCTTGCTATGGTGAAGGTGATGCTTGCTATGGTGAAGGTGATGCTTGCTATGGTGAAGGTGATGCTTGCTATGGTGAAGGTGATGCTTGCTATGGTGAAGGTGATGCTTGCTATGGTGAAGGTGATGCTTGCTATGGTGAACGTGATGCTTGCTATGGTGAAGGTGATGCTTGGTATGGTCAAGGTGATGCTTGCTATGGTGAAGGTGATGCTTGGTATGGAAGGTGATGCTTGCTATGGTGAAGGTGATGCTTGCTATGGTGAAGGTGATGCTTGGTATGGTGAAGGTGATGCTTGCTATGGTGAAGGTGATGCTTGCTATGGTGAAGGTCATGCTTGCTATGGTGAAGGTGATGCTTGGTATGGTGAAGGTCATGCTTGGTATGGTGAAGGTGATGCTTGGTATGGTGAAGGTGATGCTTGGTATGGTGAAGGTGATGCTTGGTATGGTGAAGGTGATGCTTGGTATGGTGAAGGTGATGCTTGGTATGGTGAAGGTGATGCTTGGTATGGTGAAGGTGATGCTTGCTATGGTGAAGGTGATGCTTGCTATGGTGAAGGTGATGCTTGCTATGGTGAAGGTGATGCTTGGTATGGAAGGTGATGCTTGCTATGGTGAAGGTGATGCTTGCTATGGTGAAGGTGATGCTTGCTATGGTGAAGGTGATGCTTAGTATGGTGAAGGTGATGCTTGGTATGGTGAAGGTGATGCTTGGTATGGTGAAGGTGATGCTTGGTATGGTGAAGGTGATGCTTGGTATGGTGAAGGTGATGCTTGGTATGGTGAAGGTGATGCTTGGTGTGGTGAAGGTGATGCTTGGTATGGTGAAGATGATGCTTGGTATGGTGAAGGTGATGCTTGGTGTGGTGAAGGTGATGCTTGGTATGGTGAAGGTGATGCTTGGTATGGTGAAGGTGATGCTTGGTATGGTGAAGGTGATGCTTGGTATGGTGAAGGTGATGCTTGCTATGGTGGAGGTGATGCTTGCTATGGTGAAGGTGATGCTTGGTATGGTGAAGGTGATGCTTGGTATGGTGAAGGTGATGCTTGCTATGGTGGAGGTGATGCTTGCTATGGTGAAGGTGATGCTTGCTATGGTGAAGGTGATGCTTGCTATGGTGAAGGTGATGCTTGCTATGGTGAAGGTGATGCTTGCTATGGTGAAGGTGATGCTTGCTATGGTGAAGGTGATGCTTGCTATGGTGAAGGTGATGCTTGCTATGGTGAAGGTGATGCTTGCTATGGTGGAGGTGATGCTTGCTATGGTGGAAGTGATGCTTGCTATGGTGGAGGTGATGCTTGCTATGGTGGAGTTGATGCTTGCTATGGTGGAGGTGATGCTTGCTATGGTGGAGGTGATGCTTGCTATGGTGGAGGTGATGCTTGCTATGGTGAAGGTGGTGCTCGGTATGGTGAAGGTGGTGCTTGCTATGGTGAAGGTGATGATTGGTATGGTGAAGGTGATGCTTGGTATGGTGAAGGTGATGCTTGGTATGTTGAAGGTGATGCTTGGTATGGTGAAGGTGATGCTTGGTATGGTGAAGGTGATGCTTGGTATGGTGAAGGTGATGCTTGGTATGGTGAAGGTGATGCTTGGTATGGTGAAGGTGATGCTTGGTATGGTGAAGGTGATGCTTGGTATGGTGAAGGTGATGCTTGGTATGGTGAAGGTGATGCTTGGTATGGTGAAGGTGATGCTTGGAATGGTGAAGGTGATGCTTGGTATGGTGAAGGTGATGCTTGCTATGGTGGAGGTGATGCTTGCTATGGTGAAGGTGATGCTTGGTATGGTGAAGGTGATGCTTGGTATGATGAAGGTGATGCTTGCTATGGTGGAGGTGATGCTTGCTATGGTGAAGGTGATGCTTGCTATGGTGAAGGTGATGCTTGCTATGGTGAAGGTGATGCTTGCTATGGTGAAGGTGATGCTTGCTATGGTGAAGGTGATGCTTGCTATGGTGAAGGTGATGCTTGCTATGGTGAAGGTGATGCTTGCTATGGTGAAGGTGATGCTTGCTATGCTGGAGGTGATGCTTGCTATGGTGGAAGTGATGCTTCCTATGGTGGAGGTGATGCTTGCTATGGTGAAGGTGATGCTTGCTATGCTGGAGGTGATGCTTGCTATGGTGGAAGTGATGCTTCCTATGGTGGAGGTGATGCTTGCTATGGTGGAGTTGATGCTTGCTATGGTGGAGGTGATGCTTGCTATGGTGGAGGTGATGCTTGCTATGGTGAAGGTGGTGCTTGCTATGGTGAAGGTGATGCTTGCTATGGTGAAGGTGATGCTTGCTATGGTGAATGTGATGCTTGCTATGGTGAAGGTGGTGCTTGGTATGGTGAAGGTGATGCTTGCTATGGTGAAGGTGATGCTTGGTATGGTGAAGGTGATGCTTGGTATGGTGAAGGTGATGCTTGGTATGGTGAAGGTGATGCTTGGTATGTTGAAGGTGATGCTTGGTATGGTGAAGGTGATGCTTGGTATGGTGAAGGTGTTGCTTGGTATGGTGAAGGTGATGCTTGGTATGGTGAAGGTGTTGCTTGGTATGGTGAAGGTGATGCTTGGTATGGTGAAGGTGATGCTTGGTATGGTGAAGGTGATGCTTGGTATGGTGAAGGTGATGCTTGCTATGGTGAAGGTGATGCTTGCTATGGTGAAGGTGATGCTTGGTATGGTGAAGGTGATGCTTGGTATGGAAGGTGATGCTTGCTATGGTGAAGGTGATGCTTGCTATGGTGAAGGTGATGCTTGCTATGGTGAAGGTGATGCTTGGTATGGTGAAGGTGATGCTTGGTATGGTGAAGGTGATGCTTAGTATGGTGAAGGTGATGCTTGGTATGGTGAAGGTGATGCTTGGTATGGTGAAGGTGATGCTTGGTATGGTGAAGGTGATGCTTGGTATGGTGAAGGTGATGCTTGGTACGGTGAAGGTGATACTTGGTACGGTGAAGGTGATACTTGGTACGGTGAAGGTGATACTTGGTACGGTGAAGGTGATGCTTGCTATGGTGGAGGTGATGCTTGCTATGGTGGAGGTGATGCTTGCTATGCTGGAGGTGATGCTTGCTATGCTGGAGGTGATGCTTGCTATGGTGGAGGTGATGCTTGCTATGGTGGAGGTGATGCTTGCTATGGTGGAGGTGATGCTTGCTATGGTGAAGGTGATGCTTGCTATGGTGAAGGTGATGCTTGCTATGGTGAAGGTGATGCTTGCTATGGTGAAGGTGATGCTTTCTATGGTGAAGGTGATGCTTGCTATGGTGGAGGTGATGCTTGCTATTGTGGAGATGATGCTTGCTATGCTGGAGGTGATGCTTGCTATGGTGGAGGTGATGCTTGCTATGGTGGAGGTGATGCTTGCTATGGTGGAGGTGATGCTTGCTATGGTGGAGGTGATGCTTGCTATGGTGGAGGTGATGCTTGCTATGGTGAAGGTGATGCTTGCTATGGTGAAGGTGATGCTTGCAATGGTGAATGTGATACTTGCTATGGTGAAGGTGATGCTTGCTATGGTGAAGGTGATGCTTGCTATGGTGAAGGTGATGCTTGCTATTGTGAAGGTGATGCTTGCTTTGGTGAAGGTGATGCTTGCTATGGTGGAGGTGATGCTTGCTATGGTGAAGGTGATGCTTGCTATGGTGAAGGTGATGCTTCCTATGGTGAAGGTGATGCTTGGTATGGTGAAGGTGATGCTTGCTATGGTGAAGGTGAGGCTTGCTATGGTGAAGGTGATGCTTGGTATGGTGAAGGTGATGCTTGGTATGGTGAAGGTGGTACTTGGTATGGTGAAGGTGATGCTTGCTATGGTGAAGGTGAT
Source organism: Amblyomma mixtum (assembly GCF_055824585.1). Taxonomy (NCBI): domain Eukaryota; kingdom Metazoa; phylum Arthropoda; class Arachnida; order Ixodida; family Ixodidae; genus Amblyomma; species Amblyomma mixtum. The sequence continues at coordinate 322,277,516 of NC_143014.1, forward strand.
GCTTGCTATGGTGAAGGTGATGCTTGCTATGCTGGAGGTGATGCTTGCTATGGTGGAAGTGATGCTTCCTATGGTGGAGGTGATGCTTGCTATGGTGGAGTTGATGCTTGCTATGGTGGAGGTGATGCTTGCTATGGTGGAGGTGATGCTTGCTATGGTGGAGGTGCTGCTTGCTATGGTGGAGGTGATGTTTGCTATGGTGGAGGTGATGCTTGCTATGGTGAAGGTGATGCTTGCTATGGTGAAGGTGATGCTTGCTATGGTGAATGTGATGCCTGCTATGGTGAAGGTGGTGCTTGGTATGGTGAAGGTGATGCTTGCTATGGTGAAGGTGATGCTTGGTATGGTGAAGGTGATGCTTGGTATGGTGAAGGTGATGCTTGGTATGGTGAAGGTGATGCTTGGTATGTTGAAGGTGATGCTTGGTATGGTGAAGGTGTTGCTTGGTATGGTGAAGGTGTTGCTTGGTATGGTGAAGGTGATGCTTGGTATGGTGAAGGCGTTGCTTGGTATGGTGAAGGTGATGCTTGGTATGGTGAAGGTGATGCTTGGTATGGTGAAGGTGATGCTTGGTATGGTGAAGGTGATGCTTGGTATGGTGAAGGTGATGCTTGGTATGGTGAAGGTGATGCTTGGTATGGTGACAGTGATGCTTGGTATGGTGAAGGTGATGCTTGGTATGTTGAAGGTGATGCTTGGTATGGTGAAGGTGACGCTTGGTATGGTGAAGGTGACGCTTGGTATGGTGAAGGTGATACTTGGTATGGTGAAGCTGATACTTGGTATGGTGAAGGTGATGCTTGCTATGGTGAAGGTGATGCTTGCTATGGTGAAGGTGATGCTTGCTGTGGTGAAGGTGATGCTTGCTATGGTGAAGGTGATGCTTGCTATGGTGAAGGTGATGCTTGCTATGGTGAAGGTGATGCTTGCTATGGTGAAGGTGATGCTTGCTATGGAGGAGGTGATGCTTGCTATGGTGGAAGTGATGCTTGCTATGGTGGAGGTGATGCTTGCTATGGTGGAGTTGATGCTTGCTATGGTGGAGGTGATGCTTGCTATGGTGGAGGTGATGCTTGCTATGGTGGAGGTGATGCTTGATATGGTGGAGGTGATGCTTGCTATGGTGGAGGTGATGCTTGGTATGGTGAAGGTGATGCTTGGTATGGTGAAGGTGATGCTTGGTATGGTGAAGGTGATGCTTGGTATGTTGAAGGTGATGCTTGGTATGGTGAAGGTGTTGCTTGGTATGGTGAAGGTGTTGCTTGGTATGGTGAAGGTGATGCTTGGTATGGTGAAGGCGTTGCTTGGTATGGTGAAGGTGATGCTTGGTATGGTGAAGGTGATGCTTGGTATGTTGAAGGTGATGCTTGGTATGGTGAAGGTGACGCTTGGTATGGTGAAGGTGACGCTTGGTATGGTGAAGGTGATACTTGGTATGGTGAAGGTGATACTTGGTATGGTGAAGGTGATGCTTGCTATGGTGAAGGTGATGCTTGCTATGGTGAAGGTGATGCTTGCTATGGTGAAGGTGATGCTTGCTATGGTGAAGGTGATGCTTGCTATGGAGGAGGTGATGCTTGCTATGGTGGAAGTGATGCTTGCTATGGTGGAGGTGATGCTTGCTATGGTGGAGTTGATGCTTGCTATGGTGGAGGTGATGCTTGCTATGGTGGAGGTGATGCTTGCTATGGTGAAGGTGATGCTTGGTATGGTGAAGCTGATGCTTGGAATGGTGAGGTGATGCTTGGTATGGTGAAGGTGATGCTTGCTATGGTGGAGGTGATGCTTGCTATGGTGAAGGTGATGCTTGGTATGGTGAAGGTGATGCTTGGTATGGTGGAGGTGATGCTTGCTATGGTGGAGGTGATGCTTGCTATGGTGAAGGTGATGCTTGCTATGGTGAAGGTGATGCTTGCTATGGTGAAGGTGATGCTTGCTATGGTGAAGGTGATGCTTGCTATGGTGAAGGTGATGCTTGCTATGGTGAAGGTGATGCTTGCTATGGTGAAGGTGATGCTTGCTATGGTGAAGGTGATGCTTGCTATGGTGAAGGTGATGCTTGCTATGGTGAAGGTTGTGGGAATCTGGCTTTCCGCCGTCGCCTTTGCGCGGCTGTGCCGGCCGCCCGCGTTGTTTCTCCTCTTTCCCTTGCTCCCGCCTCAGGCGGTGGAGAGGCGGCTGGGTGACTAATAACTGTCATTTAGCCACATCTCCGCCCCGGCTCCCCAAGGGCCTTTGCCGTTGGCGCCTTTTGGCGGGAATTCGGGACCCCGCTTTGGGCGGCCGCGCGCCGCGCGACCGTCCGAGCGGGGCCCCGAGAGAGAGAGAGATCCCTCCGAGACAGCGTAAGGTGCGTACGTTACTGTTTGTCCGTGCCGGCTTTGCCGCTCGGACCAGTGCTTACTCGAGCCCGCCCGCACGTGTCCTCTGACCTGCAGCGGCTCGAGCCTGTCCAGCGGGGTCCAGCGACCTCTGACAGGCGTACCTTGCGTTGAATGCCCACTCTCTCTCGCAACCGGCCCAACGGTCGACACGAGAGAGAGATCACAGCACTGCCGCGGGGACATTCTCCTGCAGCGGCGTGTTAGCGGCGCGCATTACTCGAGTCGCTTCGTGCGCGCAGCGGAGCCTTGCTCCTCGCGCGCCCCCGGGACGGGGTGACGATTGAGTGTGGGTGTACTGCTGAAGGACGACGTGAATAAACGTCTCCTTTGTGAACTTGGAGGCCTATTTCTTTGCGGCGAATCGCTCTCCTCCCAGCGGAGGTTGAGTGCGCCGCCACGGTGTCCCAGTGGTGTGTGGTGACGGCTGATCGGGGCCCTTGGCTCGCGCGAAGCTCGAACCCGCGGTGGGTGGTGGCCTGTGTCCACTTAGAAACCCACAACTGGCGCCCAACGTGCTAAGTCATTGGCGCTTACGCCTTTGATGGCACATTAGCCGAGCAGGTCGCCTTGACGATCACGCTTGCGCACCGTGTCTACCACCCCCAGCGCGGCACTCGGCAGCTACATGTCGGCTCCTTACGGAGTTGTAGCGTCGTTTGATGCGCTGGCTGCTGTTCCTTCGAATAGCTAGACACCGTGGTTGGCCGCGGCCCCCATTGGGGTTTACGGTGACACAACCCAAAATGTTGACCACGTGGCTCCCATTGGAGCTGTATCGGAAGCACCCTGCGGTGCATCCGCTGGTCACATGCCTCAGCTGTGCATGCTTTCCGCCCAGTGCGAAAGCAGTTCGTGTCACGCTGCCGCAACCGGCAGTTTCGAACAGCAGCAGCCGTGCCCCGCGAGCAGTCAATTCTGCTCTGGGAACGGCGAGGCGCTGGCCCGGTTCCCTGTGGAAACCACGCCGCTCATCGAACTAGGAGCCTTGCCTCCCTCGTTCGTGCAGCCCACCCAAGCCTCCACTGAGGCAGGGGTGCAGTGCGCTTAGTTGGCTGATGCGGCTCCGCGAGCCTGCGGGTCGGCTGGCGCGCTGGGCTCTCCTGATACAGCATTACGACTTTTCCGTGCAGTGTCGAATGGGGAGCACAAACGTGGTAGCTGACGCGCTATCCCGTGCCCCACTCGCCAGCGGCGCCTTGACGCCTGTAGGCGGAGGGGGCGAAACAGCGGACGGGCCGCCGGGCGGCAAGGAGGGGGAACCCGCAAACGGGTTAACCCATTCCGCTAACCAGGCGAGCAGCGCTTCGCAAAGCGGACGAGAGGCAAAGCTCTGCGCGAGCGCCTCGGAGGTGCCGACGCGAACGGAAATTTTGGCTGCAAACCTGAGTGGGGACGAGACCATGCTCCCCTCTGGGATGACTGGAATCGTTTTCAGCCGTAAAGAGCTACTGAAAGCCCAGCAAAATGACCCCTTTTGTCGCGTAATGAGCGACGGTCTCAGGGAGACGGAGCGCCGTGACGCTACTGGTATTGTAGCGGGCGCAGGGGGGCAGAAGCCAGCGTGTGTCGCGGCGAACCCCGGGGATTCATATTTGCTGGACAATGACGGGCTCGTGCTGAAGTACATAGCCACCGATGACGAGTCCATCGACCCGTTCAAGGTGGTTATCCCCAAAAGTCTGAGAGGTGCACTGTTGAGATTCTCTCATGACGAACCACTGGCCGGTCATCTGAGTGGCTCCAAAGTTTTTGCAAAACTGAGTCAATCGGTGACGTGGCCCGGCATGAAGCGTGACATTTTCCGCTATTGCCGTTCCTGCCATGTCTGTCAAGCGGTGAAGTCACGGGGCGGCAAGCCGCCTGGAATGATGAAACCAATTGACAGTGTGCGTCCGTGGCAGATGGCCACCTGCGATTTGATGGGGCCTTTCCCCAGGAGCAAGCAGGGGTTCATTTACCTGACGGTAGTCGCTGACCACTTTTCCAAATGGGTTGAGTTGTACCCCCTTCGGAAAGTGTCAGCACGAGCGGTGCTGGATAAACTCCAGGAAGTGTTCTGTCGGTTCGGCTTTCCGGAAAGACTGATCACGGACAATGCGTCCTATTTCACCGCTCGGGTGTTCGGTAACACGTGCCGTTCCCTCGGAATCGAGCACTACACCACTTCACCCTACCACCCCCAGTCCAATTTGACCGAGCGAATCAACCGAACGCTCAAGCCAATGCTTGCGGCCTTTGCCGAGTGTCAAAAGGATTGGGCAGACCATTTGAGCGAGTTTGCGTTCGCCATCCGAACAGCTGAGAATCGCTCAACTGGTTTCTCTCCCGCCTTCCTCAATTTCGGGAGGGAGCTGGCGAATCCGATGTCAAACGTCGTGCAGAGCCAGCTCGGGGATGAGCAGACGCGGGCAGACTGCTCTGCTTATGCGTCGACGCTTCGGGACCGGCTTGGTCGGGCTCTCAACAGAGCAAGGCAGAGTTTGGCGGCAGCCAGAGCCCAACAGAAGGCTCAATATGACCGAAAGCACCGCCGCCTGACTTTTCAGGTGGGTGATCTTGTCCTGAAGCGCAACCACGTTCTTAGCGATGCGAGCAAGGGGTTCTCAGCCTCGCTCGCTCCTAAGTGGCTTGGTCCGTACCGAGTGGTCAGAGTCTGGTCGCCACTCGCGTACCTGCTGGAGGATCCCCTTACGGGGAAAACCAGCCGTGCCCACATCGCAGACCTGAAGGCCTACGCGTCACGGTCTGACGAGCTTGCGCCGGTACCCATTGGTATCAAAGGCAAGCGCAAAGGCACAACTGGTGCTGCGGAACGCAAGCGTACGGAGCACCGGTACAATCTGAGGCGACGGTCACCGGTGTGATTAATGCCGGACGACGGACTTTTCCGCTACCGAAGGCACGCAGCCTCAGCTAGCTGGCGAGCTTTCTCGTCAGGCCCTACCTAGGCGAAGCACGGTGTGTTATTTTTTTTTTGTTTTTGCAGCATGCTCAGTTCCAGCCTTGTGTGTTTATCTATTTATTTATTTGTTTTGTTTTAGTCAGTTTCTAGCCACTTTCGTTTCCCCGCTTGCTCGTCTGTTTTTGTTCTAACGTACCCAAATGTACATAGGCAAACTTCAGCCCGCTGGTGCTTGCTCTTATCTTCTAGAAGGAATAGATTGGATTAGGTGTCGTTTGTACAGCGAGCCTTTTCTCATTTCCGGCCCGACTGTGGGTGGTGGGCTCGTTAAGGAGCCGTGTGTCGCGGTGCGAGTTTTGTGCGGCCCGTATGGAGGGGAAGTTGGCGGGGCGTTTGGGGCGATGGGGGGGCGGAAAGTGCACCCTTTGACCCTCGCCGCGGCGCCTCTGGACGCTTCTGATGGGGGGGTCGTTGTCGCCGACCAGCGTCCGCGCACGTGCCGGTGTATGCGTGTTTGTGGCTGTGGCTGTGTGCGCGCGTAACCATGAGCCAAGGCGACGCCTGTGAGTTGTGCCGTGGTGTCCTTCTGCGTGAGCGCGAGGATGAGAAGGACCCCTCGCTGTGGACAAGGTTACACATCTGGACGCCGCCGAACGTCCTCGCCCGTTTCAGCCGGCGTGAAGGGGGTGCACTAACTGTCTTGTGCCCGAACGTGATGTCGTGTCCAAGGGCGCGAGGTCAGTGCTCTGCCGCGGCCCCGTCGTCATCAACGGAAAGAAGACCGCCATCAGTCGTCGGCCCTCCCAACCCGTTCAACTTCAAGTCTGCGAGCGGTGAGTCGCCGACTGGCCCACTGGGCCGCGCCATCGAACTTTGGGGCTGACATCCACCTGTCACATAGCTGTACAGTTGAATTCACATCGCCTGGTGTACCGTGTATATAATCTGCAAGCTGTTTAGTGTTCCTGAAGCGTATGGCAGTGTTTGTTTGTTTGCCTTGTTTTTCCTTTGTTTTCTTACGTTGTTCTGGCTGGAACTGAAGTGTAGCTAGTTTTTTTTTTTTCGTGTGTATTCATTTCTTTATTTTTGGAACTGAAGTGTATCTAGTTTTTTTTGTGTATTCATTTCTTTATTTTGGAACTGAAGTGTAGCTTATTTTTTTTGTGTATTGATTTCTTTATTTTGGCCGCGTGCTTTGCCGATGGGTAGGAGGGCATTTAAGGAGAGGGGGATGTGGGAATCTGGCTTTCCGCCGTCGCCTTTGCGCGGCTGTGCCGGCCGCCCGCGTTGTTTCTCCTCTTTCCCTTGCTCCCGCCTCAGGCGGTGGAGAGGCGGCTGGGTGACTAATCACTGTCATTTAGCCACAGCTCCGCCCCGGCTCCCCAAGGGCCTTTCCCATTGGCGCCTTTTGGCGGGAATTCGGGACCCCGCTTTGGGCGGCCGCGCGCCGCGCGACCGTCCGAGCGGGGCCCCGAGAGAGAGAGAGATCCCTCCGAGACAGCGTAAGGTGCGTACGTTACTGTTTGTCCGTGCCGGCTTTGCCGCTCGGACCAGTGCTTACTCGAGCCCGCCCGCACGTGTCCTCTGACCTGCAGCGGCTCGAGCCTGTCCAGCGGGGTCCAGCGACCTCTGACAGGCGTACCTTGCGTTGAATGCCCACTCTCTCTCGCAACTGGCCCAACGGTCGACACGAGAGAGAGATCACAGCACTGCCGCGGGGACATTCTCCTGCAGCGGCGTGTTAGCGGCGCGCATTACTCGAGTCGCTTCGTGCGCGCAGCGGAGCCTTGCTCCTCGCGCGCCCCCGGGACGGGGTGACGATTGAGTGTGGGTGTACTGCTGAAGGACGACGTGAATAAACGTCTCCTTTGTGAACTTGGAGGCCTATTTCTTTGCGGCGAATCGCTCTCCTCCCAGCGGAGGTTGAGTGCGCCGCCACGGTGTCCCAGTGGTGTGTGGTGACGGCTGATCGGGGCCCTTGGCTCGCGCGAAGCTCGAACCCGCGGTGGGTGGTGGCCTGTGTCCACTTAGAAACCCACAAGGTGATGCTTGCTATGCTGGAGGTGATGCTTGCTATGGTGGAGGTGATGCTTGCTATGGTGGAGGTAATGCTTGCTATGGTGGAGTTGATGCTTGCTATGGTGGAGGTGATGCTTGCTATGGTGGAGGTGATGCTTGCTATGGTGGAGGTGATGCTTGCTATGGTGGAGGTGATGCTTGCTATGGTGGAGGTGATGCTTGCTATGGTGAAGGTGATGCTTGCTATGGTGAAGGTGATGCTTGCTATGGTGAAGGTGATGCTTGCTATGGTGAAGGTGATGCTTGCTATGGTGAATGTGATGCTTGCTATGGTGAAGGTGGTGCTTGGTATGGTGAAGGTGATGCTTGCTATGGTGAAGGTGATGCTTGGTATGGTGAAGGTGATGCTTGCTATGGTGGAGGTGATGCTTGCTATGGTGGAGGTGATGCTTGCTATGGTGGAGGTGATGCTTGCTATGGTGGAGGTGATGCTTGCTATGGTGAAGGTGATGCTTGCTATGGTGAAGGTGATGCTTGCTATGGTGAATGTGATGCTTGCTATGGTGAAGGTGGTGCTTGGTATGGTGAAGGTGATGCTTGCTATGGTGAAGGTGATGCTTGGTATGGTGAAGGTGATGCTTGGTATGGTGAAGGTGATGCTTGGTATGGTGAAGGTGATGCTTGGTATGGCGAAGGTGATGCTTGGTATGTTGAAGGTGATGCTTGGTATGGTGAAGGTGATGCTTGGTATGGTGAAGGTGTTGCTTGGTATGGTGAAGGTGTTGCTTGGTATGGTGAAGGTGATGCTTGGTATGGTGAAGGTGTTGCTTGGTATGGTGAAGGTGATGCTTGGTATGGTGAAGGTGATGCTTGCTATGGTGGAGGTGATGCTTGCTATGGTGAAGGTGATGCTTGCTATGGTGAATGTGATGCTTGCTATGGTGAAGGTGGTGCTTGGTATGGTGAAGGTGATGCTTGCTATGGTGAAGGTGATGCTTGGTATGGTGAAGGTGATGCTTGGTATGGTGAAGGTGATGCTTGGTATGGTGAAGGTGATGCTTGGTATGGTGAAGGTGATGCTTGGTATGGTGAAGGTGATGCTTGCTATGGTGGAGGTGATGCTTGCTATGGTGAAGGTGATGCTTGGTATGGTGAAGGTGATGCTTGGTATGGTGAAGGTGATGATTGCTATGGTGGAGGTGATGCTTGCTATGGTGAAGGTGATGCTTGCTATGGTGAAGGTGATGCTTGCTATGGTTAAGGTGATGCTTGCTATGGTGAAGGTGATGCTTGCTATGGTGAAGGTGATGCTTGCTATGGTGAAGGTGATGCTTGCTATGGTGAAGGTGATGCTTGCTATGGTGAAGGTGATGCTTGCTATGGTGAAGGTGATGCTTACTATGCTGGAGGTGATGCTTGCTATGGTGGAAGTGATGCTTCCTATGGTGGAGGTGATGCTTGCTATGGTGGAGTTGATGCTTGCTATGGTGGAGGTGATGCTTGCTATGGTGGAGGTGATGCTTGCTATGGTGGAGGTGATGCTTGCTATGGTGGAGGTGATGCTTGCTATGGTGGAGGTGATGCTTGCTATGGTGAAGGTGATGCTTGCTATGGTGAAGGTGATGCTTGCTATGGTGAATGTGATGCTTGCTATGGTGAAGGTGGTGCTTGGTATGGTGAAGGTGATGCTTGCTATGGTGAAGGTGATGCTTGGTATGGTGAAGGTGATGCTTGGTATGGTGAAGGTGATGCTTGGTATGGTGAAGGTGATGCTTGGTATGGCGAAGGTGATGCTTGGTATGTTGAAGGTGATGCTTGGTATGGTGAAGGTGATGCTTGGTATGGTGAAGGTGTTGCTTGGTATGGTGAAGGTGTTGCTTGGTATGGTGAAAGTGATGCTTGGTATGGTGAAGGTGTTGCTTGGTATGGTGAAGGTGATGCATGGTATGGTGAAGGTGATGCTTGGTATGGTGAAGGTGATGCTTGGTATGGTGAAGGTGATGCTTGGTATGGTGAAGGTGATGCTTGGTATGGTGAAGGTGATGCTTGGTATGGTGAAGGTGATGCTTGGTATGGTGAAGGTGATGCTTGGTATGGTGACGGTGATGCTTGGTATGGTGAAGGTGATGCTTGGTATGTTGAAGGTGATGCTTGGTATGGTGAAGGTGATGCTTGGTATGGTGAAGGTGACGCTTGGTATGGTGAAGGTGATACTTGGTATGGTGAAGGTGATACTTGGTATGGTGAAGGTGATGCTTGCTATGGTGAAGGTGATGCTTGCTATGGTGAAGGTGATGCTTGCTATGGTGAAGGTGATGCTTGCTATGGTGGAAGTGATGCTTGCTATGGTGGAGGTGATGCTTGCTATGGTGGAGTTGATGCTTGCTATGGTGGAGGTGATGCTTGCTATGGTGGAGGTGATGCTTGCTATGGTGGAGGTGATGCTTGATATGGTGGAGGTGATGCTTGCTATGGTGGAGGTGATGCTTGCTATGGTGGAGGTGATGCTTGCTATGGTGAAGGTGATGCTTGCTATGGTGTATGTGATGCTTGCTATGGTGAAGGTGGTGCTTGGTATGGTGAAGGTGATGCTTGCTATGGTGAAGGTGATGCTTGGTATGGTGAAGGTGATGCTTGGTATGGTGAAGGTGATGCTTGGTATGGTGAAGGTGATGCTTGGTATGGTGAAGGTGATTGGTATGGTGAAGGTGATGCTTGGTATGGTGAAGGTGATGCTTGGTATGGTGAAGGTGATGCTTGGTATGGTGAAGGTGATGCTTGGTATGGTGAAGCTGATGCTTGGAATGGTGAGGTGATGCTTGGTATGGTGAAGGTGATGCTTGCTATGGTGGAGGTGATGCTTGCTATGGTGAAGGTGATGCTTGGTATGGTGAAGGTGATGCTTGGTATGGTGAAGGTGATGCTTGCTATGGTGGAGGTGATGCTTGCTATGGTGAAGGTGATGCTTGCTATGGTGAAGGTGATGCTTGCTATGGTGAAGGTGATGCTTGCTATGGTGAAGGTGATGCTTGCTATGGTGAAGGTGATGCTTGCTATGGTGAAGGTGATGCTTGCTATGGTGAAGGTGATACTTGCTATGGTGAAGGTGATGCTTGCTATGGTGAAGGTGATGCTTGCTATGCTGGAGGTGATGCTTGCTATGGTGGAAGTGATGCTTGCTATGGTGGAGGTGATGCTTGCTATGGTGGAGTTGATGCTTGCTATGGTGGAGGTGATGCTTGCTATGGTGGAGGTGATGCTTGCTATGGTGGAGGTGATGCTTGCTATGGTGGAGGTAATGCTTGCTATGGTGGAGGTGATGCTTGCTATGGTGAAGGTGATGCTTGCTATGGTGGAGGTGATGCTTGCTATGGTGAAGGTGATGCTTGCTATGGTGAAGGTGATGCTTGCTATGGTGAATGTGATGCTTGCTATGGTGAAGGTGGTGCTTGGTATGGTGAAGGTGATGCTTGCTATGGTGAAGGTGATGCTTGGTATGGTGAAGGTGATGCTTGGTATGGTGAAGGTGATGCTTGGTATGTTGAAGGTGATGCTTGGTATGGTGAAGGTGATGCTTGGTATGGTGAAGGTGATGTTTAGTATGGTGAAGGTGATGCTTGGTATGGTGAAGGTGATACTTGGTACGGTGAATGTGATACTTGGTACGGTGAAGGTGATACTTGGTACGGTGAAGGTGATACTTGGTACGGTGAAGGTGATACTTGGTACGGTGAAGGTGATGCTTGGTACGGTGAAGGTGATGCTTGGTACGGTGAAGGTGATGCTTGCTATGGTGAAGGTGATGCTTGCTATGGTGAAAGTGATGCTTGCTATGGTGAAGGTGATGCTTGCTATGGTGAAGGTGATGCTTGCTATGGTGAAGGTGATGCTTGCTATGGTGAAGGTGATGCTTGCTATGGTGAAGGTGATGCTTGGTATGGTGAAGGTGATGCTTGGCATGGAAGGTGATGCTTGCTATGGTGAAGGTGATGCTTGCTATGGTGAAGGTGATGCTTGCTATGGTGAAGGTGATGCTTGGTATGGTGAAGGTGATGCTTGGTATGGTGAAGGTGATGCTTAGTATGGTGAAGGTGATGCTTGGTATGGTGAAGGTGATGCTTGGTATGGTGAAGGTGATGCTTGGTATGGTGAAGGTGATGCTTGGTATGGTGAAGGTGATGCTTGGTATGGTGAAGGTGATACTTGGTACGGTGAAGGTGATACTTGGTACGGTGAAGGTGATACTTGGTACGGTGAAGGTGATGCTTGGTACGGTGAAGGTGATGCTTGGTACGGTGAAGGTGATGCTTGGTATGGTGAAGGTGATGCTTGGTACAGTGAAGGTGATGCTTGGTACGGTGAAGGTGATGCTTGGTATGGTGAAGGTGATGCTTGGTATGGTGAAGGTGATGCTTGGTATGGTGAAGGTGATGCTTGGTATGGTGAAGGTGATGCTTGGTATGGTGAAGGTGATGCTTGGAATGGTGAAGGTGATGCTTGGTATGGTGAAGGTGATGCTTGGTATGGTGGAGGTGATGCTTGCTATGGTGGAGGTGATGCTTGCTATGGTGAAGGTGATGCTTGCTATGGTGAAGGTGATGCTTGCTATGGTGAAGGTGATGCTTGCTATGGTGAAGGTGATGCTTGCTATGGTGAAGGTGATGCTTGCTATGGTGAAGGTGATGCTTGCTATGGTGAAGGTGATGCTTGCTATGCTGGAGGTGATGCTTGCTATGGTGGAAGTGATGCTTCCTATGGTGGAGGTGATGCTTGCTATGGTGAAGGTGATGCTTGCTATGGTTAAGGTGATGCTTGCTATGGTGAAGGTGATGCTTGCTATGGTGAAGGTGATGCTTGCTATGGTGAAGGTGATGCTTGCTATGGTGAAGGTGATGCTTGCTATGGTGAAGGTGATGCTTGCTATGCTGGAGGTGATGCTTGCTATGGTGGAAGTGATGCTTCCTATGGTGGAGGTGATGCTTGCTATGGTGGAGTTGATGCTTGCTATGGTGGAGGTGATGCTTGCTATGGTGGAGGTGATGCTTGCTATGGTGGAGGTGATGCTTGCTATGGTGGAGGTGATGCTTGCTATGGTGGAGGTGATGCTTGCTATGGTGAAGGTGATGCTTGCTATGGTGAAGGTGATGCTTGCTATGGTGAATGTGATGCTTGCTATGGTGAAGGTGGTGCTTGGTATGGTGAAGGTGATGCTTGCTATGGTGAAGGTGATGCTTGGTATGGTGAAGGTGATGCTTGGTATGGTGAAGGTGATGCTTGGTATGGTGAAGGTGATGCTTGGTATGGCGAAGGTGATGCTTGGTATGTTGAAGGTGATGCTTGGTATGGTGAAGGTGATGCTTGGTATGGTGAAGGTGTTGCTTGGTATGGTGAAGGTGTTGCTTGGTATGGTGAAGGTGATGCTTGGTATGGTGAAGGTGTTGCTTGGTATGGTGAAGGTGATGCTTGGTATGGTGAAGGTGATGCTTGCTATGGTGGAGGTGATGCTTGCTATGGTGAAGGTGATGCTTGCTATGGTGAATGTGATGCTTGCTATGGTGAAGGTGGTGCTTGGTATGGTGAAGGTGATGCTTGCTATGGTGAAGGTGATGCTTGGTATGGTGAAGGTGATGCTTGGTATGGTGAAGGTGATGCTTGGTATGGTGAAGGTGATGCTTGGTATGGTGAAGGTGATGCTTGGTATGGTGAAGGTGATGCTTGCTATGGTGGAGGTGATGCTTGCTATGGTGAAGGTGATGCTTGGTATGGTGAAGGTGATGCTTGGTATGGTGAAGGTGATGATTGCTATGGTGGAGGTGATGCTTGCTATGGTGAAGGTGATGCTTGCTATGGTGAAGGTGATGCTTGCTATGGTTAAGGTGATGCTTGCTATGGTGAAGGTGATGCTTGCTATGGTGAAGGTGATGCTTGCTATGGTGAAGGTGATGCTTGCTATGGTGAAGGTGATGCTTGCTATGGTGAAGGTGATGCTTGCTATGGTGAAGGTGATGCTTACTATGCTGGAGGTGATGCTTGCTATGGTGGAAGTGATGCTTCCTATGGTGGAGGTGATGCTTGCTATGGTGGAGTTGATGCTTGCTATGGTGGAGGTGATGCTTGCTATGGTGGAGGTGATGCTTGCTATGGTGGAGGTGATGCTTGCTATGGTGGAGGTGATGCTTGCTATGGTGGAGGTGATGCTTGCTATGGTGAAGGTGATGCTTGCTATGGTGAAGGTGATGCTTGCTATGGTGAATGTGATGCTTGCTATGGTGAAGGTGGTGCTTGGTATGGTGAAGGTGATGCTTGCTATGGTGAAGGTGATGCTTGGTATGGTGAAGGTGATGCTTGGTATGGTGAAGGTGATGCTTGGTATGGTGAAGGTGATGCTTGGTATGGCGAAGGTGATGCTTGGTATGTTGAAGGTGATGCTTGGTATGGTGAAGGTGATGCTTGGTATGGTGAAGGTGTTGCTTGGTATGGTGAAGGTGTTGCTTGGTATGGTGAAAGTGATGCTTGGTATGGTGAAGGTGTTGCTTGGTATGGTGAAGGTGATGCTTGGTATGGTGAAGGTGATGCTTGGTATGGTGAAGGTGATGCTTGGTATGGTGAAGGTGATGCTTGGTATGGTGAAGGTGATGCTTGGTATGGTGAAGGTGATGCTTGGTATGGTGAAGGTGATGCTTGGTATGGTGAAGGTGATGCTTGGTATGGTGACGGTGATGCTTGGTATGGTGAAGGTGATGCTTGGTATGTTGAAGGTGATGCTTGGTATGGTGAAGGTGATGCTTGGTATGGTGAAGGTGACGCTTGGTATGGTGAAGGTGATACTTGGTATGGTGAAGGTGATACTTGGTATGGTGAAGGTGATGCTTGCTATGGTGAAGGTGATGCTTGCTATGGTGAAGGTGATGCTTGCTATGGTGAAGGTGATGCTTGCTATGGTGGAAGTGATGCTTGCTATGGTGGAGGTGATGCTTGCTATGGTGGAGTTGATGCTTGCTATGGTGGAGGTGATGCTTGCTATGGTGGAGGTGATGCTTGCTATGGTGGAGGTGATGCTTGATATGGTGGAGGTGATGCTTGCTATGGTGGAGGTGATGCTTGCTATGGTGGAGGTGATGCTTGCTATGGTGAAGGTGATGCTTGCTATGGTGTATGTGATGCTTGCTATGGTGAAGGTGGTGCTTGGTATGGTGAAGGTGATGCTTGCTATGGTGAAGGTGATGCTTGGTATGGTGAAGGTGATGCTTGGTATGGTGAAGGTGATGCTTGGTATGGTGAAGGTGATGCTTGGTATGGTGAAGGTGATTGGTATGGTGAAGGTGATGCTTGGTATGGTGAAGGTGATGCTTGGTATGGTGAAGGTGATGCTTGGTATGGTGAAGGTGATGCTTGGTATGGTGAAGCTGATGCTTGGAATGGTGAGGTGATGCTTGGTATGGTGAAGGTGATGCTTGCTATGGTGGAGGTGATGCTTGCTATGGTGAAGGTGATGCTTGGTATGGTGAAGGTGATGCTTGGTATGGTGAAGGTGATGCTTGCTATGGTGGAGGTGATGCTTGCTATGGTGAAGGTGATGCTTGCTATGGTGAAGGTGATGCTTGCTATGGTGAAGGTGATGCTTGCTATGGTGAAGGTGATGCTTGCTATGGTGAAGGTGATGCTTGCTATGGTGAAGGTGATGCTTGCTATGGTGAAGGTGATACTTGCTATGGTGAAGGTGATGCTTGCTATGGTGAAGGTGATGCTTGCTATGCTGGAGGTGATGCTTGCTATGGTGGAAGTGATGCTTGCTATGGTGGAGGTGATGCTTGCTATGGTGGAGTTGATGCTTGCTATGGTGGAGGTGATGCTTGCTATGGTGGAGGTGATGCTTGCTATGGTGGAGGTGATGCTTGCTATGGTGGAGGTAATGCTTGCTATGGTGGAGGTGATGCTTGCTATGGTGAAGGTGATGCTTGCTATGGTGGAGGTGATGCTTGCTATGGTGAAGGTGATGCTTGCTATGGTGAAGGTGATGCTTGCTATGGTGAATGTGATGCTTGCTATGGTGAAGGTGGTGCTTGGTATGGTGAAGGTGATGCTTGCTATGGTGAAGGTGATGCTTGGTATGGTGAAGGTGATGCTTGGTATGGTGAAGGTGATGCTTGGTATGTTGAAGGTGATGCTTGGTATGGTGAAGGTGATGCTTGGTATGGTGAAGGTGATGTTTAGTATGGTGAAGGTGATGCTTGGTATGGTGAAGGTGATACTTGGTACGGTGAATGTGATACTTGGTACGGTGAAGGTGATACTTGGTACGGTGAAGGTGATACTTGGTACGGTGAAGGTGATACTTGGTACGGTGAAGGTGATGCTTGGTACGGTGAAGGTGATGCTTGGTACGGTGAAGGTGATGCTTGCTATGGTGAAGGTGATGCTTGCTATGGTGAAAGTGATGCTTGCTATGGTGAAGGTGATGCTTGCTATGGTGAAGGTGATGCTTGCTATGGTGAAGGTGATGCTTGCTATGGTGAAGGTGATGCTTGCTATGGTGAAGGTGATGCTTGGTATGGTGAAGGTGATGCTTGGCATGGAAGGTGATGCTTGCTATGGTGAAGGTGATGCTTGCTATGGTGAAGGTGATGCTTGCTATGGTGAAGGTGATGCTTGGTATGGTGAAGGTGATGCTTGGTATGGTGAAGGTGATGCTTAGTATGGTGAAGGTGATGCTTGGTATGGTGAAGGTGATGCTTGGTATGGTGAAGGTGATGCTTGGTATGGTGAAGGTGATGCTTGGTATGGTGAAGGTGATGCTTGGTATGGTGAAGGTGATACTTGGTACGGTGAAGGTGATACTTGGTACGGTGAAGGTGATACTTGGTACGGTGAAGGTGATGCTTGGTACGGTGAAGGTGATGCTTGGTACGGTGAAGGTGATGCTTGGTATGGTGAAGGTGATGCTTGGTACGGTGAAGGTGATGCTTGGTACGGTGAAGGTGATGCTTGGTATGGTGAAGGTGATGCTTGGTATGGTGAAGGTGATGCTTGGTATGGTGAAGGTGATGCTTGGTATGGTGAAGGTGATGCTTGGTATGGTGAAGGTGATGCTTGGAATGGTGAAGGTGATGCTTGGTATGGTGAAGGTGATGCTTGGTATGGTGGAGGTGATGCTTGCTATGGTGGAGGTGATGCTTGCTATGGTGAAAGTGATGCTTGCTATGGTGAAGGTGATGCTTGCTATGGTGAAGGTGATGCTTGCTATGGTGAAGGTGATGCTTGCTATGGTGAAGGTGATGCTTGCTATGGTGAAGGTGATGCTTGCTATGGTGAAGGTGATGCTTGCTATGCTGGAGGTGATGCTTGCTATGGTGGAAGTGATGCTTCCTATGGTGGAGGTGATGCTTGCTATGGTGAAGGTGATGCTTGCTCTGCTGGAGGTGATGCTTGCTATGGTGGAAGTGATGCTTCCTATGGTGGAGGTGATGCTTGCTATGGTAGAGTTGATGCTTGCTATGGTGGAGGTGATGCTTGCTATGGTGGAGGTGATGCTTGCTATGGTGGAGGTGATGCTTGCTATGGTGGAGGTGATGCTTGCTATGGTGGAGGTGATGCTTGCTATGGTGAAGGTGATGCTTGCTATGGTGAAGGTGATGCTTGCTATGGTGAATGTGATGCTTGCTATGGTGAAGGTGGTGCTTGGTATGGTGAAGGTGATGCTTGCTATGGTGAAGGTGATGCTTGGTATGGTGAAGGTGATGCTTGGTATGGTGAAGGTGATGCTTGGTATGGTGAAGGTGATGCTTGGTATGTTGAAGGTGATGCTTGGTATGGTGAAGGTGATGCTTGGTATGGTGAAGGTGTTGCTTGGTATGGTGAAGGTGTTGCTTGGTATGGTGAAGGTGATGCTTGGTATGGTGAAGGTGTTGCTTGGTATGGTGAAGGTGATGCTTGGTATGGTGAAGGTGATGCTTGGTATGGTGAAGGTGATGCTTGGTATGGTGAAGGTGATGCTTGGTATGGTGAAGGTGATGCTTGGTATGGTGAAGGTGATGCTTGGTATGGTGAAGGTGATGCTTGGTATGGTGACGGTGATGCTTGGTATGGTGAAGGTGATGCTTGGTATGTTGAAGGTGATGCTTGGTATGGTGAAGGTGACGCTTGGTATGGTGAAGGTGACGCTTGGTATGGTGAAGGTGATACTTGGTATGGTGAAGGTGATGCTTGCTATGGTGAAGGTGATGCTTGCTATGGTGAAGGTGATGCTTGCTATGGTGAAGGTGATGCTTGCTATGGTGAAGGTGATGCTTGCTATGGTGAAGGTGATGCTTGCTATGGTGAAGGTGATGCTTGCTATGGTGAAGGTGATGCTTGCTATGGAGGAGGTGATGCTTGCTATGGTGGAAGTGATGCTTGCTATGGTGGAGGTGATGCTTGCTATGGTGGAGTTGATGCTTGCTATGGTGGAGGTGATGCTTGCTATGGTGGAGGTGATGCTTGCTATGGTGGAGGTGATGCTTGATATGGTGGAGGTGATGCTTGCTATGGTGGAGGTGATGCTTGCTATGGTGGAGGTGATGCTTGCTATGGTGGAGGTGATGCTTGCTATGGTGAAGGTGATGTTTGCTATGGTGAATGTGATGCTTGCTATGGTGAAGGTGGTGCTTGGTATGGTGAAGGTGATGCTTGCTATGGTGAAGGTGATGCTTGGTATGGTGAAGGTGATGCTTGGTATGGTGAAGGTGATGCTTGGTATGGTGAAGGTGATGCTTGGTATGGTGAAGGTGATGCTTGGTATGGTGAAGGTGATGCTTGGTATGGTGAAGGTGATGCTTGGTATGGTGAAGGTGATGCTTGGTATGGTGAAGGTGATGCTTGGTATGGTGAAGGTGATGCTTGGTGTGGTGAAGCTGATGCTTGGAATGGTGAGGTGATGCTTGGTATGGTGAAGGTGATGCTTGCTATGGTGGAGGTGATGCTTGCTATGGTGAAGGTGATGCTTGGTACGGTGAAGGTGATGCTTGCTATGGTGGAGGTGATGCTTGCTATGGTGAAGGTGATGCTTGCTATGGTGAAGGTGATGCTTGCTATGGTGAAGGTGATGCTTGCTATGGTGAAGGTGATGCTTGCTATGGTGAAGGTGATGCTTGCCATGGTGAAGGTGATGCTTGCTATGGTGAAGGTGATGCTTGCTATGGTGAAGGTGATGCTTGCTATGCTGGAGGTGATGCTTGCTATGGTGGAAGTGATGCTTGCTATGGTGGAGGTGATGCTTGCTATGGTGGAGTTGATGCTTGCTATGGTAGAGGTGATGCTTGCTATGGTGGAGGTGATGCTTGCTATGGTGGAGGTGATGCTTGCTATGGTGGAGGTGATGCTTGCTATGGTGGAGGTGATGCTTGCTATGGTGAAGGTGATGCTTGCTATGGTGAAGGTGATGCTTGCTATGGTGAATGTGATGCTTGCTATGGTGAAGGTGGTGCTTGGTATGGTGAAGGTGATGCTTGCTATGGTGAAGGTGATGCTTGGTATGGTGAAGGTGATGCTTGGTATGGTGAAGGTGATGCTTGGTATGTTGAAGGTGATGCTTGGTATGGTGAAGGTGATGCTTGGTATGGTGAAGGTGTTGCTTGGTATGGTGAAGGTGTTGCTTGGTATGGTGAAGGTGATGCTTGGTATGGTGAAGGTGTTGCTTGGTATGGTGAAGGTGATGCTTGGTATGGTGAAGGTGATGCTTGGTATGGTGAAGGTGATGCTTGGTATGGTGAAGGTGATGCTTGGTATGGTGAAGGTGATGCTTGGTATGGTGAAGGTGATGCTTGGTATGGTGAAGGTGATGCTTGGTATGGTGAAGGTGATGCTTGGTATGGTGAAGGTGATGCTTGGTATGGTGACGGCGATGCTTGGTATGGTGAAGGTGACGCTTGGTATGGTGAAGGTGATACTTGGTATGGTGAAGGTGACGCTTGGTATGGTGAAGGTGATACTTGGTATGGTGAAGGTGATACTTGGTATGGTGAAGGTGATACTTGGTATGGTGAAGGTGATACTTCGTATGGTGAAGGTGATACTTGGTATGGTGAAGGTGATACTTGGTATGGTGAAGGTGATACTTGGTATGGTGAAGGTGATACTTGGTATGGTGAAGGTGATACTTGGTATGGTGAAGGTGATACTTGGTACAGTGAAGGTGATACTTGGTACGGTGAATGTGATACTTGGTACGGTGAAGGTGATGCTTGGTACGGTGAAGGTGATGCTTGGTACGGTGAAGGTGATGCTTGCTATGGTGAAGGTGATGCTTGCTATGGTGAAAGTGATGCTTGCTATGGTGAAGGTGATGCTTGCTATGGTGAAGGTGATGCTTGCTATGGTGAAGGTGATGCTTGGTATGGTGAAGGTGATGCTTGGTATGGAAGGTGATGCTTGCTATGGTGAAGGTGATGCTTGCTATGGTGAAGGTGATGCTTGCTATGGTGAAGGTGATGCTTGGTATGGTGAAGGTGATGCTTGGTATGGTGAAGGTGATGCTAAGTATGGTGAAGGTGATGCTTGGTATGGTGAAGGTGATGCTTGGTATGGTGAAGGTGATGCTTGGTATGGTGAAGGTGATGCTTGGTATGGTGAAGGTGATGCTTGGTACGGTGAAGGTGATACTTGGTACGGTGAAGGTGATACTTGGTACGGTGAAGGTGATGCTTGGTACGGTGAAGGTGATGCTTGGTATGGTGAAGGTGATGCTTGGTACGGTGAAGGTGATGCTTGGTACGGTGAAGGTGATGCTTGGTATGGTGAAGGTGATGCTTGGTATGGTGAAGGTGATGCTTGCTATGGTGGAGGTGATGCTTGCTATGGTGAAGGTGATGCTTGCTATGGTGAAGGTGATGCTTGCTATGGTGAAGGTGATGCTTGCTATGGTGGAGGTGATGCTTGCTATGGTGAAGGTGATGCTTGCTATGGTGAAGGTGATGCTTGCTATGGTGAAGGTGATGCTTGCTATGGTGAAGGTGATGCTTTCTATGGTGAAGGTGATGCTTGCTATGGTGGAGGTGATGCTTGCTATGGTGGAGGTGATGCTTGCTATGGTGGAGGTGATGCTTGCTATGCTGGAGGTGATGCTTGCTATGCTGGAGGTGATGCTTGCTATGGTGGAGGTGATGCTTGCTATGGTGGAGGTGATGCTTGCTATGGTGGAGGTGATGCTTGCTATGGTGAAGGTGATGCTTGCTATGCTGAAGGTGATGCTTGCTATGGTGAAGGTGATGCTTTCTATGGTGAAGGTGATGCTTGCTATGGTGGAGGTGATGCTTGCTATGGTGGAGGTGATGCTTGCTATGGTGGAGGTGATGCTTGCTATGGTGGAGGTGATGCTTGCTATGGTGGAGGTGATGCTTGCTATGGTGGAGGTGATGCTTGCTATGGTGAAGGTGATGCTTGCTATGGTGAAGGTGATGCTTGCAATGGTGAATGTGATGCTTGCTATGGTGAAGGTGATGCTTGCTATGGTGAAGGTGATGCTTGCTATGGTGAAGGTGATGCTTGCTATGGTGAAGGTGATGCTTGCTTTGGTGAAGGTGATGCTTGCTTTGGTGGAGGTGATGCTTGCTATGGTGAAGGTGATGCTTGCTATGGTGAAGGTGATGCTTGCTATGGTGAAGGTGATGCTTGCTATGGTGAAGGTGATGCTTGGTATGGTGAAGGTGATGCTTGCTATGGTGAAGGTGAGGCTTGCTATGGTGAAGGTGATGCTTGGTATGGTGAAGGTGATGCTTACTATGGTGAAGGTGATGCTTGCTATGGTGAAGGTGATGCTTGGTATGGTGAAGGTGATGCTTGGTATGGTGAAGGTGATGCTTGGTATGGTGAAGGTGATGCTTGGTATGGTGAAGGTGATGCTTGGTATGGTGACGGTGATGCTTGGTATGGTGAAGGTGATGCTTGGTATGGTGAAGGTGATGCTTGGTATGGTGAAGGTGATGCTTGGTATGGTGAAGGTGATGCTTGGTATGGTGAAGGTGATGCTTGGTATGGTGAAGGTGATACTTGGTATGGTGAAGGTGATACTTGGTATGGTGAAGGTGATACTTGGTATGGTGAAGGTGATGCTTGGTATGGTGAAGGTGATACTTGGTATGGTGAAGGTGATACTTGGTATGGTGAAGGTGATGCTTGGTATGGTGAAGGTGATGCTTGGTATGGAAGGTGATGCTTGCTATGGTGAAGGTGATGCTGGCTATGGTGAAGGTGATGCTTGGTATGGTGAAGGTGATGCTTGGTATGGAAGGTGATGCTTGCTATGGTGAAGGTGATGCTTGCTATGGTGAAGGTGATGCTTGCTATGGTGAAGGTGATGCTTGTTATGGTGAAGGTGATCCTTGGTATGGTGAAGGTGATGCTTGCTATGGTGAAGGTGATGCTTAGTATGGTGAAGGTGATGCTTGGTATGGTGAAGGTGATGCTTGGTATGGTGAAGGTGATGCTTGGTATGGTGAAGGTGATGCTTGGTATGGTGAAGGTGATGCTTGGTATGGTGAAGGTGATGCTTGGTATAGTGAAGGTGATGCTTGGTATGGTGAAGGTGATGCTTGGTATGGTGAAGGTGATGCTTGGTATGGTGAAGGTGATGCTTGGTATGGTGAAGGTGATGCTTGGTATGGTGAAGGTGATGCTTGGTATGGTGAAGGTGATGCTTGGAATGGTGAAGGTGATGCTTGCTATGGTGGAGGTGATGCTTGCTATGGTGAAGGTGATGCTTGCTATGGTGAAGGTGATGCTTGCTATGGTGAAGGTGATGCTTGCTATGGTGAAGGTGATGCTTGCTATGGTGAAGGTGATGCTTGCTATGGTGAAGGTGATGCTTGCTATGGTGAAGGTGATGCTTGCTATGGTGAAGGTGATGCTTGCTATGGTGAAGGTGATGCTTGCTATGCTGGAGGTGATGCTTGCTATAGTGGAAGTGATGCTTCCTATGGTGGAGGTGATGCTTGCTATGGTGGAGTTGATGCTTGCTATGGTGGAGGTGATGCTTGCTATGGTGGAGGTGATGCTTGCTATGGTGGAGGTGATGGTTGCTATGGTGGAGGTGATGCTTGCTATGGTGGAGGTGATGCTTGCTATGGTGGAGGTGATGCTTGCTATGGTGGAGGTGATGCTTGCTATGGTGAAGGTGGTGCTTGGTATGGTGAAGGTGATGCTTGCTATGGTGAAGGTGATGCTTGGTATGGTGAAGGTGATGCTTGGTATGGTGAAGGTGATGCTTGGTATGGTGAAGGTGATGCTTGGTATGGTGAAGGTGATGCTTGGTATGGTGAAGGTGATGCTTGGTATGGTGAAGGTGATGCTTGGTATGGTGAAGGTGATGCTTGGTATGGTGAAGGTGATGCTTGGTATGGTGAAGGTGATGCTTGGTATGGTGAAGGTGATGCTTGGTATGGTGAAGCTGATGCTTGGAATGGTGAGGTGATGCTTGGTATGTGAAGGTGATGCTTGCTATGGTGGAGGTGATGCTTGCTATGGTGAAGGTGATGCTTGGTATGGTGAAGGTGATGCTTGGTATGGTGAAGGTGATGCTTGCTATGGTGGAGGTGATGCTTGCTATGGTGAAGGTGATGCTTGCTATGGTGAAGGTGATGCTTGCTATGGTGAAGGTGATGCTTGCTATGGTGAAGGTGATGCTTGCTATGGTGAAGGTGATGCTTGCTATGGTGAAGGTGATGCTTGCTATGGTGAAGGTGATGCTTGCTATGGTGAAGGTGATGCTTGCTATGGTGAAGGTGATGCTTGCTATGGTGAAGGTGATGCTTGCTATGCTGGAGGTGATGCTTGCTATGGTGGAAGTGATGCTTGCTATGGTGGAGGTGATGCTTGCTATGGTGGAGGTGATGCTTGCTATGGTGGAGTTGATGCTTGCTATGGTGGAGGTGATGCTTGCTATGGTGGAGGTGATGCTTGCTATGGTGGAGGTGATGCTTGCTATGGTGGAGGTGATGCTTGCTATGGTGAAGGTGATGCTTGCTATGGTGAAGGTGATGCTTGCTATGGTGAATGTGATGCTTGCTATGGTGAAGGTGGTGCTTGGTATGGTGAAGGTGATGCTTGCTATGGTGAAGGTGATGCTTGGTATGGTGAAGGTGATGCTTGGTATGGTAAAGGTGATGCTTGGTATGTTGAAAGTGATGCTTGGTATGGTGAAGGTGATGCTTGGTATGGTGAAGGTGTTGCTTGGTATGGTGAAGGTGTTGCTTGGTATGGTGAAGGTGATGCTTGGTATGGTGAAGGTGTTGCTTGGTATGGTGAAGGTGATACTTGGTACGGTGAAGGTGATACTTGGTACGGTGAAGGTGATACTTGGTATGGTGAATGTGATACTTGGTACGGTGAAGGTGATACTTGGTACGGTGAAGGTGATACTTGGTACGGTGAAGGTGATACTTGGTACGGTGAAGGTGATGCTTGGTACGGTGAAGGTGATGCTTGGTACGGTGAAGGTGATGCTTGCTATGGTGAAGGTGATGCTTGCTATGGTGAAAGTGATGCTTGCTATGGTGAAGGTGATGCTTGCTATGGTGAAGGTGATGCTTGCTATGGTGAAGGTGATGCTTGCTATGGTGAAGGTGATGCTTGCTATGGTGAAGGTGATGCTTGGTATGGTGAAGGTGATGCTTGGTATGGAAGGTGATGCTTGCTATGGTGAAGGTGATGCTTGCTATGGTGAAGGTGATGCTTGCTATGGTGAAGGTGATGCTTGGTATGGTGAAGGTGATGCTTGGTATGGTGAAGGTGATGCTTAGTATGGTGAAGGTGATGCTTGGTATGGTGAAGGTGATGCTTGGTATGGTGAAGGTGATGCTTGGTATGGTGAAGGTGATGCTTGGTACGGTGAAGGTGATGCTTGGTACGGTGAAGGTGATGCTTGGTACGGTGAAGGTGATACTTGGTACGGTGAAGGTGGTACTTGGTACGGTGAAGGTGATACTTGGTACGGTGAAGGTGATGCTTGGTACGGTGAAGGTGATGCTTGGTACGGTGAAGGTGATGCTTGGTACGGTGAAGGTGATGCTTGGTACGGTGAAGGTGATGCTTGGTATGGTGAAGGTGATGCTTGGTATGGTGAAGGTGATGCTTGCTATGGTGGAGGTGATGCTTGCTATGGTGAAGGTGATGCTTGCTATGGTGAAGGTGATGCTTGCTATGGTGAAGGTGATGCTTGCTATGGTGGAGGTGATGCTTGCTATGGTGAAGGTGATGCTTGCTATGGTGAAGGTGATGCTTGCTATGGTGAAGGTGATGCTTGCTATGGTGAAGGTGATGCTTTCTATGGTGAAGGTGATGCTTGCTATGGTGGAGGTGATGCTTGCTATGGTGGAGGTGATGCTTGCTATGGTGGAGGGGATGCTTGCTATGCTGGAGGTGATGCTTGCTATGCTGGAGGTGATGCTTGCTATGGTGGAGGTGATGCTTGCTATGGTGGAGGTGATGCTTGCTATGGTGGAGGTGATGCTTGCTATGTTGAAGGTGATGCTTGCTATGGTGAAGGTGATGCTTGCTATGGTGAAGGTGATGCTTTCTATGGTGAAGGTGATGCTTGCTATGGTGAAGGTGATGCTTGCTATGGTGAAGGTGATGCTTGCTATGGTGAAGGTGATGCTTGCTATGGTGAAGGTGATGCTTGCTATGGTGAAGGTGATGCTTGCTATGGTGAAGGTGATGCTTGCTATGGTGAAGGTGATGCTTGCTATGGTGAAGGTGATGCTTGCTATGGTGAAGGTGATGCTTGCTATGCTGGAGGTGATGCTTCCTATGGTGGAAGTGATGCTTGCTATGGTGGAGGTGATGCTTGCTATGGTGGAGTTGATGCTTGCTATGGTGGAGGTGATGCTTGCTATGGTGGAGGTGATGCTTGCTATGGTGGAGGTGATGCTTGCTATGGTGGAGGTGATGCTTGCTATGGTGGAGGTGATGCTTGCTATGGTGGAGGTGATGCTTGCTATGGTGGAGGTGATGCTTGCTACGGTGAAGGTGGTGCTTGGTATGGTGAAGGTGATGCTTGCTATGGTGAAGGTGATGCTTGGTATGGTGAAGGTGATGCTTGGTATGGTGAAGGTGATGCTTGGTATGGTGAAGGTGATGCTTGGTATGGTGAAGGTGATGCTTGGTATGGTGAAGGTGATGCTTGGTATGGTGAAGGTGATGCTTGGTATGGTGAAGGTGATGCTTGGTATGGTGAAGGTGATGCTTGGTATGGTGAAGCTGATGCTTGGAATGGTGAGGTGATGCTTGGTATGTGAAGGTGATGCTTGCTATGGTGGAGGTGATGCTTGCTATGGTGAAGGCGATGCTTGGTATGGTGAAGGTGATGCTTGGTATGGTGAAGGTGATGCTTGCTATGGTGGAGGTGATGCTTGCTATGGTGAAGGTGATGCTTGCTATGGTGAAGGTGATGCTTGCTATGGTGAAGGTGATGCTTGCTATGGTGAAGGTGATGCTTGATATGGTGAAGGTGATGCTTGCTATGGTGAAGGTGATGCTTGCTATGGTGAAGGTGATGCTTGCTATGGTGAAGGTGATGCTTGCTATGGTGAAGGTGATGCTTGCTATGCTGGAGGTGATGCTTGCTATGGTGGAAGTGATGCTTGCTATGGTGGAGGTGATGCTTGCTATGGTGGAGGTGATGCTTGCTATGGTGGAGTTGATGCTTGCTATGGTGGAGGTGATGCTTGCTATGGTGGAGGTGATGCTTGCTATGGTGGAGGTGATGCTTGCTATGGTGGAGGTGATGCTTGCTATGGTGAAGGTGATGCTTGCTATGGTGAAGGTGATGCTTGGTATGGTAAAGGTGATGCTTGGTATGTTGAAAGTGATGCTTGGTATGGTGAAGGTGATGCTTGGTATGGTGAAGGTGTTGCTTGGTATGGTGAAGGTGTTGCTTGGTATGGTGAAGGTGATGCTTGGTATGGTGAAGGTGTTGCTTGGTATGGTGAAGGTGATACTTGGTACGGTGAAGGTGATACTTGGTACGGTGAAGGTGATACTTGGTATGGTGAATGTGATACTTGGTACGGTGAAGGTGATACTTGGTACGGTGAAGGTGATACTTGGTACGGTGAAGGTGATACTTGGTACGGTGAAGGTGATGCTTGGTACGGTGAAGGTGATGCTTGGTACGGTGAAGGTGATGCTTGCTATGGTGAAGGTGATGCTTGCTATGGTGAAAGTGATGCTTGCTATGGTGAAGGTGATGCTTGCTATGGTGAAGGTGATGCTTGCTATGGTGAAGGTGATGCTTGCTATGGTGAAGGTGATGCTTGCTATGGTGAAGGTGATGCTTGGTATGGTGAAGGTGATGCTTGGTATGGAAGGTGATGCTTGCTATGGTGAAGGTGATGCTTGCTATGGTGAAGGTGATGCTTGCTATGGTGAAGGTGATGCTTGGTATGGTGAAGGTGATGCTTGGTATGGTGAAGGTGATGCTTAGTATGGTGAAGGTGATGCTTGGTATGGTGAAGGTGATGCTTGGTATGGTGAAGGTGATGCTTGGTATGGTGAAGGTGATGCTTGGTACGGTGAAGGTGATGCTTGGTACGGTGAAGGTGATGCTTGGTACGGTGAAGGTGATACTTGGTACGGTGAAGGTGGTACTTGGTACGGTGAAGGTGATACTTGGTACGGTGAAGGTGATGCTTGGTACGGTGAAGGTGATGCTTGGTACGGTGAAGGTGATGCTTGGTACGGTGAAGGTGATGCTTGGTACGGTGAAGGTGATGCTTGGTATGGTGAAGGTGATGCTTGGTATGGTGAAGGTGATGCTTGCTATGGTGGAGGTGATGCTTGCTATGGTGAAGGTGATGCTTGCTATGGTGAAGGTGATGCTTGCTATGGTGAAGGTGATGCTTGCTATGGTGGAGGTGATGCTTGCTATGGTGAAGGTGATGCTTGCTATGGTGAAGGTGATGCTTGCTATGGTGAAGGTGATGCTTGCTATGGTGAAGGTGATGCTTTCTATGGTGAAGGTGATGCTTGCTATGGTGGAGGTGATGCTTGCTATGGTGGAGGTGATGCTTGCTATGGTGGAGGGGATGCTTGCTATGCTGGAGGTGATGCTTGCTATGCTGGAGGTGATGCTTGCTATGGTGGAGGTGATGCTTGCTATGGTGGAGGTGATGCTTGCTATGGTGGAGGTGATGCTTGCTATGGTGAAGGTGATGCTTGCTATGGTGAAGGTGATGCTTGCTATGGTGAAGGTGATGCTTTCTATGGTGAAGGTGATGCTTGCTATGGTGAAGGTGATGCTTGCTATGGTGAAGGTGATGCTTGCTATGGTGAAGGTGATGCTTGCTATGGTGAAGGTGATGCTTGCTATGGTGAAGGTGATGCTTGCTATGGTGAAGGTGATGCTTGCTATAATGAAGGTGATGCTTGCTATGGTGAAGGTGATGCTTGCTATGGTGAAGGTGATGCTTGCTATGCTGGAGGTGATGCTTGCTATGGTGGAAGTGATGCTTGCTATGGTGGAGGTGATGCTTGCTATGGTGGAGTTGATGCTTGCTATGGTGGAGGTGATGCTTGCTATGGTGGAGGTGATGCTTGCTATGGTGGAGGTGATGCTTGCTATGGTGGAGGTGATGCTTGCTATGGTGGAGGTGATGCTTGCTATGGTGAAGGTGATGCTTGCTATGGTGAAGGTGATGCTTGCTATGGTGAATGTGATGCTTGCTATGGTGAAGGTGGTGCTTGGTATGGTGAAGGTGATGCTTGCTATGGTGAAGGTGATGCTTGGTATGGTGAAGGTGATGCTTGGTATGGTGAAGGTGATGCTTGGTATGTTGAAGGTGATGCTTGGTATGGTGAAGGTGATGCTTGGTATGGTGAAGGTGTTGCTTGGTATGGTGAAGGTGTTGCTTGGTATGGTGAAGGTGATGCTTGGTATGGTGAAGGTGTTGCTTGGTATGGTGAAGGTGATGCTTGGTATGGTGAAGGTGATGCTTGGTATGGTGAAGGTGATGCTTGGTATGGTGAAGGTGATGCTTGGTATGGTGAAGGTGATGCTTGGTATGGTGAAGGTGATGCTTGGTATGGTGAAGGTGATGCTTGGTATGGTGAAGGTGATGCTTGGTATGGTGAAGGTGATGCTTGGTATGGTGACGGCGATGCTTGGTATGGTGAAGGTGACGCTTGGTATGGTGAAGGTGACACTTGGTATGGTGAAGGTGACGCTTGGTATGGTGAAGGTGATACTTGGTATGGTGAAGGTGATACTTGGTATGGTGAAGGTGATACTTCGTATGGTGAAGGTGATACTTGGTATGGTGAAGGTGATACTTGGTATGGTGAAGGTGATACTTGGTATGGTGAAGGTGATACTTGGTATGGTGAAGGTGATACTTGGTATGGTGAAGGTGATACTTGGTATGGTGAAGGTGATACTTGGTACAGTGAAGGTGATACTTGGTACGGTGAATGTGATACTTGGTACGGTGAAGGTGATGCTTGGTACGGTGAAGGTGATGCTTGGTACGGTGAAGGTGATGCTTGCTATGGTGAAGGTGATGCTTGCTATGGTGAAAGTGATGCTTGCTATGGTGAAGGTGATGCTTGCTATGGTGAAGGTGATGCTTGCTCTGGTGAAGGTGATGCTTGCTATGGTGAAGGTGATGCTTGGTATGGTGAAGGTGATGCTTGGTATGGAAGGTGATGCTTGCTATGGTGAAGGTGATGCTTGCTATGGTGAAGGTGATGCTTGGTATGGTGAAGGTGATGCTTGGTATGGTGAAGGTGATGCTTAGTATGGTGAAGGTGATGCTTGGTATGGTGAAGGTGATGCTTGGTATGGTGAAGGTGATGCTTGGTATGGTGAAGGTGATGCTTGGTATGGTGAAGGTGATGCTTGGTATGGTGAAGGTGATACTTGGTACGGTGAAGGTGATACTTGGTACGGTGAAGGTGATACTTGGTACGGTGAAGGTGATACTTGGTACGGTGAAGGTGATGCTTGGTACGGTGAAGGTGATGCTTGGTACGGTGAAGGTGATGCTTGGTATGGTGAAGGTGATGCTTGGTATGGTGAAGGTGATGCTTGCTATGGTGGAGGTGATGCTTGCTATGGTGAAGGTGATGCTTGCTATGGTGAAGGTGATGCTTGCTATGGTGAAGGTGATGCTTGCTATGGTGGAGGTGATGCTTGCTATGGTGAAGGTGATGCTTGCTATGGTGGAGGTGATGCTTGCTATGGTGGAGGTGATGCTTGCTATGGTGGAGGTGATGCTTGCTATGGTGAAGGTGATGCTTGCTATGGTGAAGGTGATGCTTGCAATGGTGAATGTGATGCTTGCTATGGTGAAGGTGATGCTTGCTATGGTGAAGGTGATGCTTGCTATGGTGAAGGTGATGCTTGCTTTGGTGAAGGTGATGCTTGCTATGGTGGAGGTGATGCTTGCTATGGTGAAGGTGATGCTTGCTATGGTGAAGGTGATGCTTGCTATGGTGAAGGTGATGCTTGGTATGGTGAAGGTGATGCTTGCTATGGTGAAGGTGAGGCTTGCTATGGTGAAGGTGATGCTTACTATGGTGAAGGTGATGCTTGCTATGGTGAAGGTGATGCTTGGTATGGTGAAGGTGATGCTTGGTATGGTGAAGGTGATGCTTGGTATGGTGAAGGTGATGCTTGGTATGGTGAAGGTGATGCTTGGTATGGTGACGGTGATGCTTGGTATGGTGAAGGTGATGCTTGGTATGGTGAAGGTGATGCTTGGTATGGTGAAGGTGATGCTTGGTATGGTGAAGGTGATGCTTGGTATGGTGAAGGTGATGCTTGGTATGGTGAAGGTGATACTTGGTATGGTGAAGGTGATACTTGGTATGGTGAAGGTGATACTTGGTATGGTGAAGGTGATGCTTGGTATGGTGAAGGTGATACTTGGTATGGTGAAGGTGATACTTGGTATGGTGAAGGTGATGCTTGGTATGGTGAAGGTGATGCTTGGTATGGAAGGTGATGCTTGCTATGGTGAAGGTGATGCTTGCTATGGTGAAGGTGATGCTTGGTATGGTGAAGGTGATGCTTGGTATGGAAGGTGATGCTTGCTATGGTGAAGGTGATGCTTGCTATGGTGAAGGTGATGCTTGCTATGGTGAAGGTGATGCTTGTTATGGTGAAGGTGATCCTTGGTATGGTGAAGGTGATGCTTGCTATGGTGAAGGTGATGCTTAGTATGGTGAAGGTGATGCTTGGTATGGTGAAGGTGATGCTTGGTATGGTGAAGGTGATGCTTGGTATGGTGAAGGTGATGCTTGCTATGGTGAAGGTGATGCTTGGTATGGTGAAGGTGATGCTTGGTATGGTGAAGGTGATGCTTGGTATGGTGAAGGTGATGCTTGGTATGGTGAAGGTGATGCTTGGTATGGTGAAGGTGATGCTTGGTATGGTGAAGGTGATGCTTGGTATGGTGAAGGTGATGCTTGGTATGGTGAAGGTGATGCTTGGTATGGTGAAGGTGATGCTTGGTATGGTGAAGGTGATTCTTGGTATGGTGACGGTGATGCTTGGTATGGTGAAGGTGATGCTTGGTATGTTGAAGGTGATGCTTGGTATGGTGAAGGTGACGCTTGGTATGGTGAAGGTGACGCTTGGTATGGTGAAGGTGATACTTGGTATGGTGAAGGTGATACTTGGTATGGTGAAGGTGATGCTTGCTATGGTGAAGGTGATGCTTGCTATGGTGAAGGTGATGCTTGCTATGGTGAAGGTGATGCTTGCTATGGTGAAGGTGATGCTTGCTATGGTGAAGGTGATGCTTGCTATGGAGGAGGTGATGCTCGCTATGGTGGAAGTGATGCTTGCTATGGTGGAGGTGATGCTTGCTATGGTGGAGTTGATGCTTGCTATGGTGGAGGTGATGCTTGCTATGGTGGAGGTGATGCTTGATATGGTGGAGGTGATGCTTGCTATGGTGGAGGTGATGCTTGCTATGGTGGAGGTGATGCTTGCTATGGTGAAGGTGATGCTTGCTATGGTGAATGTGATGCTTGCTATGGTGAAGGTGGTGCTTGGTATGGTGAAGGTGATGCTTGCTATGGTGAAGGTGATGCTTGGTATGGTGAAGGTGATGCTTGGTATGGTGAAGGTGATGCTTGGTATGGTGAAGGTGATGCTTGGTATGGTGAAGGTGATGCTTGGTATGGTGAAGGTGATGCTTGGTATGGTGAAGGTGATGCTTGGTATGGTGAAGGTGATGCTTGGTATGGTGAAGCTGATGCTTGGAATGGTGAGGTGATGCTTGGTATGTGAAGGTGATGCTTGCTATGGTGGAGGTGATGCTTGGTATGGTGAAGGTGATGCTTGGTATGGTGAAGGTGATGCTTGCTATGGTGGAGGTGATGCTTGCTATGGTGAAGGTGATGCTTTCTATGGTGAAGGTGATGCTTGCTATGGTGAAGGTGATGCTTGCTATGGTGAAGGTGATGCTTGCTATGGTGAAGGTGATGCTTGCTATGGTGAAGGTGATGCTTGCTATGGTGAAGGTGATGCTTGCTATGGTGAAGGTGATGCTTGCTATGCTGGAGGTGATGCTTGCTATGGTGGAAGTGATGCTTGCTATGGTGGAGGTGATGCTTGCTATGGTGGAGTTGATGCTTGCTATGGTGGAGGTGATGCTTGCTATGGTGGAGGTGATGCTTGCTATGGTGGAGGTGATGCTTGCTATGGTGGAGGTGATGCTTGCTATGGTGAAGGTGATGCTTGCTATGGTGAAGGTGATGCTTGCTATGGTGAATGTGATGCTTGCTATGGTGAAGGTGGTGCTTGGTATGGTGAAGGTGATGCTTGCTATGGTGAAGGTGATGCTTGGTATGGTAAAGGTGATGCTTGGTATGTTGAAGGTGATGCTTGGTATGGTGAAGGTGATGCTTGGTATGGTGAAGGTGTTGCTTGGTATGGTGAAGGTGTTGCTTGGTATGGTGAAGGTGATGCTTGGTATGGTGAAGGTGTTGCTTGGTATGGTGAAGGTGATACTTGGTACGGTGAAGGTGATACTTGGTACGGTGAAGGTGATACTTGGTACGGTGAATGTGATACTTGGTACGGTGAAGGTGATACTTGGTACGGTGAAGGTGATACTTGGTACGGTGAAGGTGATACTTGGTACGGTGAAGGTGATGCTTGGTACGGTGAAGGTGATGCTTGGTACGGTGAAGGTGATGCTTGCTATGGTGAAGGTGATGCTTGCTATGGTGAAAGTGATGCTTGCTATGGTGAAGGTGATGCTTGCTATGGTGAAGGTGATGCTTGCTATGGTGAAGGTGATGCTTGCTATGGTGAAGGTGATGCTTGGTATGGTGAAGGTGATGCTTGGTATGGAAGGTGATGCTTGCTATGGTGAAGGTGATGCTTGCTATGGTGAAGGTGATGCTTGCTATGGTGAAGGTGATGCTTGGTATGGTGAAGGTGATGCTTGGTATGGTGAAGGTGATGCTTAGTATGGTGAAGGTGATGCTTGGTATGGTGAAGGTGATGCTTGGTATGGTGAAGGTGATGCTTGGTACGGTGAAGGTGATGCTTGGTACGGTGAAGGTGATACTTGGTACGGTGAAGGTGATACTTGGTACGGTGAAGGTGGTACTTGGTACGGTGAAGGTGATACTTGGTACGGTGAAGGTGATGCTTGGTACGGTGAAGGTGATGCTTGGTACGGTGAAGGTGATGCTTGGTACGGTGAAGGTGATGCTTGGTACGGTGAAGGTGATGCTTGGTACGGTGAAGGTGATGCTTGGTATGGTGAAGGTGATGCTTGCTATGGTGGAGGTGATGCTTGCTATGGTGAAGGTGATGCTTGCTATGGTGAAGGTGATGCTTGCTATGGTGAAGGTGATGCTTGCAATGGTGGAGGTGATGCTTGCTATGGTGAAGGTGATGCTTGCTATGGTGAAGGTGATGCTTGCTATGGTGAAGGTGATGCTTTCTATGGTGAAGGTGATGCTTGCTATGGTGGAGGTGATGCTTGCTATGGTGGAGGTGATGCTTGCTATGGTGGAGGTGATGCTTGCTATGCTGGAGGTGATGCTTGCTATGCTGGAGGTGATGCTTGCTATGGTGGAGGTGATGCTTGCTATGGTGGAGGTGATGCTTGCTATGGTGAAGGTGATGCTTGCTATGGTGAAGGTGATGCTTGCTATGGTGAAGGTGATGCTTTCTATGGTGAAGGTGATGCTTGCTATGGTGGAGGTGATGCTTGCTATGGTGGAGGTGATGCTTGCTATGCTGGAGGTGATGCTTGCTATGGTGGAGGTGATGCTTGCTATGGTGGAGGTGATGCTTGCTATGGTGGAGGTGATGCTTGCTATGGTGGAGGTGATGCTTGCTATGGTGGAGGTGATGCTTGCTATGGTGGAGGTGATGCTTGCTATGGTGAAGGTGATGCTTGCTATGGTGAAGGTGATGCTTGCAATGGTGAATGTGATACTTGCTATGGTGAAGGTGATGCTTGCTATGGTGAAGGTGATGCTTGCTATGGTGAAGGTGATGCTTGCTATGGTGAAGGTGATGCTTGCTTTGGTGAAGGTGATGCTTGCTATGGTGGAGGTGATGCTTGCTATGGTGAAGGTGATGCTTGCTATGGTGAAGGTGATGCTTGCTATGGTGAAGGTGATGCTTGGTATGGTGAAGGTGATGCTTGCTATGGTGAAGGTGAGGCTTGCTATGGTGAAGGTGATGCTTGGTATGGTGAAGGTGATGCTTACTATGGTGAAGGTGATGCTTGCTATGGTGAAGGTGATGCTTGCTATGGTGAAGGTGATGCTTGGTATGGTGAAGGTGATGCTTGGTATGGTGAAGGTGATGCTTGGTATGGTGAAGGTGATGCTTGGTATGGTGAAGGTGATGCTTGGTATGGTGATGGTGATGCTTGGTATGGTGAAGGTGATGCTTGGTATGTTGAAGGTGACGCTTGGTATGTTGAAGGTGACGCTTGGTATGGTGAAGGTGACGCTTGGTATGGTGAAGGTGATACTTGGTATGGTGAAGGTGATGCTTGCTATGGTGAAGGTGATGCTTGCTATGGTGAAGGTGATGCTTGGTATGGTGATGGTGATGCTTGGTATGGTGAAGGTGACGCTTGGTATGTTGAAGGTGACGCTTGGTATGTTGAAGGTGACGCTTGGTATGGTGAAGGTGACGCTTGGTATGGTGAAGGTGATACTTGGTATGGTGAAGGTGATGCTTGCTATGGTGAAGGTGATGCTTGTAATGGTGAAGGTGATGCTTGCTATGGTGAAGGTGATGCTTGCTATGGTGAAGGTGATGCTTGCTATGGAGGAGGTGATGCTTGCTATGGTGGAAGTGATGCTTGCTATGGTGGAGGTGATGCTTGCTATGGTGGAGTTGATGCTTGCTATGGTGGAGGTGATGCTTGCTATGGTGGAGGTGATGCTTGCTATGGTGGAGGTGATGCTTGATATGGTGGAGGTGATGCTTGCTATGGTGAAGGTGATGCTTGCTATGGTGAATGTGATGCTTGCTATGGTGAAGGTGGTGCTTGCTATGGTGAAGGTGATGCTTGCTATGGTGAAGGTGATGCTTGGTATGGTGAAGGTGATGCTTGGTATGGTGAAGGTGATGCTTGGTATGGTGAAGGTGATGCTTGGTATGGTGAAGGTGATGCTTGGTATGGTGAAGGTGATGCTTGGTATGGTGAAGGTGATGCTTGGTATGGTGAAGGTGATGCTTGGTATGGTGAAGGTGATGCTTGGTATGGTGAAGGTGATGCTTGGTATGGTGAAGGTGATGCTTGGTATGGTGAAGCTGATGCTTGGAATGGTGAGGTGATGCTTGGTATGGTGAAGGTGATGCTTGCTATGGTGAAGGTGATGCTTGCTATGGTGGAGGTGATGCTTGCTATGGTGAAGGTGATGCTTGGTATGGTGAAGGTGATGCTTGGTATGGTGAAGGTGATGCTTGCTATGGTGGAGGTGATGCTTGCTATGGTGAAGGTGATGCTTGCTATGGTGAAGGTGATGCTTGCTATGGTGAAGGTGATGCTGGCTATGGTGAAGGTGATGCTTGCTATGGTGAAGGTGATGCTTGCTATGGTGAAGGTGATGCTTGCTATGGTGAAGGTGATGCTTGCTATGCTGGAGGTGATGCTTGCTATGGTGGAAGTGATGCTTGCTATGGTGGAGGTGATGCTTGCTATGGTGGAGTTGATGCTTGCTATGGTGGAGGTGATGCTTGCTATGGTGGAGGTGATGCTTGCTATGGTGGAGGTGATGCTTGCTATGGTGGAGGTGATGCTTGCTATGGTGGAGGTGATGCTTGCTACGGTGAAGGTGATGCTTGCTACGGTGAAGGTGATGCTTGCTATGGTGAATGTGATGCTTGCTATGGTGAAGGTGGTGCTTGGTATGGTGAAGGTGATGCTTGCTATGGTGAAGGTGATGCTTGGTATGGTGAAGGTGATGCTTGGTATGGTAAAGGTGATGCTTGGTATGTTGAAGGTGATGCTTGGTATGGTGAAGGTGATGCTTGGTATGGTGAAGGTGTTGCTTGGTATGGTGAAGGTGTTGCTTGGTACGGTGAAGGTGATGCTTGGTATGGTGAAGGTGATGCTTGGTATGGTGAAGGTGATGCTTGGTATGGTGAAGGTGATGCTTGGTATGGTGACGGCGATGCTTGGTATGGTGACGGCGACGCTTGGTATGGTGAAGGTGACGCTTGGTATGGTGAAGGTGACACTTGGTATGGTGAAGGTGACGCTTGGTATGGTGAAGGTGATACTTGGTATGGTGAAGGTGATGCTTGGTATGGAAGGTGATGCTTGCTATGGTGAAGGTGATGCTTGCTATGGTGAAGGTGATGCTTGCTATGGTGAAGGTGATGCTTGGTATGGTGAAGGTGATGCTTGCTATGGTGAAGGTGGTGCTTGGTATGGTGAAGGTGATGCTTGCTATGGTGAAGGTGATGCTTGGTATGGTGAAGGTGATGCTTGGTATGGTAAAGGTGATGCTTGGTATGTTGAAAGTGATGCTTGGTATGGTGAAGGTGATGCTTGGTATGGTGAAGGTGTTGCTTGGTATGGTGAAGGTGTTGCTTGGTATGGTGAAGGTGATGCTTGGTATGGTGAAGGTGTTGCTTGGTATGGTGAAGGTGATACTTGGTACGGTGAAGGTGATACTTGGTACGGTGAAGGTGATACTTGGTATGGTGAATGTGATACTTGGTACGGTGAAGGTGATACTTGGTACGGTGAAGGTGATACTTGGTACGGTGAAGGTGATACTTGGTACGGTGAAGGTGATGCTTGGTACGGTGAAGGTGATGCTTGGTACGGTGAAGGTGATGCTTGCTATGGTGAAGGTGATGCTTGCTATGGTGAAAGTGATGCTTGCTATGGTGAAGGTGATGCTTGCTATGGTGAAGGTGATGCTTGCTATGGTGAAGGTGATGCTTGCTATGGTGAAGGTGATGCTTGCTATGGTGAAGGTGATGCTTGGTATGGTGAAGGTGATGCTTGGTATGGAAGGTGATGCTTGCTATGGTGAAGGTGATGCTTGCTATGGTGAAGGTGATGCTTGCTATGGTGAAGGTGATGCTTGGTATGGTGAAGGTGATGCTTGGTATGGTGAAGGTGATGCTTGGTATGGTGAAGGTGATGCTTGGTATGGTGAAGGTGATGCTTGGTATGGTGAAGGTGATGCTTGGTATGGTGAAGGTGATGCTTGGTACGGTGAAGGTGATGCTTGGTACGGTGAAGGTGATGCTTGGTACGGTGAAGGTGATACTTGGTACGGTGAAGGTGGTACTTGGTACGGTGAAGGTGATGCTTGGTACGGTGAAGGTGATGCTTGGTACGGTGAAGGTGATGCTTGGTACGGTGAAGGTGATGCTTGGTACGGTGAAGGTGATGCTTGGTACGGTGAAGGTGATGCTTGGTATGGTGAAGGTGATGCTTGGTATGGTGAAGGTGATGCTTGCTATGGTGAAGGTGATGCTTGCTATGGTGAAGGTGATGCTTGCTATGGTGAAGGTGATGCTTGCTATGGTGGAGGTGATGCTTGCTATGGTGAAGGTGATGCTTGCTATGGTGAAGGTGATGCTTGCTATGGTGAAGGTGATGCTTGCTATGGTGAAGGTGATGCTTTCTATGGTGAAGGTGATGCTTGCTATGGTGGAGGTGATGCTTGCTATGGTGGAGGGGATGCTTGCTATGCTGGAGGTGATGCTTGCTATGCTGGAGGTGATGCTTGCTATGGTGGAGGTGATGCTTGCTATGGTGGAGGTGATGCTTGCTATGGTGGAGGTGATGCTTGCTATGGTGAAGGTGATGCTTGCTATGGTGAAGGTGATGCTTGCTATGGTGAAGGTGATGCTTTCTATGGTGAAGGTGATGCTTGCTATGGTGAAGGTGATGCTTGCTATGGTGAAGGTGATGCTTGCTATGGTGAAGGTGATGCTTGCTATGGTGAAGGTGATGCTTGCTATGGTGAAGGTGATGCTTGCTATGGTGAAGGTGATGCTTGCTATGGTGAAGGTGATGCTTGCTATGGTGAAGGTGATGCTTGCTATGCTGGAGGTGATGCTTGCTATGGTGGAAGTGATGCTTGCTATGGTGGAGGTGATGCTTGCTATGGTGGAGTTGATGCTTGCTATGGTGGAGGTGATGCTTGCTATGGTGGAGGTGATGCTTGCTATGGTGGAGGTGATGCTTGCTATGGTGGAGGTGATGCTTGCTATGGTGGAGGTGATGCTTGCTATGGTGAAGGTGATGCTTGCTATGGTGAAGGTGATGCTTGCTATGGTGAATGTGATGCTTGCTATGGTGAAGGTGGTGCTTGGTATGGTGAAGGTGATGCTTGCTATGGTGAAGGTGATGCTTGGTATGGTGAAGGTGATGCTTGGTATGGTGAAGGTGATGCTTGGTATGTTGAAGGTGATGCTTGGTATGGTGAAGGTGATGCTTGGTATGGTGAAGGTGTTGCTTGGTATGGTGAAGGTGTTGCTTGGTATGGTGAAGGTGATGCTTGGTATGGTGAAGGTGTTGCTTGGTATGGTGAAGGTGATGCTTGGTATGGTGAAGGTGATGCTTGGTATGGTGAAGGTGATGCTTGGTATGGTGAAGGTGATGCGGTGATGCTTGGTATGGTGAAGGTGATGCTTGGTATGGTGAAGGTGATGCTTGGTATGGTGAAGGTGATGCTTGGTATGGTGAAGGTGATGCTTGGTATGGTGAAGGTGATGCTTGGTATGGTGAAGGTGATGCTTGGTATGGTGACGGCGATGCTTGGTATGGTGAAGGTGACGCTTGGTATGGTGAAGGTGACACTTGGTATGGTGAAGGTGATGCTTGGTATGGTGAAGGTGATACTTGGTATGGTGAAGGTGATACTTGGTATGGTGAAGGTGATACTTCGTATGGTGAAGGTGATACTTGGTATGGTGAAGGTGATACTTGGTATGGTGAAGGTGATACTTGGTATGGTGAAGGTGATACTTGGTATGGTGAAGGTGATACTTGGTATGGTGAAGGTGATACTTGGTATGGTGAAGGTGATACTTGGTACAGTGAAGGTGATACTTGGTACGGTGAATGTGATACTTGGTACGGTGAAGGTGATGCTTGGTACGGTGAAGGTGATGCTTGGTACGGTGAAGGTGATGCTTGCTATGGTGAAGGTGATGCTTGCTATGGTGAAAGTGATGCTTGCTATGGTGAAGGTGATGCTTGCTATGGTGAAGGTGATGCTTGCTCTGGTGAAGGTGATGCTTGCTATGGTGAAGGTGATGCTTGGTATGGTGAAGGTGATGCTTGGTATGGAAGGTGATGCTTGCTATGGTGAAGGTGATGCTTGCTATGGTGAAGGTGATGCTTGCTATGGTGAAGGTGATGCTTGGTATGGTGAAGGTGATGCTTGGTATGGTGAAGGTGATGCTTAGTATGGTGAAGGTGATGCTTGGTATGGTGAAGGTGATGCTTGGTATGGTGAAGGTGATGCTTGGTATGGTGAAGGTGATGCTTGGTATGGTGAAGGTGATGCTTGGTATGGTGAAGGTGATACTTGGTACGGTGAAGGTGATACTTGGTACGGTGAAGGTGATACTTGGTACGGTGAAGGTGATACTTGGTACGGTGAAGGTGATGCTTGGTACGGTGAAGGTGATGCTTGGTACGGTGAAGGTGATGCTTGGTATGGTGAAGGTGATGCTTGGTATGGTGAAGGTGATGCTTGCTATGGTGGAGGTGATGCTTGCTATGGTGAAGGTGATGCTTGCTATGGTGAAGGTGATGCTTGCTATGGTGAAGGTGATGCTTGCTATGGTGGAGGTGATGCTTGCTATGGTGAAGGTGATGCTTGCTATGGTGGAGGTGATGCTTGCTATGGTGGAGGTGATGCTTGCTATGGTGAAGGTGATGCTTGCTATGGTGAAGGTGATGCTTGCAATGGTGAATGTGATGCTTGCTATGGTGAAGGTGATGCTTGCTATGGTGAAGGTGATGCTTGCTATGGTGAAGGTGATGCTTGCTTTGGTGAAGGTGATGCTTGCTATGGTGGAGGTGATGCTTGCTATGGTGAAGGTGATGCTTGCTATGGTGAAGGTGATGCTTGCTATGGTGAAGGTGATGCTTGGTATGGTGAAGGTGATGCTTGCTATGGTGAAGGTGAGGCTTGCTATGGTGAAGGTGATGCTTACTATGGTGAAGGTGATGCTTGCTATGGTGAAGGTGATGCTTACTATGGTGAAGGTGATGCTTGCTATGGTGAAGGTGATGCTTGGTATGGTGAAGGTGATGCTTGGTATGGTGAAGGTGATGCTTGGTATGGTGACGGTGATGCTTGGTATGGTGAAGGTGATGCTTGGTATGGTGAAGGTGATGCTTGGTATGGTGAAGGTGATGCTTGGTATGGTGAAGGTGATGCTTGGTATGGTGAAGGTGATGCTTGGTATGGTGAAGGTGATGCTTGGTATGGTGAAGGTGATGCTTGGTATGGTGACGGTGATGCTTGGTATGGTGAAGGTGATGCTTGGTATGGTGAAGGTGATGCTTGGTATGGTGAAGGTGATGCTTGGTATGGTGAAGGTGATGCTTGGTATGGTGAAGGTGATGCTTGGTATGGTGAAGGTGATACTTGGTATGGTGAAGGTGATACTTGGTATGGTGAAGGTGATACTTGGTATGGTGAAGGTGATGCTTGGTATGGTGAAGGTGATACTTGGTATGGTGAAGGTGATACTTGGTATGGTGAAGGTGATGCTTGGTATGGTGAAGGTGATGCTTGGTATGGTGAAGGTGATGCTTGGTATGGTGAAGGTGATGCTTGGTATGGTGAATGTGATACTTGGTACGGTGAAGGTGATACTTGGTACGGTGAAGGTGATACTTGGTACGGTGAAGGTGATACTTGGTACGGTGAAGGTGATGCTTGGTACGGTGAAGGTGATGCTTGGTACGGTGAAGGTGATGCTTGGTATGGTGAAGGTGATGCTTGGTATGGTGAAGGTGATGCTTGCTATGGTGGAGGTGATGCTTGCTATGGTGAAGGTGATGCTTGCTATGGTGAAGGTGATGCTTGCTATGGTGAAGGTGATGCTTGCTATGGTGGAGGTGATGCTTGCTATGGTGAAGGTGATGCTTGCAATGGTGGAGGTGATGCTTGCTATGGTGAAGG
This sequence comes from Amblyomma mixtum, assembly GCF_055824585.1. Lineage (NCBI taxonomy): Eukaryota > Metazoa > Arthropoda > Arachnida > Ixodida > Ixodidae > Amblyomma > Amblyomma mixtum. The sequence goes on from NC_143014.1 coordinate 322,318,451, forward strand.
TGATGCTTGCTATGGTGAAGGTGATGCTTGCTATGGTGAAGGTGATGCTTTCTATGGTGAAGGTGATGCTTGCTATGGTGGAGGTGATGCTTGCTATGGTGGAGGTGATGCTTGCTATGGTGGAGGTGATGCTTGCTATGCTGGAGGTGATGCTTGCTATGCTGGAGGTGATGCTTGCTATGGTGGAGGTGATGCTTGCTATGGTGGAGGTGATGCTTGCTATGGTGAAGGTGATGCTTGCTATGGTGAAGGTGATGCTTGCTATGGTGAAGGTGATGCTTTCTATGGTGAAGGTGATGCTTGCTATGGTGGAGGTGATGCTTGCTATGGTGGAGGTGATGCTTGCTATGCTGGAGGTGATGCTTGCTATGGTGGAGGTGATGCTTGCTATGGTGGAGGTGATGCTTGCTATGGTGGAGGTGATGCTTGCTATGGTGGAGGTGATGCTTGCTATGGTGGAGGTGATGCTTGCTATGGTGAAGGTGATGCTTGCTATGGTGAAGGTGATGCTTGCAATGGTGAATGTGATACTTGCTATGGTGAAGGTGATGCTTGCTATGGTGAAGGTGATGCTTGCTATGGTGAAGGTGATGCTTGCTATGGTGAAGGTGATGCTTGCTTTGGTGAAGGTGATGCTTGCTATGGTGGAGGTGATGCTTGCTATGGTGAAGGTGATGCTTGCTATGGTGAAGGTGATGCTTGCTATGGTGAAGGTGATGCTTGGTATGGTGAAGGTGATGCTTGCTATGGTGAAGGTGAGGCTTGCTATGGTGAAGGTGATGCTTGGTATGGTGAAGGTGATGCTTACTATGGTGAAGGTGATGCTTGCTATGGTGAAGGTGATGCTTGCTATGGTGAAGGTGATGCTTGGTATGGTGAAGGTGATGCTTGGTATGGTGAAGGTGATGCTTGGTATGGTGAAGGTGATGCTTGGTATGGTGAAGGTGATGCTTGGTATGGTGATGGTGATGCTTGCTATGGTGAAGGTGATGCTTGCTATGGTGAAGGTGATGCTTGCTATGGTGAAGGTGATGCTTGGTATGGTGAAGGTGATGCTTGGTATGGAAGGTGATGCTTGCTATGGTGAAGGTGATGCTTGCTATGGTGAAGGTGATGCTTGCTATGGTGAAGGTGATGCTTGGTATGGTGAAGGTGATGCTTGGTATGGTGAAGGTGACGCTTAGTATGGTGAAGGTGATGCTTGGTATGGTGAAGGTGATGCTTGGTATGGTGAAGGTGATGCTTGGTATGGTGAAGGTGATGCTTGGTATGGTGAAGGTGATGCTTGGTATGGTGAAGGTGATACTTGGTACGGTGAAGGTGATACTTGGTACGGTGAAGGTGATACTTGGTACGGTGAAGGTGATACTTGGTACGGTGAAGGTGATGCTTGGTACGGTGAAGGTGATGCTTGGTACGGTGAAGGTGATGCTTGGTATGGTGAAGGTGATGCTTGGTATGGTGAAGGTGATGCTTGCTATGGTGGAGGTGATGCTTGCTATGGTGAAGGTGATGCTTGCTATGGTGAAGGTGATGCTTGCTATGGTGAAGGTGATGCTTGCTATGGTGGAGGTGATGCTTGCTATGGTGAAGGTGATGCTTGCTATGGTGGAGGTGATGCTTGCTATGGTGGAGGTGATGCTTGCTATGGTGAAGGTGATGCTTGCTATGGTGAAGGTGATGCTTGCAATGGTGAATGTGATGCTTGCTATGGTGAAGGTGATGCTTGCTATGGTGAAGGTGATGCTTGCTATGGTGAAGGTGATGCTTGCTTTGGTGAAGGTGATGCTTGCTATGGTGGAGGTGATGCTTGCTATGGTGAAGGTGATGCTTGCTATGGTGAAGGTGATGCTTGCTATGGTGAAGGTGATGCTTGGTATGGTGAAGGTGATGCTTGCTATGGTGAAGGTGAGGCTTGCTATGGTGAAGGTGATGCTTACTATGGTGAAGGTGATGCTTGCTATGGTGAAGGTGATGCTTACTATGGTGAAGGTGATGCTTGCTATGGTGAAGGTGATGCTTGGTATGGTGAAGGTGATGCTTGGTATGGTGAAGGTGATGCTTGGTATGGTGACGGTGATGCTTGGTATGGTGAAGGTGATGCTTGGTATGGTGAAGGTGATGCTTGGTATGGTGAAGGTGATGCTTGGTATGGTGAAGGTGATGCTTGGTATGGTGAAGGTGATGCTTGGTATGGTGAAGGTGATGCTTGGTATGGTGAAGGTGATGCTTGGTATGGTGACGGTGATGCTTGGTATGGTGAAGGTGATGCTTGGTATGGTGAAGGTGATGCTTGGTATGGTGAAGGTGATGCTTGGTATGGTGAAGGTGATGCTTGGTATGGTGAAGGTGATGCTTGGTATGGTGAAGGTGATACTTGGTATGGTGAAGGTGATACTTGGTATGGTGAAGGTGATACTTGGTATGGTGAAGGTGATGCTTGGTATGGTGAAGGTGATACTTGGTATGGTGAAGGTGATACTTGGTATGGTGAAGGTGATGCTTGGTATGGTGAAGGTGATGCTTGGTATGGTGAAGGTGATGCTTGGTATGGTGAAGGTGATGCTTGGTATGGTGAAGGTGATACTTGGTACGGTGAAGGTGATACTTGGTACGGTGAAGGTGATACTTGGTACGGTGAAGGTGATACTTGGTACGGTGAAGGTGATGCTTGGTACGGTGAAGGTGATGCTTGGTACGGTGAAGGTGATGCTTGGTATGGTGAAGGTGATGCTTGGTATGGTGAAGGTGATGCTTGCTATGGTGGAGGTGATGCTTGCTATGGTGAAGGTGATGCTTGCTATGGTGAAGGTGATGCTTGCTATGGTGAAGGTGATGCTTGCTATGGTGGAGGTGATGCTTGCTATGGTGAAGGTGATGCTTGCAATGGTGGAGGTGATGCTTGCTATGGTGAAGGTGATGCTTGCTATGGTGAAGGTGATGCTTGCTATGGTGAAGGTGATGCTTTCTATGGTGAAGGTGATGCTTGCTATGGTGGAGGTGATGCTTGCTATGGTGGAGGTGATGCTTGCTATGCTGGAGGTGATGCTTGCTATGCTGGAGGTGATGCTTGCTATGGTGGAGGTGATGCTTGCTATGGTGGAGGTGATGCTTGCTATGGTGAAGGTGATGCTTGCTATGGTGAAGGTGATGCTTGCTATGGTGAAGGTGATGCTTTCTATGGTGAAGGTGATGCTTGCTATGGTGGAGGTGATGCTTGCTATGGTGGAGGTGATGCTTGCTATGCTGGAGGTGATGCTTGCTATGGTGGAGGTGATGCTTGCTATGGTGGAGGTGATGCTTGCTATGGTGGAGGTGATGCTTGCTATGGTGGAGGTGATGCTTGCTATGGTGAAGGTGATGCTTGCTATGGTGAAGGTGATGCTTGCAATGGTGAATGTGATACTTGCTATGGTGAAGGTGATGCTTGCTATGGTGAAGGTGATGCTTGCTATGGTGAAGGTGATGCTTGCTATGGTGAAGGTGATGCTTGCTTTGGTGAAGGTGATGCTTGCTATGGTGGAGGTGATGCTTGCTATGGTGAAGGTGATGCTTGCTATGGTGAAGGTGATGCTTGCTATGGTGAAGGTGATGCTTGGTATGGTGAAGGTGATGCTTGCTATGGTGAAGGTGAGGCTTGCTATGGTGAAGGTGATGCTTGGTATGGTGAAGGTGATGCTTACTATGGTGAAGGTGATGCTTGCTATGGTGAAGGTGATGCTTGCTATGGTGAAGGTGATGCTTGGTATGGTGAAGGTGATGCTTGGTATGGTGAAGGTGATGCTTGGTATGGTGAAGGTGATGCTTGGTATGGTGAAGGTGATGCTTGGTATGGTGATGGTGATGCTTGCTATGGTGAAGGTGATGCTTGCTATGGTGAAGGTGATGCTTGCTATGGTGAAGGTGATGCTTGGTATGGTGAAGGTGATGCTTGGTATGGAAGGTGATGCTTGCTATGGTGAAGGTGATGCTTGCTATGGTGAAGGTGATGCTTGCTATGGTGAAGGTGATGCTTGGTATGGTGAAGGTGATGCTTGGTATGGTGAAGGTGATGCTTGGTATGGTGAAGGTGATGCTTGGTATGGTGAAGGTGATGCTTGGTATGGTGAAGGTGATGCTTGGTATGGTGAAGGTGATGCTTGGTACGGTGAAGGTGATGCTTGGTACGGTGAAGGTGATGCTTGGTACGGTGAAGGTGATGCTTGGTACGGTGAAGGTGATACTTGGTACGGTGAAGGTGGTACTTGGTACGGTGAAGGTGATGCTTGGTACGGTGAAGGTGATGCTTGGTACGGTGAAGGTGATGCTTGGTACGGTGAAGGTGATGCTTGGTACGGTGAAGGTGATGCTTGGTACGGTGAAGGTGATGCTTGGTATGGTGAAGGTGATGCTTGGTATGGTGAAGGTGATGCTTGCTATGGTGAAGGTGATGCTTGCTATGGTGAAGGTGATGCTTGCTATGGTGAAGGTGATGCTTGCTATGGTGGAGGTGATGCTTGCTATGGTGAAGGTGATGCTTGCTATGGTGAAGGTGATGCTTGCTATGGTGAAGGTGATGCTTGCTATGGTGAAGGTGATGCTTTCTATGGTGAAGGTGATGCTTGCTATGGTGGAGGTGATGCTTGCTATGGTGGAGGGGATGCTTGCTATGCTGGAGGTGATGCTTGCTATGCTGGAGGTGATGCTTGCTATGGTGGAGGTGATGCTTGCTATGGTGGAGGTGATGCTTGCTATGGTGGAGGTGATGCTTGCTATGGTGAAGGTGATGCTTGCTATGGTGAAGGTGATGCTTGCTATGGTGAAGGTGATGCTTTCTATGGTGAAGGTGATGCTTGCTATGGTGAAGGTGATGCTTGCTATGGTGAAGGTGATGCTTGCTATGGTGAAGGTGATGCTTGCTATGGTGAAGGTGATGCTTGCTATGGTGAAGGTGATGCTTGGTATGGTGAAGGTGATGCTTGCTATGGTGAAGGTGAGGCTTGCTATGGTGAAGGTGATGCTTGGTATGGTGAAGGTGATGCTTACTATGGTGAAGGTGATGCTTGCTATGGTGAAGGTGATGCTTGCTATGGTGAAGGTGATGCTTGGTATGGTGAAGGTGATGCTTGGTATGGTGAAGGTGATGCTTGGTATGGTGAAGGTGATGCTTGGTATGGTGAAGGTGATGCTTGGTATGGTGATGGTGATGCTTGCTATGGTGAAGGTGATGCTTGCTATGGTGAAGGTGATGCTTGCTATGGTGAAGGTGATGCTTGGTATGGTGAAGGTGATGCTTGGTATGGAAGGTGATGCTTGCTATGGTGAAGGTGATGCTTGCTATGGTGAAGGTGATGCTTGCTATGGTGAAGGTGATGCTTGGTATGGTGAAGGTGATGCTTGGTATGGTGAAGGTGACGCTTAGTATGGTGAAGGTGATGCTTGGTATGGTGAAGGTGATGCTTGGTATGGTGAAGGTGATGCTTGGTATGGTGAAGGTGATGCTTGGTATGGTGAAGGTGATGCTTGGTATGGTGAAGGTGATACTTGGTACGGTGAAGGTGATACTTGGTACGGTGAAGGTGATACTTGGTACGGTGAAGGTGATACTTGGTACGGTGAAGGTGATGCTTGGTACGGTGAAGGTGATGCTTGGTACGGTGAAGGTGATGCTTGGTATGGTGAAGGTGATGCTTGGTATGGTGAAGGTGATGCTTGCTATGGTGGAGGTGATGCTTGCTATGGTGAAGGTGATGCTTGCTATGGTGAAGGTGATGCTTGCTATGGTGAAGGTGATGCTTGCTATGGTGGAGGTGATGCTTGCTATGGTGAAGGTGATGCTTGCTATGGTGGAGGTGATGCTTGCTATGGTGGAGGTGATGCTTGCTATGGTGAAGGTGATGCTTGCTATGGTGAAGGTGATGCTTGCAATGGTGAATGTGATGCTTGCTATGGTGAAGGTGATGCTTGCTATGGTGAAGGTGATGCTTGCTATGGTGAAGGTGATGCTTGCTTTGGTGAAGGTGATGCTTGCTATGGTGGAGGTGATGCTTGCTATGGTGAAGGTGATGCTTGCTATGGTGAAGGTGATGCTTGCTATGGTGAAGGTGATGCTTGGTATGGTGAAGGTGATGCTTGCTATGGTGAAGGTGAGGCTTGCTATGGTGAAGGTGATGCTTACTATGGTGAAGGTGATGCTTGCTATGGTGAAGGTGATGCTTACTATGGTGAAGGTGATGCTTGCTATGGTGAAGGTGATGCTTGGTATGGTGAAGGTGATGCTTGGTATGGTGAAGGTGATGCTTGGTATGGTGACGGTGATGCTTGGTATGGTGAAGGTGATGCTTGGTATGGTGAAGGTGATGCTTGGTATGGTGAAGGTGATGCTTGGTATGGTGAAGGTGATGCTTGGTATGGTGAAGGTGATGCTTGGTATGGTGAAGGTGATGCTTGGTATGGTGAAGGTGATGCTTGGTATGGTGACGGTGATGCTTGGTATGGTGAAGGTGATGCTTGGTATGGTGAAGGTGATGCTTGGTATGGTGAAGGTGATGCTTGGTATGGTGAAGGTGATGCTTGGTATGGTGAAGGTGATGCTTGGTATGGTGAAGGTGATACTTGGTATGGTGAAGGTGATACTTGGTATGGTGAAGGTGATACTTGGTATGGTGAAGGTGATGCTTGGTATGGTGAAGGTGATACTTGGTATGGTGAAGGTGATACTTGGTATGGTGAAGGTGATGCTTGGTATGGTGAAGGTGATGCTTGGTATGGTGAAGGTGATGCTTGGTATGGTGAAGGTGATGCTTGGTATGGTGAAGGTGATACTTGGTACGGTGAAGGTGATACTTGGTACGGTGAAGGTGATACTTGGTACGGTGAAGGTGATACTTGGTACGGTGAAGGTGATGCTTGGTACGGTGAAGGTGATGCTTGGTACGGTGAAGGTGATGCTTGGTATGGTGAAGGTGATGCTTGGTATGGTGAAGGTGATGCTTGCTATGGTGGAGGTGATGCTTGCTATGGTGAAGGTGATGCTTGCTATGGTGAAGGTGATGCTTGCTATGGTGAAGGTGATGCTTGCTATGGTGGAGGTGATGCTTGCTATGGTGAAGGTGATGCTTGCAATGGTGGAGGTGATGCTTGCTATGGTGAAGGTGATGCTTGCTATGGTGAAGGTGATGCTTGCTATGGTGAAGGTGATGCTTTCTATGGTGAAGGTGATGCTTGCTATGGTGGAGGTGATGCTTGCTATGGTGGAGGTGATGCTTGCTATGCTGGAGGTGATGCTTGCTATGCTGGAGGTGATGCTTGCTATGGTGGAGGTGATGCTTGCTATGGTGGAGGTGATGCTTGCTATGGTGAAGGTGATGCTTGCTATGGTGAAGGTGATGCTTGCTATGGTGAAGGTGATGCTTTCTATGGTGAAGGTGATGCTTGCTATGGTGGAGGTGATGCTTGCTATGGTGGAGGTGATGCTTGCTATGCTGGAGGTGATGCTTGCTATGGTGGAGGTGATGCTTGCTATGGTGGAGGTGATGCTTGCTATGGTGGAGGTGATGCTTGCTATGGTGGAGGTGATGCTTGCTATGGTGGAGGTGATGCTTGCTATGGTGAAGGTGATGCTTGCTATGGTGAAGGTGATGCTTGCAATGGTGAATGTGATACTTGCTATGGTGAAGGTGATGCTTGCTATGGTGAAGGTGATGCTTGCTATGGTGAAGGTGATGCTTGCTATGGTGAAGGTGATGCTTGCTTTGGTGAAGGTGATGCTTGCTATGGTGGAGGTGATGCTTGCTATGGTGAAGGTGATGCTTGCTATGGTGAAGGTGATGCTTGCTATGGTGAAGGTGATGCTTGGTATGGTGAAGGTGATGCTTGCTATGGTGAAGGTGAGGCTTGCTATGGTGAAGGTGATGCTTGGTATGGTGAAGGTGATGCTTACTATGGTGAAGGTGATGCTTGCTATGGTGAAGGTGATGCTTGCTATGGTGAAGGTGATGCTTGGTATGGTGAAGGTGATGCTTGGTATGGTGAAGGTGATGCTTGGTATGGTGAAGGTGATGCTTGGTATGGTGAAGGTGATGCTTGGTATGGTGATGGTGATGCTTGCTATGGTGAAGGTGATGCTTGCTATGGTGAAGGTGATGCTTGCTATGGTGAAGGTGATGCTTGGTATGGTGAAGGTGATGCTTGGTACGGTGAAGGTGATGCTTGGTACGGTGAAGGTGATGCTTGGTACGGTGAAGGTGATGCTTGGTACGGTGAAGGTGATACTTGGTACGGTGAAGGTGGTACTTGGTACGGTGAAGGTGATGCTTGGTACGGTGAAGGTGATGCTTGGTACGGTGAAGGTGATGCTTGGTACGGTGAAGGTGATGCTTGGTATGGTGACGGTGATGCTTGGTATGGTGAAGGTGATGCTTGGTATGGTGAAGGTGATGCTTGGTATGGTGAAGGTGATGCTTGGTATGGTGAAGGTGATGCTTGCTATGGTGAAGGTGATGCTTGCTATGGTGAAGGTGATGCTTGCTATGGTGAAGGTGATGCTTGGTACGGTGAAGGTGATGCTTGGTACGGTGAAGGTGATACTTGGTACGGTGAAGGTGGTACTTGGTACGGTGAAGGTGATGCTTGGTACGGTGAAGGTGATGCTTGGTACGGTGAAGGTGATGCTTGGTACGGTGAAGGTGATGCTTGGTACGGTGAAGGTGATGCTTGGTACGGTGAAGGTGATGCTTGGTATGGTGAAGGTGATGCTTGGTATGGTGAAGGTGATGCTTGCTATGGTGAAGGTGATGCTTGCTATGGTGAAGGTGATGCTTGCTATGGTGAAGGTGATGCTTGCTATGGTGGAGGTGATGCTTGCTATGGTGAAGGTGATGCTTGCTATGGTGAAGGTGATGCTTGCTATGGTGAAGGTGATGCTTGCTATGGTGAAGGTGATGCTTTCTATGGTGAAGGTGATGCTTGCTATGGTGGAGGTGATGCTTGCTATGGTGGAGGGGATGCTTGCTATGCTGGAGGTGATGCTTGCTATGCTGGAGGTGATGCTTGCTATGGTGGAGGTGATGCTTGCTATGGTGGAGGTGATGCTTGCTATGGTGGAGGTGATGCTTGCTATGGTGAAGGTGATGCTTGCTATGGTGAAGGTGATGCTTGCTATGGTGAAGGTGATGCTTTCTATGGTGAAGGTGATGCTTGCTATGGTGAAGGTGATGCTTGCTATGGTGAAGGTGATGCTTGCTATGGTGAAGGTGATGCTTGCTATGGTGAAGGTGATGCTTGCTATGGTGAAGGTGATGCTTGCTATGGTGAAGGTGATGCTTGCTATGGTGAAGGTGATGCTTGCTATGGTGAAGGTGATGCTTGCTATGGTGAAGGTGATGCTTGCTATGCTGGAGGTGATGCTTGCTATGGTGGAAGTGATGCTTGCTATGGTGGAGGTGATGCTTGCTATGGTGGAGTTGATGCTTGCTATGGTGGAGGTGATGCTTGCTATGGTGGAGGTGATGCTTGCTATGGTGGAGGTGATGCTTGCTATGGTGGAGGTGATGCTTGCTATGGTGGAGGTGATGCTTGCTATGGTGAAGGTGATGCTTGCTATGGTGAAGGTGATGCTTGCTATGGTGAATGTGATGCTTGCTATGGTGAAGGTGGTGCTTGGTATGGTGAAGGTGATGCTTGCTATGGTGAAGGTGATGCTTGGTATGGTGAAGGTGATGCTTGGTATGGTGAAGGTGATGCTTGGTATGTTGAAGGTGATGCTTGGTATGGTGAAGGTGATGCTTGGTATGGTGAAGGTGTTGCTTGGTATGGTGAAGGTGTTGCTTGGTATGGTGAAGGTGATGCTTGGTATGGTGAAGGTGTTGCTTGGTATGGTGAAGGTGATGCTTGGTATGGTGAAGGTGATGCTTGGTATGGTGAAGGTGATGCTTGGTATGGTGAAGGTGATGCTTGGTATGGTGAAGGTGATGCTTGGTATGGTGAAGGTGATGCTTGGTATGGTGAAGGTGATGCTTGGTATGGTGAAGGTGATGCTTGGTATGGTGACGGCGATGCTTGGTATGGTGAAGGTGACGCTTGGTATGGTAAAGGTGACACTTGGTATGGTGAAGGTGATGCTTGGTATGGTGAAGGTGATACTTGGTATGGTGAAGGTGATACTTGGTATGGTGAAGGTGATACTTCGTATGGTGAAGGTGATACTTGGTATGGTGAAGGTGATACTTGGTATGGTGAAGGTGATACTTGGTATGGTGAAGGTGATACTTGGTATGGTGAAGGTGATACTTGGTATGGTGAAGGTGATACTTGGTATGGTGAAGGTGATACTTGGTACAGTGAAGGTGATACTTGGTACGGTGAATGTGATACTTGGTACGGTGAAGGTGATGCTTGGTACGGTGAAGGTGATGCTTGGTACGGTGAAGGTGATGCTTGCTATGGTGAAGGTGATGCTTGCTATGGTGAAAGTGATGCTTGCTATGGTGAAGGTGATGCTTGCTATGGTGAAGGTGATGCTTGCTCTGGTGAAGGTGATGCTTGCTATGGTGAAGGTGATGCTTGGTATGGTGAAGGTGATGCTTGGTATGGAAGGTGATGCTTGCTATGGTGAAGGTGATGCTTGCTATGGTGAAGGTGATGCTTGGTATGGTGAAGGTGATGCTTGGTATGGTGAAGGTGATGCTTAGTATGGTGAAGGTGATGCTTGGTATGGTGAAGGTGATGCTTGGTATGGTGAAGGTGATGCTTGGTATGGTGAAGGTGATGCTTGGTATGGTGAAGGTGATGCTTGGTATGGTGAAGGTGATACTTGGTACGGTGAAGGTGATACTTGGTACGGTGAAGGTGATACTTGGTACGGTGAAGGTGATACTTGGTACGGTGAAGGTGATGCTTGGTACGGTGAAGGTGATGCTTGGTACGGTGAAGGTGATGCTTGGTATGGTGAAGGTGATGCTTGGTATGGTGAAGGTGATGCTTGCTATGGTGGAGGTGATGCTTGCTATGGTGAAGGTGATGCTTGCTATGGTGAAGGTGATGCTTGCTATGGTGAAGGTGATGCTTGCTATGGTGGAGGTGATGCTTGCTATGGTGAAGGTGATGCTTGCTATGGTGGAGGTGATGCTTGCTATGGTGGAGGTGATGCTTGCTATGGTGGAGGTGATGCTTGCTATGGTGAAGGTGATGCTTGCTATGGTGAAGGTGATGCTTGCAATGGTGAATGTGATGCTTGCTATGGTGAAGGTGATGCTTGCTATGGTGAAGGTGATGCTTGCTATGGTGAAGGTGATGCTTGCTTTGGTGAAGGTGATGCTTGCTATGGTGGAGGTGATGCTTGCTATGGTGAAGGTGATGCTTGCTATGGTGAAGGTGATGCTTGCTATGGTGAAGGTGATGCTTGGTATGGTGAAGGTGATGCTTGCTATGGTGAAGGTGAGGCTTGCTATGGTGAAGGTGATGCTTACTATGGTGAAGGTGATGCTTGCTATGGTGAAGGTGATGCTTGGTATGGTGAAGGTGATGCTTGGTATGGTGAAGGTGATGCTTGGTATGGTGAAGGTGATGCTTGGTATGGTGAAGGTGATGCTTGGTATGGTGACGGTGATGCTTGGTATGGTGAAGGTGATGCTTGGTATGGTGAAGGTGATGCTTGGTATGGTGAAGGTGATGCTTGGTATGGTGAAGGTGATGCTTGGTATGGTGAAGGTGATGCTTGGTATGGTGAAGGTGATACTTGGTATGGTGAAGGTGATACTTGGTATGGTGAAGGTGATACTTGGTATGGTGAAGGTGATGCTTGGTATGGTGAAGGTGATACTTGGTATGGTGAAGGTGATACTTGGTATGGTGAAGGTGATGCTTGGTATGGTGAAGGTGATGCTTGGTATGGAAGGTGATGCTTGCTATGGTGAAGGTGATGCTTGCTATGGTGAAGGTGATGCTTGGTATGGTGAAGGTGATGCTTGGTATGGAAGGTGATGCTTGCTATGGTGAAGGTGATGCTTGCTATGGTGAAGGTGATGCTTGCTATGGTGAAGGTGATGCTTGTTATGGTGAAGGTGATCCTTGGTATGGTGAAGGTGATGCTTGCTATGGTGAAGGTGATGCTTAGTATGGTGAAGGTGATGCTTGGTATGGTGAAGGTGATGCTTGGTATGGTGAAGGTGATGCTTGGTATGGTGAAGGTGATGCTTGCTATGGTGAAGGTGATGCTTGGTATGGTGAAGGTGATGCTTGGTATGGTGAAGGTGATGCTTGGTATGGTGAAGGTGATGCTTGGTATGGTGAAGGTGATGCTTGGTATGGTGAAGGTGATGCTTGGTATGGTGAAGGTGATGCTTGGTATGGTGAAGGTGATGCTTGGTATGGTGAAGGTGATGCTTGGTATGGTGAAGGTGATGCTTGGTATGGTGAAGGTGATTCTTGGTATGGTGACGGTGATGCTTGGTATGGTGAAGGTGATGCTTGGTATGTTGAAGGTGATGCTTGGTATGGTGAAGGTGACGCTTGGTATGGTGAAGGTGACGCTTGGTATGGTGAAGGTGATACTTGGTATGGTGAAGGTGATACTTGGTATGGTGAAGGTGATGCTTGCTATGGTGAAGGTGATGCTTGCTATGGTGAAGGTGATGCTTGCTATGGTGAAGGTGATGCTTGCTATGGTGAAGGTGATGCTTGCTATGGTGAAGGTGATGCTTGCTATGGAGGAGGTGATGCTCGCTATGGTGGAAGTGATGCTTGCTATGGTGGAGGTGATGCTTGCTATGGTGGAGTTGATGCTTGCTATGGTGGAGGTGATGCTTGCTATGGTGGAGGTGATGCTTGATATGGTGGAGGTGATGCTTGCTATGGTGGAGGTGATGCTTGCTATGGTGGAGGTGATGCTTGCTATGGTGAAGGTGATGCTTGCTATGGTGAATGTGATGCTTGCTATGGTGAAGGTGGTGCTTGGTATGGTGAAGGTGATGCTTGCTATGGTGAAGGTGATGCTTGGTATGGTGAAGGTGATGCTTGGTATGGTGAAGGTGATGCTTGGTATGGTGAAGGTGATGCTTGGTATGGTGAAGGTGATGCTTGGTATGGTGAAGGTGATGCTTGGTATGGTGAAGGTGATGCTTGGTATGGTGAAGGTGATGCTTGGTATGGTGAAGCTGATGCTTGGAATGGTGAGGTGATGCTTGGTATGTGAAGGTGATGCTTGCTATGGTGGAGGTGATGCTTGGTATGGTGAAGGTGATGCTTGGTATGGTGAAGGTGATGCTTGCTATGGTGGAGGTGATGCTTGCTATGGTGAAGGTGATGCTTTCTATGGTGAAGGTGATGCTTGCTATGGTGAAGGTGATGCTTGCTATGGTGAAGGTGATGCTTGCTATGGTGAAGGTGATGCTTGCTATGGTGAAGGTGATGCTTGCTATGGTGAAGGTGATGCTTGCTATGGTGAAGGTGATGCTTGCTATGCTGGAGGTGATGCTTGCTATGGTGGAAGTGATGCTTGCTATGGTGGAGGTGATGCTTGCTATGGTGGAGTTGATGCTTGCTATGGTGGAGGTGATGCTTGCTATGGTGGAGGTGATGCTTGCTATGGTGGAGGTGATGCTTGCTATGGTGGAGGTGATGCTTGCTATGGTGAAGGTGATGCTTGCTATGGTGAAGGTGATGCTTGCTATGGTGAATGTGATGCTTGCTATGGTGAAGGTGGTGCTTGGTATGGTGAAGGTGATGCTTGCTATGGTGAAGGTGATGCTTGGTATGGTAAAGGTGATGCTTGGTATGTTGAAGGTGATGCTTGGTATGGTGAAGGTGATGCTTGGTATGGTGAAGGTGTTGCTTGGTATGGTGAAGGTGTTGCTTGGTGGTGAAGGTGATGCTTGGTATGGTGAAGGTGTTGCTTGGTATGGTGAAGGTGATACTTGGTACGGTGAAGGTGATACTTGGTACGGTGAAGGTGATACTTGGTATGGTGAAGGTGATACTTGGTACGGTGAAGGTGATACTTGGTACGGTGAAGGTGATACTTGGTACGGTGAAGGTGATACTTGGTACGGTGAAGGTGATGCTTGGTACGGTGAAGGTGATGCTTGCTATGGTGAAGGTGATGCTTGCTATGGTGAAAGTGATGCTTGCTATGGTGAAGGTGATGCTTGCTATGGTGAAGGTGATGCTTGCTATGGTGAAGGTGATGCTTGCTATGGTGAAGGTGATGCTTGCTATGGTGAAGGTGATGCTTGGTATGGTGAAGGTGATGCTTGGTATGGTGAAGGTGATGCTTGCTATGGTGAAGGTGATGCTTGCTATGGTGAAGGTGATGCTTGCTATGGTGAAGGTGATGCTTGGTATGGTGAAGGTGATGCTTGGTATGGTGAAGGTGATGCTTAGTATGGTGAAGGTGATGCTTGGTATGGTGAAGGTGATGCTTGGTATGGTGAAGGTGATGCTTGGTATGGTGAAGGTGATGCTTGGTACGGTGAAGGTGATGCTTGGTACGGTGAAGGTGATACTTGGTACGGTGAAGGTGATACTTGGTACGGTGAAGGTGGTACTTGGTACGGTGAAGGTGATACTTGGTACGGTGAAGGTGATGCTTGGTACGGTGAAGGTGATGCTTGGTACGGTGAAGGTGATGCTTGGTACGGTGAAGGTGATGCTTGGTACGGTGAAGGTGATGCTTGGTATGGTGAAGGTGATGCTTGGTATGGTGAAGGTGATGCTTGCTATGGTGGAGGTGATGCTTGCTATGGTGAAGGTGATGCTTGCTATGGTGAAGGTGATGCTTGCTATGGTGAAGGTGATGCTTGCTATGGTGGAGGTGATGCTTGCTATGGTGAAGGTGATGCTTGCTATGGTGAAGGTGATGCTTGCTATGGTGAAGGTGATGCTTTCTATGGTGAAGGTGATGCTTGCTATGGTGGAGGTGATGCTTGCTATGGTGGAGGTGATGCTTGCTATGGTGGAGGTGATGCTTGCTATGCTGGAGGTGATGCTTGCTATGCTGGAGGTGATGCTTGCTATGGTGGAGGTGATGCTTGCTATGGTGGAGGTGATGCTTGCTATGGTGAAGGTGATGCTTGCTATGGTGAAGGTGATGCTTTCTATGGTGAAGGTGAAGCTTGCTATGGTGGAGGTGATGCTTGCTATGGTGGAGGTGATGCTTGCTATGCTGGAGGTGATGCTTGCTATGGTGGAGGTGATGCTTGCTATGGTGGAGGTGATGCTTGCTATGGTGGAGGTGATGCTTGCTATGGTGGAGGTGATGCTTGCTATGGTGGAGGTGATGCTTGCTATGGTGGAGGTGATGCTTGCTATGGTGAAGGTGATGCTTGCTATGGTGAAGGTGATGCTTGCAATGGTGAATGTGATACTTGCTATGGTGAAGGTGATGCTTGCTATGGTGAAGGTGATGCTTGCTATGGTGAAGGTGATGCTTGCTATGGTGAAGGTGATGCTTGCTTTGGTGAAGGTGATGCTTGCTATGGTGGAGGTGATGCTTGCTATGGTGAAGGTGATGCTTGCTATGGTGAAGGTGATGCTTGCTATGGTGAAGGTGATGCTTGGTATGGTGAAGGTGATGCTTGCTATGGTGAAGGTGAGGCTTGCTATGGTGAAGGTGATGCTTGGTATGGTGAAGGTGATGCTTACTATGGTGAAGGTGATGCTTGCTATGGTGAAGGTGATGCTTGCTATGGTGAAGGTGATGCTTGGTATGGTGAAGGTGATGCTTGGTATGGTGAAGGTGATGCTTGGTATGGTGAAGGTGATGCTTGGTATGGTGAAGGTGATGCTTGGTATGGTGATGGTGATGCTTGGTATGGTGAAGGTGATGCTTGGTATGTTGAAGGTGACGCTTGGTATGTTGAAGGTGACGCTTGGTATGGTGAAGGTGACGCTTGGTATGGTGAAGGTGATACTTGGTATGGTGAAGGTGATGCTTGCTATGGTGAAGGTGATGCTTGCTATGGTGAAGGTGATGCTTGGTATGGTGATGGTGATGCTTGGTATGGTGAAGGTGACGCTTGGTATGTTGAAGGTGACGCTTGGTATGTTGAAGGTGACGCTTGGTATGGTGAAGGTGACGCTTGGTATGGTGAAGGTGATACTTGGTATGGTGAAGGTGATGCTTGCTATGGTGAAGGTGATGCTTGTAATGGTGAAGGTGATGCTTGCTATGGTGAAGGTGATGCTTGCTATGGTGAAGGTGATGCTTGCTATGGAGGAGGTGATGCTTGCTATGGTGGAAGTGATGCTTGCTATGGTGGAGGTGATGCTTGCTATGGTGGAGTTGATGCTTGCTATGGTGGAGGTGATGCTTGCTATGGTGGAGGTGATGCTTGCTATGGTGGAGGTGATGCTTGATATGGTGGAGGTGATGCTTGCTATGGTGAAGGTGATGCTTGCTATGGTGAATGTGATGCTTGCTATGGTGAAGGTGGTGCTTGCTATGGTGAAGGTGATGCTTGCTATGGTGAAGGTGATGCTTGGTATGGTGAAGGTGATGCTTGGTATGGTGAAGGTGATGCTTGGTATGGTGAAGGTGATGCTTGGTATGGTGAAGGTGATGCTTGGTATGGTGAAGGTGATGCTTGGTATGGTGAAGGTGATGCTTGGTATGGTGAAGGTGATGCTTGGTATGGTGAAGGTGATGCTTGGTATGGTGAAGGTGATGCTTGGTATGGTGAAGGTGATGCTTGGTATGGTGAAGCTGATGCTTGGAATGGTGAGGTGATGCTTGGTATGGTGAAGGTGATGCTTGCTATGGTGAAGGTGATGCTTGCTATGGTGGAGGTGATGCTTGCTATGGTGAAGGTGATGCTTGGTATGGTGAAGGTGATGCTTGGTATGGTGAAGGTGATGCTTGCTATGGTGGAGGTGATGCTTGCTATGGTGAAGGTGATGCTTGCTATGGTGAAGGTGATGCTTGCTATGGTGAAGGTGATGCTTGCTATGGTGAAGGTGATGCTTGCTATGGTGAAGGTGATGCTTGCTATGGTGAAGGTGATGCTTGCTATGGTGAAGGTGATGCTTGCTATGCTGGAGGTGATGCTTGCTATGGTGGAAGTGATGCTTGCTATGGTGGAGGTGATGCTTGCTATGGTGGAGTTGATGCTTGCTATGGTGGAGGTGATGCTTGCTATGGTGGAGGGGATGCTTGCTATGGTGGAGGTGATGCTTGCTATGGTGGAGGTGATGCTTGCTATGGTGGAGGTGATGCTTGCTACGGTGAAGGTGATGCTTGCTACGGTGAAGGGGATGCTTGCTATGGTGAATGTGATGCTTGCTATGGTGAAGGTGGTGCTTGGTATGGTGAAGGTGATGCTTGCTATGGTGAAGGTGATGCTTGGTATGGTGAAGGTGATGCTTGGTATGGTAAAGGTGATGCTTGGTATGTTGAAGGTGATGCTTGGTATGGTGAAGGTGATGCTTGGTATGGTGAAGGTGTTGCTTGGTATGGTGAAGGTGTTGCTTGGTATGGTGAAGGTGATGCTTGGTATGGTGAAGGTGTTGCTTGGTATGATGAAGGTGATGCTTGGTATGGTGAAGGTGATGCTTGGTATGGTGAAGGTGATGCTTGGTATGGTGAAGGTGATGCTTGGTATGGTGAAGGTGATGCTTGGTATGGTGAAGGTGATGCTTGGTATGGTGAAGGTGATGCTTGGTATGGTGAAGGTGATGCTTGGTATGGTGACGGCGATGCTTGGTATGGTGACGGCGACGCTTGGTATGGTGAAGGTGACGCTTGGTATGGTGAAGGTGACACTTGGTATGGTGAAGGTGACGCTTGGTATGGTGAAGGTGATACTTGGTATGGTGAAGGTGATACTTGGTATGGTGAAGGTGATACTTGGTATGGTGAAGGTTATACTTGGTATGGTGAAGGTGATACTTGGTATGGTGAAGGTGATACTTGGTATGGTGAAGGTGATACTTGGTATGGTGAAGGTGATACTTGGTAAGGTGAAGGTGATACTTGGTATGGTGAAGGTGATACTTGGTACGGTGAAGGTGATACTTGGTACGGTGAAGGTGATACTTGGTACGGTGAAGGTGATACTTGGTACGGTGAAGGTGATACTTGGTACGGTGAAGGTGATGCTTGGTACGGTGAAGGTGATGCTTGGTACGGTGAAGGTGATGCTTGCTATGGTGAAGGTGATGCTTGCTATGGTGAAAGTGATGCTTGCTATGGTGAAGGTGATGCTTGCTATGGTGAAGGTGATGCTTGCTATGGTGAAGGTGATGCTTGCTATGGTGAAGGTGATGCTTGGTATGGTGAAGGTGATGCTTGGTATGGAAGGTGATGCTTGGTATGGTGAAGGTGATGCTTGCTATGGTGAAGGTGATGCTTGCTATGGTGAAGGTGATGCTTGGTATGGTGAAGGTGATGCTTAGTATGGTGAAGGTGATGCTTGGTATGGTGAAGGTGACGCTTGGTATGGTGAAGGTGATGCTTGGTATGGTGAAGGTGATGCTTGGTACGGTGAAGGTGATACTTGGTACGGTGAAGGTGATACTTGGTACGGTGAAGGTGATACTTGGTACGGTGAAGGTGATACTTGGTACGGTGAAGGTGATGCTTGGTACGGTGAAGGTGATGCTTGGTACGGTGAAGGTGATGCTTGGTAGGGTGAAGGTGATGCTTGGTATGGTGAAGGTGATGCTTGGTATGGTGAAGGTGATGCTTGCTATGGTGGAGGTGATACTTGCTATGGTGAAGGTGATGCTTGCTATGGTGAAGGTGATGCTTGCTATGGTGGAGGTGATGCTTGCTATGGTGAAGGTGATGCTTGCTATGGTGAAGGTGATGCTTGCTATGGTGAAGGTGATGCTTGCTATGGTGAAGGTGATGCTTGCTATGGTGAAGGTGATGCTTGCTATGGTGAAGGTGATGCTTGCTATGGTGGAGGTGATGCTTGCTATTCTGGAGGTGATGCTTGCTATGGTGGAGGTGATGCTTGCTATGGTGAAGGTGATGCTTGCTTTGGTGAAGGTGATGCTTGTTATGGTGGAGGTGATGCTTGCTATGGTGAAGGTGATGCTTGCTATGGTGAAGGTGATGCTTGCTATGGTGAAGGTGATGCTTGGTATGGTGAAGGTGATGCTTGCTATGGTGAAGGTGAGGCTTGCTATGGTGAAGGTGATGCTTACTATGGTGAAGGTGATGCTTGCTATGGTGAAGGTGATGCTTGGTATGGTGAAGGTGATGCTTGGTATGGTGAAGGTGATGCTTGGTATGGTGAAGGTGATGCTTGGTATGGTGAAGGTGATGCTTGGTATGGTGACGGTGATGCTTGGTATGGTGAAGGTGATGCTTGGTATGGTGAAGGTGATGCTTGGTATGGTGAAGGTGATGCTTGGTATGGTGAAGGTGATGCTTGGTATGGTGAAGGTGATGCTTGCTATGGTGAATGTGATGCTTGCTATGGTGAAGGTGGTGCTTGCTATGGTGAAGGTGATGCTTGCTATGGTGAAGGTGATGCTTGGTATGGTGAAGGTGATGCTTGGTATGGTGAAGGTGATGCTTGGTATGGTGAAGGTGATGCTTGGTATGGTGAAGGTGATGCTTGGTATGGTGAAGGTGATGCTTGGTATGGTGAAGGTGATGCTTGGTATGGTGAAGGTGATGCTTGGTATGGTGAAGGTGATGCTTGGTATGGTGAAGGTGATGCTTGGTATGGTGAAGGTGATGCTTGGTATGGTGAAGCTGATGCTTGGAATGGTGAGGTGATGCTTGGTATGGTGAAGGTGATGCTTGCTATGGTGAAGGTGATGCTTGCTATGGTGGAGGTGATGCTTGCTATGGTGAAGGTGATGCTTGGTATGGTGAAGGTGATGCTTGGTATGGTGAAGGTGATGCTTGCTATGGTGGAGGTGATGCTTGCTATGGTGAAGGTGATGCTTGCTATGGTGAAGGTGATGCTTGCTATGGTGAAGGTGATGCTTGCTATGGTGAAGGTGATGCTTGCTATGGTGAAGGTGATGCTTGCTATGGTGAAGGTGATGCTTGCTATGGTGAAGGTGATGCTTGCTATGCTGGAGGTGATGCTTGCTATGGTGGAAGTGATGCTTGCTATGGTGGAGGTGATGCTTGCTATGGTGGAGTTGATGCTTGCTATGGTGGAGGTGATGCTTGCTATGGTGGAGGTGATGCTTGCTATGGTGGAGGTGATGCTTGCTATGGTGGAGGTGATGCTTGCTATGGTGGAGGTGATGCTTGCTACGGTGAAGGTGATGCTTGCTACGGTGAAGGTGATGCTTGCTATGGTGAATGTGATGCTTGCTATGGTGAAGGTGGTGCTTGGTATGGTGAAGGTGATGCTTGCTATGGTGAAGGTGATGCTTGGTATGGTGAAGGTGATGCTTGGTATGGTAAAGGTGATGCTTGGTATGTTGAAGGTGATGCTTGGTATGGTGAAGGTGATGCTTGGTATGGTGAAGGTGTTGCTTGGTATGGTGAAGGTGTTGCTTGGTATGGTGAAGGTGATGCTTGGTATGGTGAAGGTGTTGCTTGGTATGATGAAGGTGATGCTTGGTATGGTGAAGGTGATGCTTGGTATGGTGAAGGTGATGCTTGGTATGGTGAAGGTGATGCTTGGTATGGTGAAGGTGATGCTTGGTATGGTGAAGGTGATGCTTGGTATGGTGACGGCGATGCTTGGTATGGTGACGGCGACGCTTGGTATGGTGAAGGTGACGCTTGGTATGGTGAAGGTGACACTTGGTATGGTGAAGGTGACGCTTGGTATGGTGAAGGTGATACTTGGTATGGTGAAGGTGATACTTGGTATGGTGAAGGTGATACTTGGTATAGTGAAGGTTATACTTGGTATGGTGAAGGTGATACTTGGTATGGTGAAGGTGATACTTGGTATGGTGAAGGTGATACTTGGTATGGTGAAGGTGATACTTGGTAAGGTGAAGGTGATACTTGGTATGGTGAAGGTGATACTTGGTACGGTGAAGGTGATACTTGGTACGGTGAAGGTGATACTTGGTACGGTGAATGTGATACTTGGTACGGTGAAGGTGATACTTGGTACGGTGAAGGTGATACTTGGTACGGTGAAGGTGATACTTGGTACGGTGAAGGTGATGCTTGGTACGGTGAAGGTGATGCTTGGTACGGTGAAGGTGATGCTTGCTATGGTGAAGGTGATGCTTGCTATGGTGAAAGTGATGCTTGCTATGGTGAAGGTGATGCTTGCTATGGTGAAGGTGATGCTTGCTATGGTGAAGGTGATGCTTGCTATGGTGAAGGTGATGCTTGGTATGGTGAAGGTGATGCTTGGTATGGAAGGTGATGCTTGCTATGGTGAAGGTGATGCTTGCTATGGTGAAGGTGATGCTTGCTATGGTGAAGGTGATGCTTGGTATGGTGAAGGTGATGCTTAGTATGGTGAAGGTGATGCTTGGTATGGTGAAGGTGATGCTTGGTATGGTGAAGGTGATGCTTGGTATGGTGAAGGTGATGCTTGGTACGGTGAAGGTGATACTTGGTACGGTGAAGGTGATACTTGGTACGGTGAAGGTGATACTTGGTACGGTGAAGGTGATACTTGGTACGGTGAAGGTGATGCTTGGTACGGTGAAGGTGATGCTTGGTACGGTGAAGGTGATGCTTGGTAGGGTGAAGGTGATGCTTGGTATGGTGAAGGTGATGCTTGGTATGGTGAAGGTGATGCTTGCTATGGTGGAGGTGATACTTGCTATGGTGAAGGTGATGCTTGCTATAGTGAAGGTGATGCTTGCTATGGTGAAGGTGATGCTTGCTATGGTGGAGGTGATGCTTGCTATGGTGAAGGTGATGCTTGCTATGGTGAAGGTGATGCTTGCTATGGTGAAGGTGATGCTTGCTATGGTGAAGGTGATGCTTTCTATGGTGAAGGTGATGCTTGCTATGGTGGAGGTGATGCTTGCTATGGTGGAGGTGATGCTTGCTATGCTGGAGGTGATGCTTGCTATGGTGGAGGTGATGCTTGCTATGGTGGAGGTGATGCTTGCTATGGTGGAGGTGATGCTTGCTATGGTGGAGGTGATGCTTGCTATGGTGAAGGTGATGCTTGCTATGGTGAAGGTGATGCTTGCAATGGTGAATGTGATGCTTGCTATGGTGAAGGTGATGCTTGCTATGGTGAAGGTGATGCTTGCTATGGTGAAGGTGATGCTTGCTATGGTGAAGGTGATGCTTGCTTTGGTGAAGGTGATGCTTGCTATGGTGGAGGTGATGCTTGCTATGGTGAAGGTGATGCTTGCTATGGTGAAGGTGATGCTTGCTATGGTGAAGGTGATGCTTGGTATGGTGAAGGTGATGCTTGCTATGGTGAAGGTGAGGCTTGCTATGGTGAAGGTGATGCTTACTATGGTGAAGGTGATGCTTGCTATGGTGAAGGTGATGCTTGGTATGGTGAAGGTGATGCTTGGTATGGTGAAGGTGATGCTTGGTATGGTGAAGGTGATGCTTGGTATGGTGAAGGTGATGCTTGGTATGGTGACGGTGATGCTTGGTATGGTGAAGGTGATGCTTGGTATGGTGAAGGTGATGCTTGGTATGGTGAAGGTGATGCTTGGTATGGTGAAGGTGATGCTTGGTATGGTGAAGGTGATGCTTGCTATGGTGAAGGTGATGCTTGCTATGGTGAAGGTGATGCTTGCTATGCTGGAGGTGATGCTTGCTATGGTGGAAGTGATGCTTCCTATGGTGGAAGTGATGCTTGCTATGGTGGAGTTGATGCTTGCTATGGTGGAGGTGATGCTTGCTATGGTGGAGGTGATGCTTGCTATGGTGGAGGTGATGCTTGCTATGGTGGAGGTGATGCTTGCTATGGTGGAGGTGATGCTTGCTATGGTGAAGGTGATGCTTGCTATGGTGAAGGTGATGCTTGCTATGGTGAATGTGATGCCTGCTATGGTGAAGGTGGTGCTTGGTATGGTGAAGGTGATGCTTGCTATGGTGACGGTGATGCTTGGTATGGTGAAGGTGATGCTTGGTATGGTGAAGGTGATGCTTGGTATGGTGAAGGTGATGCTTGGTATGTTGAAGGTGATGCTTGGTATGGTGAAGGTGATGCTTGGTATGGTGAAGGTGTTGCTTGGTATGGTTAAGGTGTTGCTTGGTATGGTGAAGGTGATGCTTGGTATGGTGAAGGTGTTGCTTGGTATGGTGAAGTTGATGCTTGGTATGGTGAAGGTGATGCTTGGTATGGTGAAGGTGATGCTTGGTATGGTGAAGGTGATGCTTGGTATGGTGAAGGTGATGCTTGGTATGGTGAAGGTGATGCTTGGTATGGTGAAGGTGATGCTTGGTATGGTGAAGGTGATGCTTGGTATGGTGAAGGTGATGCTTGGTATGTTGAAGGTGATGCTTGGTATGGTGAAGGTGACGCTTGGTATGGTGAAGGTGACGCTTGGTATGGTGAAGGTGATACTTGGTATGGTGAAGGTGATGCTTGGTATGGTGAAGGTGATGCTTGCTATGGTGAAGGTGATGCTTGCTATGGTGAAGGTGATGCTTGCTGTGGTGAAGGTGATGCTTGCTATGGTGAAGGTGATGCTTGCTATGGTGAAGGTGATGCTTGCTATGGTGAAGGTGATGCTTGCTATGGAGGAGGTGATGCTTGCTATGGTGGAAGTGATGCTTGCTATGGTGGAGGTGATGCTTGCTATGGTGGAGTTGATGCTTGCTATGGTGGAGGTGATGCTTGCTATGGTGGAGGTGATGCTTGCTATGGTGGAGGTGATGCTTGATATGGTGGAGGTGATGCTTGCTATGGTGGAGGTGATGCTTGCTATGGTGGAGGTGATGCTAGCTATGGTGGAGGTGACACTTGCTATGGTGAAGGTGATGCTTGCTATGGTGAATGTGATGCTTGCTATGGTGAAGGTGGTGCTTGGTATGGTGAAGGTGATGCTTGCTATGGTGAAGGTGATGCTTGGTATGGTGAAGGTGATGCTTGGTATGGTGAAGGTGATGCTTGGTATGGTGAAGGTGATGCTTGGTATGGTGAAGGTGATGCTTGGTATGGTGAAGGTGATGCTTGGTATGGTGAAGGTGATGCTTGGTATGGTGAAGGTGATGCTTGGTATGGTGAAGGTGATGCTTGGTATGGTGAAGCTGATGCTTGGAATGGTGAGGTGATGCTTGGTATGGTGAAGGTGATGCTTGCTATGGTGGAGGTGATGCTTGCTATGGTGAAGGTGATGCTTGGTATGGTGAAGGTGATGCTTGGTATGGTGGAGGTGATGCTTGCTATGGTGGAGGTGATGCTTGCTATGGAGAAGGTGATGCTTGCTATGGTGAAGGTGATGCTTGCTATGGTGAAGGTGATGCTTGCTATGGTGAAGGTGATGCTTGCTATGGTGAAGGTGATGCTTGCTATGGTGAAGGTGATGCTTGCTATGGTGAAGGTGATGCTTGCTATGGTGAAGGTGATGCTTGCTATGGTGAAGGTGATGCTTGCTATGCTGGAGGTGATGCTTGCTATGGTGGAGGTGATGCTTGCTATGGTGGAGGTGATGCTTGCTATGGTGGAGTTGATGCTTGCTATGGTGGAGGTGATGCTTGCTATGGTGGAGGTGATGCTTGCTATGGTGGAGGTGATGCTTGCTATGGTGGAGGTGATGCTTGCTATGGTGGAGGTGATGCTTGCTATGGTGAAGGTGATGCTTGCTATGGTGAATGTGATGCTTGGTATGGTGAAGGTGATGCTTGCTATGGTGGAGGTGATGCTTGCTATGGTGGAGGTGATGCTTGCTATGCTGGAGGTGATGCTTGCTATGGTGGAGGTGATGCTTGCTATGGTGGAGGTGATGCTTGCTATGGTGGAGGTGATGCTTGCTATGGTGGAGGTGATGCTTGCTATGGTGAAGGTGATGCTTGCTATGGTGAAGGTGATGCTTGCAATGGTGAATGTGATGCTTGCTATGGTGAAGGTGATGCTTGCTATGGTGAAGGTGATGCTTGCTATGGTGAAGGTGATGCTTGCTATGGTGAAGGTGATGCTTGCTTTGGTGAAGGTGATGCTTGCTATGGTGGAGGTGATGCTTGCTATGGTGAAGGTGATGCTTGCTATGGTGAAGGTGATGCTTGCTATGGTGAAGGTGATGCTTGGTATGGTGAAGGTGATGCTTGCTATGGTGAAGGTGAGGCTTGCTATGGTGAAGGTGATGCTTACTATGGTGAAGGTGATGCTTGCTATGGTGAAGGTGATGCTTGGTATGGTGAAGGTGATGCTTGGTATGGTGAAGGTGATGCTTGGTATGGTGAAGGTGATGCTTGGTATGGTGAAGGTGATGCTTGGTATGGTGACGGTGATGCTTGGTATGGTGAAGGTGATGCTTGGTATGGTGAAGGTGATGCTTGGTATGGTGAAGGTGATGCTTGGTATGGTGAAGGTGATGCTTGCTATGGTGAAGGTGATGCTTGCTATGCTGGAGGTGATGCTTGCTATGGTGGAAGTGATGCTTCCTATGGTGGAAGTGATGCTTGCTATGGTGGAGTTGATGCTTGCTATGGTGGAGGTGATGCTTGCTATGGTGGAGGTGATGCTTGCTATGGTGGAGGTGATGCTTGCTATGGTGGAGGTGATGCTTGCTATGGTGGAGGTGATGCTTGCTATGGTGAAGGTGATGCTTGCTATGGTGAAGGTGATGCTTGCTATGGTGAATGTGATGCCTGCTATGGTGAAGGTGGTGCTTGGTATGGTGAAGGTGATGCTTGCTATGGTGAAGGTGATGCTTGGTATGGTGAAGGTGATGCTTGGTATGGTGAAGGTGATGCTTGGTATGGTGAAGGTGATGCTTGGTATGTTGAAGGTGATGCTTGGTATGGTGAAGGTGATGCTTGGTATGGTGAAGGTGTTGCTTGGTATGGTTAAGGTGTTGCTTGGTATGGTGAAGGTGATGCTTGGTATGGTGAAGGTGTTGCTTGGTATGGTGAAGTTGATGCTTGGTATGGTGAAGGTGATGCTTGGTATGGTGAAGGTGATGCTTGGTATGGTGAAGGTGATGCTTGGTATGGTGAAGGTGATGCTTGGTATGGTGAAGGTGATGCTTGGTATGGTGAAGGTGATGCTTGGTATGGTGAAGGTGATGCTTGGTATGGTGAAGGTGATGCTTGGTATGTTGAAGGTGATGCTTGGTATGGTGAAGGTGACGCTTGGTATGGTGAAGGTGACGCTTGGTATGGTGAAGGTGATACTTGGTATGGTGAAGGTGATGCTTGGTATGGTGAAGGTGATGCTTGCTATGGTGAAGGTGATGCTTGCTATGGTGAAGGTGATGCTTGCTGTGGTGAAGGTGATGCTTGCTATGGTGAAGGTGATGCTTGCTATGGTGAAGGTGATGCTTGCTATGGTGAAGGTGATGCTTGCTATGGAGGAGGTGATGCTTGCTATGGTGGAAGTGATGCTTGCTATGGTGGAGGTGATGCTTGCTATGGTGGAGTTGATGCTTGCTATGGTGGAGGTGATGCTTGCTATGGTGGAGGTGATGCTTGCTATGGTGGAGGTGATGCTTGATATGGTGGAGGTGATGCTTGCTATGGTGGAGGTGATGCTTGCTATGGTGGAGGTGATGCTAGCTATGGTGGAGGTGACACTTGCTATGGTGAAGGTGATGCTTGCTATGGTGAATGTGATGCTTGCTATGGTGAAGGTGGTGCTTGGTATGGTGAAGGTGATGCTTGCTATGGTGAAGGTGATGCTTGGTATGGTGAAGGTGATGCTTGGTATGGTGAAGGTGATGCTTGGTATGGTGAAGGTGATGCTTGGTATGGTGAAGGTGATGCTTGGTATGGTGAAGGTGATGCTTGGTATGGTGAAGGTGATGCTTGGTATGGTGAAGGTGATGCTTGGTATGGTGAAGGTGATGCTTGGTATGGTGAAGCTGATGCTTGGAATGGTGAGGTGATGCTTGGTATGGTGAAGGTGATGCTTGCTATGGTGGAGGTGATGCTTGCTATGGTGAAGGTGATGCTTGGTATGGTGAAGGTGATGCTTGGTATGGTGGAGGTGATGCTTGCTATGGTGGAGGTGATGCTTGCTATGGAGAAGGTGATGCTTGCTATGGTGAAGGTGATGCTTGCTATGGTGAAGGTGATGCTTGCTATGGTGAAGGTGATGCTTGCTATGGTGAAGGTGATGCTTGCTATGGTGAAGGTGATGCTTGCTATGGTGAAGGTGATGCTTGCTATGGTGAAGGTGATGCTTGCTATGGTGAAGGTGATGCTTGCTATGCTGGAGGTGATGCTTGCTATGGTGGAGGTGATGCTTGCTATGGTGGAGTTGATGCTTGCTATGGTGGAGGTGATGCTTGCTATGGTGGAGGTGATGCTTGCTATGGTGGAGGTGATGCTTGCTATGGTGGAGGTGATGCTTGCTATGGTGGAGGTGATGCTTGCTATGGTGAAGGTGATGCTTGCTATGGTGAATGTGATGCTTGGTATGGTGAAGGTGATGCTTGCTATGGTGAAGGTGATGCTTGGTATGGTGAAGGTGATGCTTGGTATGGTGAAGGTGATGCTTGGTATGTTGAAGGTGATGCTTGGTATGGTGAAGGTGATGCTTGGTATGGTGAAGGTGTTGCTTGGTATGGTGAAGGTGTTGCTTGGTACGGTGAAGGTGATGCTTGGTATGGTGAAGGTGTTGCTTGGTATGGTGAAGGTGATGCTTGGTATGGTGAAGGTGATGCTTGGTATGGTGAAGGTGGTGCTTGGTATGGTGAAGGTGATGCTTGGTATGGTGAAGGTGATGCTTGGTATGGTGAAGGTGATGCTTGGTATGGTGAAGGTGATGCTTGGTATGGTGAAGGTGATGCTTGGTATGGTGAAGGTGATGCTTGGTATGGTGACGGCGATGCTTGGTATGGTGACGGCGATGCTTGGTATGGTGAAGGCGACGCTTGGTATGGTGAAGGCGACGCTTGGTATGGTGAAGGTGATACTTGGTATGGTGAAGGTGATACTTGGTATGGTGAAGGTGATACTTGGTATGGTGAAGGTGATGCTTGGTATGGTGAAGGTGATGCTTGGTATGGTGAAGGTGTTGCTTGGTATGGTGAAGTTGATGCTTGGTATGGTGAAGGTGATGCTTGGTATGGTGAAGGTGATGCTTGGTATGGTGAAGGTGATGCTTGGTATGGTGAAGGTGATGCTTGGTATGGTGAAGGTGATGCTTGGTATGGTGAAGGTGATGCTTGGTATGGTGAAGGTGATGCTTGGTATGGTGAAGGTGATGCTTGGTATGTTGAAGGTGATGCTTGGTATGGTGAAGGTGACGCTTGGTATGGTGAAGGTGACGCTTGGTATGGTGAAGGTGATACTTGGTATGGTGAAGGTGATGCTTGGTATGGTGAAGGTGATGCTTGCTATGGTGAAGGTGATGCTTGCTATGGTGAAGGTGATGCTTGCTGTGGTGAAGGTGATGCTTGCTATGGTGAAGGTGATGCTTGCTATGGTGAAGGTGATGCTTGCTATGGTGAAGGTGATGCTTGCTATGGAGGAGGTGATGCTTGCTATGGTGGAAGTGATGCTTGCTATGGTGGAGGTGATGCTTGCTATGGTGGAGTTGATGCTTGCTATGGTGGAGGTGATGCTTGCTATGGTGGAGGTGATGCTTGCTATGGTGGAGGTGATGCTTGATATGGTGGAGGTGATGCTTGCTATGGTGGAGGTGATGCTTGCTATGGTGGAGGTGATGCTAGCTATGGTGGAGGTGACACTTGCTATGGTGAAGGTGATGCTTGCTATGGTGAATGTGATGCTTGCTATGGTGAAGGTGGTGCTTGGTATGGTGAAGGTGATGCTTGCTATGGTGAAGGTGATGCTTGGTATGGTGAAGGTGATGCTTGGTATGGTGAAGGTGATGCTTGGTATGGTGAAGGTGATGCTTGGTGTGGTGAAGATGATGCTTGGTATGGTGAAGGTGATGCTTGGTATGGTGAAGGTGATGCTTGGTATGGTGAAGGTGATGCTTGGTATGGTGAAGGTGATGCTTGGTATGGTGAAGCTGATGCTTGGAATGGTGAGGTGATGCTTGGTATGGTGAAGGTGATGCTTGCTATGGTGGAGGTGATGCTTGCTATGGTGAAGGTGATGCTTGGTATGGTGAAGGTGATGCTTGGTATGGTGGAGGTGATGCTTGCTATGGTGGAGGTGATGCTTGCTATGGAGAAGGTGATGCTTGCTATGGTGAAGGTGATGCTTGCTATGGTGAAGGTGATGCTTGCTATGGTGAAGGTGATGCTTGCTATGGTGAAGGTGATGCTTGCTATGGTGAAGGTGATGCTTGCTATGGTGAAGGTGATGCTTGCTATGGTGAAGGTGATGCTTGCTATGGTGAAGGTGATGCTTGCTATGCT
The DNA here is from genome assembly GCF_055824585.1 of Amblyomma mixtum. NCBI lineage: Eukaryota > Metazoa > Arthropoda > Arachnida > Ixodida > Ixodidae > Amblyomma > Amblyomma mixtum. The sequence goes on from NC_143014.1 coordinate 322,347,779, forward strand.
GGAGGTGATGCTTGCTATGGTGGAGGTGATGCTTGCTATGGTGGAGGTGATGCTTGCTATGGTGGAGTTGATGCTTGCTATGGTGGAGGTGATGCTTGCTATGGTGGAGGTGATGCTTGCTATGGTGGAGGTGATGCTTGCTATGGTGGAGGTGATGCTTGCTATGGTGGAGGTGATGCTTGCTATGGTGAAGGTGATGCTTGCTATGGTGAATGTGATGCTTGGTATGGTGAAGGTGATGCTTGCTATGGTGAAGGTGATGCTTGGTATGGTGAAGGTGATGCTTGGTATGGTGAAGGTGATGCTTGGTATGGTGAAGGTGATGCTTGGTATGTTGAAGGTGATGCTTGGTATGGTGAAGGTGATGCTTGGTATGGTGAAGGTGTTGCTTGGTATGGTGAAGGTGTTGCTTGGTACGGTGAAGGTGATGCTTGGTATGGTGAAGGTGTTGCTTGGTATGGTGAAGGTGATGCTTGGTATGGTGAAGGTGATGCTTGGTATGGTGAAGGTGGTGCTTGGTATGGTGAAGGTGATGCTTGGTATGGTGAAGGTGATGCTTGGTATGGTGAAGGTGATGCTTGGTATGGTGAAGGTGATGCTTGGTATGGTGAAGGTGATGCTTGGTATGGTGAAGGTGATGCTTGGTATGGTGACGGCGATGCTTGGTATGGTGACGGCGATGCTTGGTATGGTGAAGGCGACGCTTGGTATGGTGAAGGCGACGCTTGGTATGGTGAAGGTGATACTTGGTATGGTGAAGGTGATACTTGGTATGGTGAAGGTGATACTTGGTATGGTGAAGGTGATACTTCGTATGGTGAAGGTGATACTTGGTATGGTGAAGGTGATACTTGGTATGGTGAAGGTGATACTTGGTATGGTGAAGGTGATACTTGGTATGGTGAAGGTGATACTTGGTATGGTGAAGGTGATACTTGGTACGGTGAAGGTGATACTTGGTACGGTGAGTGTGATACTTGGTACGGTGAAGGTGATACTTGGTACGGTGAAGGTGATACTTGGTACGGTGAAGGTGATACTTGGTACGGTGAGTGTGATACTTGGTACGGTGAAGGTGATACTTGGTACGGTGAAGGTGATACTTGGTACGGTGAAGGTGATACTTGGTACGGTGAAGGTGATGCTTGGTACGGTGAAGGTGATGCTTGGTACGGTGAAGGTGATGCTTGGTACGGTGAAGGTGATGCTTGCTATGGTGAAGGTGATGCTTGCTATGGTGAAAGTGATGCTTGCTATGGTGAAGGTGATGCTTGCTATGGTGAAGGTGATGCTTGCTATGGTGAAGGTGATGCTTGCTATGGTGAAGGTGATGCTTGCTATGGTGAAGGTGATGCTTGCTATGGTGAAGGTGATGCTTGCTATGGTGAAGGTGATGCTTGCTATGGTGAAGGTGATGCTTGCTATGGTGAAGGTGATGCTTGGTATGGTGAAGGTGATGCTTGGTATGGTGAAGGTGATGCTTGGTATGGTGAAGGTGATGCTTGGTATGGTGAAGGTGATGCTTGGTATGGTGAAGGTGATGCTTGGTATGGTGAAGGTGATGCTTGGTATGGTGAAGGTGATGCTTGGTATGGTGAAGGTGATGCTTGCTATGGTGAAGGTGATGCTTGGTATGGTGAAGGTGATGCTTGGTATGGTGAAGGTGATGCTTGGTATGGTGAAGGTAATGCTTTTTATGTTGAAGGTGATGCTTGGTATGGTGAAGGTGATGCTTGGTATGGTGAAGGTGATGCTTGGTATGGTGAAGGTGATGCTTGGTATGGTGAAGGTGATGCTTGGTATGGTGAAGGTGATGCTTGGTATGGTGAAGGTGATGCTTGGTATGATGAAGGTGATGCTTGGTATGGTGACGGCGATGCTTGGTATGGTGAAGGCGACGCTTGGTATGGTGAAGGCGACGCTTGGTATGGTGAAGGTGATACTTGGTATGGTGAAGGTGATACTTGGTATGGTGAAGGTGATACTTGGTATGGTGAAGGTGATACTTCGTATGGTGAAGGTGATACTTGGTATGGTGAAGGTGATACTTGGTATGGTGAAGGTGATACTTGGTATGGTGAAGGTGATACTTGGTATGGTGAAGGTGATACTTGGTATGGTGAAGGTGATACTTGGTACGGTGAAGGTGATACTTGGTACGGTGAGTGTGATACTTGGTACGGTGAAGGTGATACTTGGTACGGTGAAGGTGATACTTGGTACGGTGAAGGTGATACTTGGTACGGTGAAGGTGATGCTTGGTACGGTGAAGGTGATGCTTGGTACAGTGAAGGTGATGCTTGGTACGGTGAAGGTGATGCTTGCTATGGTGGAAGTGATGCTTGCTATGGTGGAGGTGATGCTTGCTATGGTGGAGTTGATGCTTGCTATGGTGGAGGTGATGCTTGCTATGGTGGAGGTGATGCTTGCTATGGTGGAGGTGATGCTTGATATGGTGGAGGTGATGCTTGCTATGGTGGAGGTGATGCTTGCTATGGTGGAGGTGATGCTAGCTATGGTGGAGGTGACACTTGCTATGGTGAAGGTGATGCTTGCTATGGTGAATGTGATGCTTGCTATGGTGAAGGTGGTGCTTGGTATGGTGAAGGTGATGCTTGCTATGGTGAAGGTGATGCTTGGTATGGTGAAGGTGATGCTTGGTATGGTGAAGGTGATGCTTGGTATGGTGAAGGTGATGCTTGGTATGGTGAAGGTGATGCTTGGTATGGTGAAGGTGATGCTTGGTATGGTGAAGGTGATGCTTGGTATGGTGAAGGTGATGCTTGGTATGGTGAAGCTGATGCTTGGAATGGTGAGGTGATGCTTGGTATGGTGAAGGTGATGCTTGCTATGGTGGAGGTGATGCTTGCTATGGTGAAGGTGATGCTTGGTATGGTGAAGGTGATGCTTGGTATGGTGGAGGTGATGCTTGCTATGGTGGAGGTGATGCTTGCTATGGTGAAGGTGATGCTTGCTATGGTGAAGGTGATGCTTGCTATGGTGAAGGTGATGCTTGCTATGGTGAAGGTGATGCTTGCTATGGTGAAGGTGATGCTTGCTATGGTGAAGGTGATGCTTGCTATGGTGAAGGTGATGCTTGCTATGGTGAAGGTGATGCTTGCTATGGTGAAGGTGATGCTTGCTATGCTGGAGGTGATGCTTGCTATGGTGGAGGTGATGCTTGCTATGGTGGAGGTGATGCTTGCTATGGTGGAGTTGATGCTTGCTATGGTGGAGGTGATGCTTGCTATGGTGGAGGTGATGCTTGCTATGGTGGAGGTGATGCTTGCTATGGTGGAGGTGATGCTTGCTATGGTGGAGGTGATGCTTGCTATGGTGAAGGTGATGCTTGCTATGGTGAAGGTGATGCTTGCTATGGTGAATGTGATGCTTGGTATGGTGAAGGTGATGCTTGGTATGGTGAAGGTGATGCTTGGTATGGTGAAGGTGATGCTTGGTATGTTGAAGGTGATGCTTGGTATGGTGAAGGTGATGCTTGGTATGGTGAAGGTGTTGCTTGGTATGGTGAAGGTGTTGCTTGGTATGGTGAAGGTGATGCTTGGTATGGTGAAGGTGATGCTTGGTATGGTGAAGGTGATGCTTGGTATGGTGAAGGTGATGCTTGGTATGGTGAAGGTGATGCTTGGTATGGTGAAGGTGATGCTTGGTATGGTGAAGGTGATGCTTGGTATGGTGAAGGTGATGCTTGGTATGGTGAAGGTGATGCTTGGTATGATGAAGGTGATGCTTGGTATGGTGACGGCGATGCTTGGTATGGTGAAGGCGACGCTTGGTATGGTGAAGGCGACGCTTGGTATGGTGAAGGTGATACTTGGTATGGTGAAGGTGATACTTGGTATGGTGAAGGTGATACTTGGTATGGTGAAGGTGATACTTCGTATGGTGAAGGTGATACTTGGTATGGTGAAGGTGATACTTGGTATGGTGAAGGTGATACTTGGTATGGTGAAGGTGATACTTGGTATGGTGAAGGTGATACTTGGTATGGTGAAGGTGATACTTGGTATGGTGAAGGTGATACTTGGTATGGTGAAGGTGATACTTGGTACGGTGAAGGTGATACTTGGTACGGTGAGTGTGATACTTGGTACGGTGAAGGTAATACTTGGTACGGTGAAGGTGATACTTGGTACGGTGAAGGTGATACTTGGTACGGTGAAGGTGATGCTTGGTACGGTGAAGGTGATGCTTGGTACGGTGAAGGTGATGCTTGGTACGGTGAAGGTGATGCTTGCTATGGTGAAGGTGATGCTTGCTATGGTGAAAATGATGCTTGCTATGGTGAAGGTGATGCTTGCTATGGTGAAGGTGATGCTTGCTATGGTGAAGGTGATGCTTGCTATGGTGAAGGTGATGCTTGCTATGGTGAAGGTGATGCTTGCTATGGTGAAGGTGATGCTTGCTATGGTGAAGGTGATGCTTGCTATGGTGAAGGTGATGCTTGCTATGGTGAAGGTGATGCTTGGTATGGTGAAGGTGATGCTTGGTATGGTGAAGGTGATGCTTGGTATGGTGAAGGTGATGCTTGGTATGGTGAAGGTGATGCTTGGTATGGTGAAGGTGATGCTTGGTATGGTGAAGGTGATGCTTGGTATGGTGAAGGTGATGCTTGGTATGGTGAAGGTGATGCTTGGTATGGTGAAGGTGATGCTTGCTATGGTGAAGGTGATGCTTGGTATGGTGAAGGTGATGCTTGGTATGGTGAAGGTAATGCTTGGTATGTTGAAGGTGATGCTTGGTATGGTGAAGGTGATGCTTGGTATGGTGAAGGTGATGCTTGGTATGGTGAAAGTGATGCTTGGTATGGTGAAGGTGATGCTTGGTATGGTGAAGGTGATGCTTGGTATGGTGAAGGTGATGCTTGGTATGGTGAAGGTGATGCTTGGTATGGTGGAGGTGATGCTTGCTATGGTGGAGGTGATGCTTGGTATGGTGAAGGTGATGCTTGGTATGGTGAAGGTGATGCTTGGTATGGTGAAGGTGATGCTTGGTATGGTGAAGGTGATGCTTGGTATGGTGAAGGTGATGCCTGGTATGGTGAAGGTGATGCTTGGTATGGTGAAGGTGATGCTTGGTATGGTGAAGGTGATGCTTGGTATGGTGAAGGTGATGCTTGGTATGGTGAAGGTGATGCTTGGTATGGAATGTGATGCTTGCTATGGTGAAGGTGATGCTTGCTATGGTGAAGGTGATGCTTTCTATGGTGAAGGTGATGCTTGGTATGTTGAAGGTGATGCTTGGTATGGTGAAGGTGATGCTTGGTATGGTGAAGGTGATACTTGGTACGGTGAAGGTGATACTTGGTACGGTGAAGGTGATACTTGGTACGGTGAAGGTGATACTTGGTACGGTGAAGGTGATACTTGGTACGGTGAAGGTGATACTTGGTACGGTGAAGGTGATACTTGGTACGGTGAAGGTGATACTTGGTACGGTGAAGGTGATACTTGGTACGGTGAAGGTGATACTTGGTACGGTGAAGGTGATACTTGGTACGGTGAAGGTGATGCTTGGTACGGTGAAGGTGATGCTTGGTACGGTGAAGGTGATGCTTGGTACGGTGAAGGTGATGCTTGCTATGGTGAAGGTGATGCTTGCTAAGGTGAAGGTGATGCTTGCTATGGTGAAGGTGATGCTTGCTATGGTGAAGGTGATGCTTGCTATGCTGGAGGTGATGCTTGCTATGGTGGAGGTGATGCTTGCTATGGTGGAGTTGATGCTTGCTATGGTGGAGGTGATGCTTGCTATGGTGGAGGTGATGCTTGCTATGGTGGAGGTGATGCTTGCTATGGTGGAGGTGATGCTTGCTATGGTGGAGGTGATGCTTGCTATGGTGAAGGTGATGCTTGCTATGGTGAAGGTGATGCTTGCTATGGTGAATGTGATGCTTGGTATGGTGAAGGTGATGCTTGCTATGGTGAAGGTGATGCTTGGTATGGTGAAGGTGATGCTTGGTATGGTGAAGGTGATGCTTGGTATGTTGAAGGTGATGCTTGGTATGGTGAAGGTGATGCTTGGTATGGTGAAGGTGTTGCTTGGTATGGTGAAGGTGTTGCTTGGTACGGTGAAGGTGATGCTTGGTATGGTGAAGGTGTTGCTTGGTATGGTGAAGGTGATGCTTGGTATGGTGAAGGTGATGCTTGGTATGGTGAAGGTGATGCTTGGTATGGTGAAGGTGATGCTTGGTATGGTGAAGGTGATGCTTGGTATGGTGAAGGTGATGCTTGGTATGGTGAAGGTGATGCTTGGTATGGTGAAGGTGATGCTTGGTATGGTGAAGGTGATGCTTGGTATGGTGACGGCGATGCTTGGTATGGTGACGGCGATGCTTGGTATGGTGAAGGCGACGCTTGGTATGGTGAAGGCGACGCTTGGTATGGTGAAGGTTATACTTGGTATGGTGAAGGTGATACTTGGTATGGTGAAGGTGATACTTGGTATGGTGAAGGTGATACTTCGTATGGTGAAGGTGATACTTGGTATGGTGAAGGTGATACTTGGTATGGTGAAGGTGATACTTGGTATGGTGAAGGTGATACTTGGTATGGTGAAGGTGATACTTGGTATGGTGAAGGTGATACTTGGTACGGTGAAGGTGATACTTGGTACGGTGAGTGTGATACTTGGTACGGTGAAGGCGATACTTGGTACGGTGAAGGTGATACTTGGTACGGTGAAGGTGATACTTGGTACGGTGAGTGTGATACTTGGTACGGTGAAGGTGATACTTGGTACGGTGAAGGTGATACTTGGTACGGTGAAGGTGATACTTGGTACGGTGAAGGTGATGCTTGGTACGGTGAAGGTGATGCTTGGTACGGTGAAGGTGATGCTTGGTACGGTGAAGGTGATGCTTGCTATGGTGAAGGTGATGCTTGCTATGGTGAAAGTGATGCTTGCTATGGTGAAGGTGATGCTTGCTATGGTGAAGGTGATGCTTGCTATGGTGAAGGTGATGCTTGCTATGGTGAAGGTGATGCTTGCTATGGTGAAGGTGATGCTTGCTATGGTGAAGGTGATGCTTGGTATGGTGAAGGTGATGCTTGCTATGGTGAAGGTGATGCTTGGTATGGTGAAGGTGATGCTTGGTATGGTGAAGGTGATGCTTGGTATGGTGAAGGTGATGCTTGGTATGGTGAAGGTGATGCTTGCTATGGTGAAGGTGATGCTTGGTATGGTGAAGGTGATGCTTGGTATGGTGAAGGTGATGCTTGGTATGGTGAAGGTAATGCTTGGTATGTTGAAGGTGATGCTTGGTATGGTGAAGGTGATGCTTGGTATGGTGGAGGTGATGCTTGGTATGGTGAAGGTGATGCTTGGTATGGTGAAGGTGATGCTTGGTATGGTGAAGGTGATGCTTGGTATGGTGAAGGTGATGCTTGGTATGATGAAGGTGATGCTTGGTATGGTGACGGCGATGCTTGGTATGGTGAAGGCGACGCTTGGTATGGTGAAGGCGACGCTTGGTATGGTGAGGTGATGCTTGGTATGGTGAAGGTGATGCTTGCTATGGTGGAGGTGATGCTTGCTATGGTGAAGGTGATGCTTGGTATGGTGAAGGTGATGCTTGGTATGGTGGAGGTGATGCTTGCTATGGTGGAGGTGATGCTTGCTATGGTGAAGGTGATGCTTGCTATGGTGAAGGTGATGCTTGCTATGGTGAAGGTGATGCTTGCTATGGTGAAGGTGATGCTTGCTATGGTGAAGGTGATGCTTGCTATGGTGAAGGTGATGCTTGCTATGGTGAAGGTGATGCTTGCTATGCTGGAGGTGATGCTTGCTATGGTGGAGGTGATGCTTGCTATGGTGGAGGTGATGCTTGCTATGGTGGAGTTGATGCTTGCTATGGTGGAGGTGATGCTTGCTATGGTGGAGGTGATGCTTGCTATGGTGGAGGTGATGCTTGCTATGGTGGAGGTGATGCTTGCTATGGTGGAGGTGATGCTTGCTATGGTGAAGGTGATGCTTGCTATGGTGAAGGTGATGCTTGCTATGGTGAATGTGATGCTTGGTATGGTGAAGGTGATGCTTGCTATGGTGAAGGTGATGCTTGGTATGGTGAAGGTGATGCTTGGTATGTTGAAGGTGATGCTTGGTATGGTGAAGGTGATGCTTGGTATGGTGAAGGTGTTGCTTGGTATGGTGAAGGTGTTGCTTGGTATGGTGAAGGTGATGCTTGGTATGGTGAAGGTGTTGCTTGGTATGGTGAAGGTGATGCTTGGTATGGTGAAGGTGATGCTTGGTATGGTGAAGGTGATGCTTGGTATGGTGAAGGTGATGCTTGGTATGGTGAAGGTGATGCTTGGTATGGTGAAGGTGATGCTTGGTATGGTGAAGGTGATGCTTGGTATGGTGAAGGTGATGCTTGGTATGGTGAAGGTGATGCTTGGTATGATGAAGGTGATGCTTGGTATGGTGACGGCGATGCTTGGTATGGTGAAGGCGACGCTTGGTATGGTGAAGGCGACGCTTGGTATGGTGAAGGTGATACTTGGTATGGTGAAGGTGATACTTGGTATGGTGAAGGTGATACTTGGTATGGTGAAGGTGATACTTCGTATGGTGAAGGTGATACTTGGTATGGTGAAGGTGATACTTGGTATGGTGAAGGTGATACTTGGTATGGTGAAGGTGATACTTGGTATGGTGAAGGTGATACTTGGTATGGTGAAGGTGATACTTGGTACGGTGAAGGTGATACTTGGTACGGTGAGTGTGATACTTGGTACGGTGAAGGTGATACTTGGTACGGTGAAGGTGATACTTGGTACGGTGAAGGTGATACTTGGTACGGTGAAGGTGATGCTTGGTACGGTGAAGGTGATGCTTGGTACGGTGAAGGTGATGCTTGGTACGGTGAAGGTGATGCTTGCTATGGTGAAGGTGATGCTTGCTATGGTGAAAGTGATGCTTGCTATGGTGAAGGTGATGCTTGCTATGGTGAAGGTGATGCTTGCTATGGTGAAGGTGATGCTTGCTATGGTGAAGGTGATGCTTGCTATGGTGAAGGTGATGCTTGCTATGGTGAAGGTGATGCTTGCTATGGTGAAGGTGATGCTTGCTATGGTGAAGGTGATGCTTGCTATGGTGAAGGTGATGCTTGGTATGGTGAAGGTGATGCTTGGTATGGTGAAGGTGATGCTTGGTATGGTGAAGGTGATGCTTGGTATGGTGAAGGTGATGCTTGGTATGGTGAAGGTGATGCTTGGTATGGTGAAGGTGATGCTTGGTATGGTGAAGGTGATGCTTGCTATGGTGAAGGTGATGCTTGGTATGGTGAAGGTGATGCTTGGTATGGTGAAGGTAATGCTTGGTATGTTGAAGGTGATGCTTGGTATGGTGAAGGTGATGCTTGGTATGGTGAAGGTGATGCTTGGTATGGTGAAAGTGATGCTTGGTATGGTGAAGGTGATGCTTGGAATGGTGAAGGTGATGCTTGGTATGGTGAAGGTGATGCTTGGTATGGTGAAGGTGATGCTTGGTATGGTGGAGGTGATGCTTGCTATGGTGGAGGTGATGCTTGGTATGGTGAAGGTGATGCTTGGTATGGTGAAGGTGATGCTTGGTATGGTGAAGGTGATGCTTGGTATGGTGAAGGTGATGCTTGGTATGGTGAAGGTGATGCTTGGTATGGTGAAGGTGATGCTTGGTATGGTGAAGGTGATGCTTGGTATGGTGAAGGTGATGCTTGGTATGGAAGGTGATGCTTGCTATGGTGAAGGTGATGCTTGCTATGGTGAAGGTGATGCTTGCTATGGTGAAGGTGATGCTTGCTATGGTGAAGGTGATGCTTGCTATGGTGAAGGTGATGCTTTCTATGGTGAAGGTGATGCTTGCTATGGTGGAGGTGATGCTTGCTATGGTGGAGGTGATGCTTGCTATGCTGGAGGTGATGCTTGCTATGGTGGAGGTGATGCTTGCTATGGTGGAGGTGATGCTTGCTATGGTGGAGGTGATGCTTGCTATGGTGGAGGTGATGCTTGCTATGGTGAAGGTGATGCTTGCTATGGTGAAGGTGATGCTTGCAATGGTGAATGTGATGCTTGCTATGGTGAAGGTGATGCTTGCTATGGTGAAGGTGATGCTTGCTATGGTGAAGGTGATGCTTGCTATGGTGAAGGTGATGCTTGCTTTGGTGAAGGTGATGCTTGCTTTGGTGAAGGTGATGCTTGCTATGGTGGAGGTGATGCTTGCTATGGTGAAGGTGATGCTTGCTATGGTGAAGGTGATGCTTGCTATGGTGAAGGTGATGCTTGCTATGGTGAAGGTGAGGCTTGCTATGGTGAAGGTGATGCTTACTATGGTGAAGGTGATGCTTGCTATGGTGAAGGTGATGCTTGGTATGGTGAAGGTGATGCTTGGTATGGTGAAGGTGATGCTTGGTATGGTGAAGGTGATGCTTGGTATGGTGAAGGTGATGCTTGGTATGGTGACGGTGATGCTTGGTATGGTGAAGGTGATGCTTGGTATGGTGAAGGTGATGCTTGGTATGGTGAAGGTGATGCTTGGTATGGTGAAGGTGATGCTTGCTATGGTGAAGGTGATGCTTGCTATGGTGAAGGTGATGCTTGCTATGCTGGAGGTGATGCTTGCTATGGTGGAAGTGATGCTTCCTATGGTGGAAGTGATGCTTGCTATGGTGGAGTTGATGCTTGCTATGGTGGAGGTGATGCTTGCTATGGTGGAGGTGATGCTTGCTATGGTGGAGGTGATGCTTGCTATGGTGGAGGTGATGCTTGCTATGGTGGAGGTGATGCTTGCTATGGTGAAGGTGATGCTTGCTATGGTGAAGGTGATGCTTGCTATGGTGAATGTGATGCCTGCTATGGTGAAGGTGGTGCTTGGTATGGTGAAGGTGATGCTTGCTATGGTGAAGGTGATGCTTGGTATGGTGAAGGTGATGCTTGGTATGGTGAAGGTGATGCTTGGTATGGTGAAGGTGATGCTTGGTATGTTGAAGGTGATGCTTGGTATGGTGAAGGTGATGCTTGGTATGGTGAAGGTGTTGCTTGGTATGGTTAAGGTGTTGCTTGGTATGGTGAAGGTGATGCTTGGTATGGTGAAGGTGTTGCTTGGTATGGTGAAGTTGATGCTTGGTATGGTGAAGGTGATGCTTGGTATGGTGAAGGTGATGCTTGGTATGGTGAAGGTGATGCTTGGTATGGTGAAGGTGATGCTTGGTATGGTGAAGGTGATGCTTGGTATGGTGAAGGTGATGCTTGGTATGGTGAAGGTGATGCTTGGTATGGTGAAGGTGATGCTTGGTATGTTGAAGGTGATGCTTGGTATGGTGAAGGTGACGCTTGGTATGGTGAAGGTGACGCTTGGTATGGTGAAGGTGACACTTGGTATGGTGAAGGTGATGCTTGGTATGGTGAAGGTGATGCTTGCTATGGTGAAGGTGATGCTTGCTATGGTGAAGGTGATGCTTGCTGTGGTGAAGGTGATGCTTGCTATGGTGAAGGTGATGCTTGCTATGGTGAAGGTGATGCTTGCTATGGTGAAGGTGATGCTTGCTATGGAGGAGGTGATGCTTGCTATGGTGGAAGTGATGCTTGCTATGGTGGAGGTGATGCTTGCTATGGTGGAGTTGATGCTTGCTATGGTGGAGGTGATGCTTGCTATGGTGGAGGTGATACTTGGTACGGTGAAGGTGATACTTGGTACGGTGAGTGTGATACTTGGTACGGTGAAGGTAATACTTGGTACGGTGAAGGTGATACTTGGTACGGTGAAGGTGATACTTGGTACGGTGAAGGTGATGCTTGCTATGGTGAAGGTGATGCTTGCTATGGTGAATGTGATGCTTGGTATGGTGAAGGTGATGCCTGGTATGGTGAAGGTGATGCTTGGTATGGTGAAGGTGATGCTTGGTATGGTGAAGGTGATGCTTGGTATGGTGAAGGTGATGCTTGGTATGGTGAAGGTGATGCTTGGTATGGAATGTGATGCTTGCTATGGTGAAGGTGATGCTTGCTATGGTGAAGGTGATGCTTTCTATGGTGAAGGTGATGCTTGGTATGTTGAAGGTGATGCTTGGTATGGTGAAGGTGATGCTTGGTATGGTGAAGGTGATACTTGGTACGGTGAAGGTGATACTTGGTACGGTGAAGGTGATACTTGGTACGGTGAAGGTGATACTTGGTACGGTGAAGGTGATACTTGGTACGGTGAAGGTGATACTTGGTACGGTGAAGGTGATACTTGGTACGGTGAAGGTGATACTTGGTACGGTGAAGGTGATACTTGGTACGGTGAAGGTGATACTTGGTACGGTGAAGGTGATACTTGGTACGGTGAAGGTGATGCTTGGTACGGTGAAGGTGATGCTTGGTACGGTGAAGGTGATGCTTGGTACGGTGAAGGTGATGCTTGCTATGGTGAAGGTGATGCTTGCTAAGGTGAAGGTGATGCTTGCTATGGTGAAGGTGATGCTTGCTATGGTGAAGGTGATGCTTGCTATGCTGGAGGTGATGCTTGCTATGGTGGAGGTGATGCTTGCTATGGTGGAGTTGATGCTTGCTATGGTGGAGGTGATGCTTGCTATGGTGGAGGTGATGCTTGCTATGGTGGAGGTGATGCTTGCTATGGTGGAGGTGATGCTTGCTATGGTGAAGGTGATGCTTGCTATGGTGAAGGTGATGCTTGCTATGGTGAATGTGATGCTTGGTATGGTGAAGGTGATGCTTGGTATGGTGAAGGTGATGCTTGGTATGGTGAAGGTGATGCTTGGTATGGTGAAGGTGATGCTTGGTATGTTGAAGGTGATGCTTGGTATGGTGAAGGTGATGCTTGGTATGGTGAAGGTGTTGCTTGGTATGGTGAAGGTGTTGCTTGGTACGGTGAAGGTGATGCTTGGTATGGTGAAGGTGTTGCTTGGTATGGTGAAGGTGATGCTTGGTATGGTGAAGGTGATGCTTGGTATGGTGAAGGTGATGCTTGGTATGGTGAAGGTGATGCTTGGTATGGTGAAGGTGATGCTTGGTATGGTGAAGGTGATGCTTGGTATGGTGAAGGTGATGCTTGGTATGGTGAAGGTGATGCTTGGTATGGTGAAGGTGATGCTTGGTATGGTGACGGCGATGCTTGGTATGGTGACGGCGATGCTTGGTATGGTGAAGGCGACGCTTGGTATGGTGAAGGCGACGCTTGGTATGGTGAAGGTTATACTTGGTATGGTGAAGGTGATACTTGGTATGGTGAAGGTGATACTTGGTATGGTGAAGGTGATACTTCGTATGGTGAAGGTGATACTTGGTATGGTGAAGGTGATACTTGGTATGGTGAAGGTGATACTTGGTATGGTGAAGGTGATACTTGGTATGGTGAAGGTGATACTTGGTATGGTGAAGGTGATACTTGGTATGGTGAAGGTGATACTTGGTACGGTGAAGGTGATACTTGGTACGGTGAGTGTGATACTTGGTACGGTGAAGGTGATACTTGGTACGGTGAAGGTGATACTTGGTACGGTGAAGGTGATACTTGGTACGGTGAGTGTGATACTTGGTACGGTGAAGGTGATACTTGGTACGGTGAAGGTGATACTTGGTACGGTGAAGGTGATACTTGGTACGGTGAAGGTGATGCTTGGTACGGTGAAGGTGATGCTTGGTACGGTGAAGGTGATGCTTGGTACGGTGAAGGTGATGCTTGCTATGGTGAAAGTGATGCTTGCTATGGTGAAGGTGATGCTTGCTATGGTGAAGGTGATGCTTGCTATGGTGAAGGTGATGCTTGCTATGGTGAAGGTGATGCTTGCTATGGTGAAGGTGATGCTTGCTATGGTGAAGGTGATGCTTGCTATGGTGAAGGTGATGCTTGCTATGGTGAAGGTGATGCTTGGTATGGTGAAGGTGATGCTTGCTATGGTGAAGGTGATGCTTGGTATGGTGAAGGTGATGCTTGGTATGGTGAAGGTGATGCTTGGTATGGTGAAGGTGATGCTTGGTATGGTGAAGGTGATGCTTGGTATGGTGAAGGTGATGCTTGGTATGGTGAAGGTGATGCTTGGTATGGTGAAGGTGATGCTTGGTATGGTGAAGGTGATGCTTGCTATGGTGAAGGTGATGCTTGGTATGGTGAAGGTGATGCTTGGTATGGTGAAGGTGATGCTTGGTATGGTGAAGGTAATGCTTGGTATGTTGAAGGTGATGCTTGGTATGGTGAAGGTGATGCTTGGTATGGTGGAGGTGATGTTTGGTATGGTGAAGGTGATGCTTGGTATGGTGAAGGTGATGCTTGGTATGGTGAAGGTGATGCTTGGTATGGTGAAGGTGATGCTTGGTATGATGAAGGTGATGCTTGGTATGGTGACGGCGATGCTTGGTATGGTGAAGGCGACGCTTGGTATGGTGAGGTGATGCTTGGTATGGTGAAGGTGATGCTTGCTATGGTGGAGGTGATGCTTGCTATGGTGAAGGTGATGCTTGGTATGGTGAAGGTGATGCTTGGTATGGTGGAGGTGATGCTTGCTATGGTGGAGGTGATGCTTGCTATGGTGAAGGTGATGCTTGCTATGGTGAAGGTGATGCTTGCTATGGTGAAGGTGATGCTTGCTATGGTGAAGGTGATGCTTGCTATGGTGAAGGTGATGCTTGCTATGGTGAAGGTGATGCTTGCTATGGTGAAGGTGATGCTTGCTATGGTGAAGGTGATGCTTGCTATGCTGGAGGTGATGCTTGCTATGGTGGAGGTGATGCTTGCTATGGTGGAGGTGATGCTTGCTATGGTGGAGTTGATGCTTGCTATGGTGGAGGTGATGCTTGCTATGGTGGAGGTGATGCTTGCTATGGTGGAGGTGATGCTTGCTATGGTGGAGGTGATGCTTGCTATGGTGGAGGTGATGCTTGCTATGGTGAAGGTGATGCTTGCTATGGTGAAGGTGATGCTTGCTATGGTGAATGTGATGCTTGGTATGGTGAAGGTGATGCTTGCTATGGTGAAGGTGATGCTTGGTATGGTGAAGGTGATGCTTGGTATGTTGAAGGTGATGCTTGGTATGGTGAAGGTGATGCTTGGTATGGTGAAGGTGTTGCTTGGTATGGTGAAGGTGTTGCTTGGTATGGTGAAGGTGATGCTTGGTATGGTGAAGGTGTTGCTTGGTATGGTGAAGGTGATGCTTGGTATGGTGAAGGTGATGCTTGGTATGGTGAAGGTGATGCTTGGTATGGTGAAGGTGATGCTTGGTATGGTGAAGGTGATGCTTGGTATGGTGAAGGTGATGCTTGGTATGGTGAAGGTGATGCTTGGTATGGTGAAGGTGATGCTTGGTATGGTGAAGGTGATGCTTGGTATGATGAAGGTGATGCTTGGTATGGTGACGGCGATGCTTGGTATGGTGAAGGCGACGCTTGGTATGGTGAAGGCGACGCTTGGTATGGTGAAGGTGATACTTGGTATGGTGAAGGTGATACTTGGTATGGTGAAGGTGATACTTGGTATGGTGAAGGTGATACTTCGTATGGTGAAGGTGATACTTGGTATGGTGAAGGTGATACTTGGTATGGTGAAGGTGATACTTGGTATGGTGAAGGTGATACTTGGTATGGTGAAGGTGATACTTGGTACGGTGAAGGTGATACTTGGTACGGTGAGTGTGATACTTGGTACGGTGAAGGTGATACTTGGTACGGTGAAGGTGATACTTGGTACGGTGAAGGTGATACTTGGTACGGTGAAGGTGATGCTTGGTACGGTGAAGGTGATGCTTGGTACGGTGAAGGTGATGCTTGGTACGGTGAAGGTGATGCTTGCTAAGGTGAAGGTGATGCTTGCTATGGTGAAAGTGATGCTTGCTATGGTGAAGGTGATGCTTGCTATGGTGAAGGTGATGCTTGCTATGGTGAAGGTGATGCTTGCTATGGTGAAGGTGATGCTTGCTATGGTGAAGGTGATGCTTGCTATGGTGAAGGTGATGCTTGCTATGGTGAAGGTGATGCTTGCTATGGTGAAGGTGATGCTTGGTATGGTGAAGGTGATGCTTGGTATGGTGAAGGTGATGCTTGGTATGGTGAAGGTGATGCTTGGTATGGTGAAGGTGATGCTTGGTATGGTGAAGGTGATGCTTGGTATGGTGAAGGTGATGCTTGGTATGGTGAAGGTGATGCTTGCTATGGTGAAGGTGATGCTTGGTATGGTGAAGGTGATGCTTGGTATGGTGAAGGTAATGCTTGGTATGTTGAAGGTGATGCTTGGTATGGTGAAGGTGATGCTTGGTATGGTGAAGGTGATGCTTGGTATGGTGAAAGTGATGCTTGGTATGGTGAAGGTGATGCTTGGAATGGTGAAGGTGATGCTTGGTATGGTGAAGGTGATGCTTGGTATGGTGAAGGTGATGCTTGGTATGGTGGAGGTGATGCTTGCTATGGTGGAGGTGATGCTTGGTATGGTGAAGGTGATGCTTGGTATGGTGAAGGTGATGCTTGGTATGGTGAAGGTGATGCTTGGTATGGTGAAGGTGATGCTTGGTATGGTGAAGGTGATGCTTGGTATGGTGAAGGTGATGCTTGGTATGGTGAAGGTGATGCTTGGTATGGTGAAGGTGATGCTTGGTATGGAAGGTGATGCTTGCTATGGTGAAGGTGATGCTTGCTATGGTGAAGGTGATGCTTGCTATGGTGAAGGTGATGCTTGCTATGGTGAAGGTGATGCTTGCTATGGTGAAGGTGATGCTTTCTATGGTGAAGGTGATGCTTGCTATGGTGGAGGTGATGCTTGCTATGGTGAAGGTGATGCTTGCTATGGTGAAGGTGATGCTTGCTATGGTGAAGGTGATGCTTGCTATGGTGGAGGTGATGCTTGCTATGGTGAAGGTGAGGCTTGCTATGGTGAAGGTGATGCTTACTATGGTGAAGGTGATGCTTGCTATGGTGAAGGTGATGCTTGGTATGGTGAAGGTGATGCTTGGTATGGTGAAGGTGATGCTTGGTATGGTGAAGGTGATGCTTGGTATGGTGAAGGTGATGCTTGGTATGGTGACGGTGATGCTTGGTATGGTGAAGGTGATGCTTGGTATGGTGAAGGTGATGCTTGGTATGGTGAAGGTGATGCTTGGTATGGTGAAGGTGATGCTTGCTATGGTGAAGGTGATGCTTGCTATGGTGAAGGTGATGCTTGCTATGCTGGAGGTGATGCTTGCTATGGTGGAAGTGATGCTTCCTATGGTGGAAGTGATGCTTGCTATGGTGGAGTTGATGCTTGCTATGGTGGAGGTGATGCTTGCTATGGTGGAGGTGATGCTTGCTATGGTGGAGGTGATGCTTGCTATGGTGGAGGTGATGCTTGCTATGGTGGAGGTGATGCTTGCTATGGTGAAGGTGATGCTTGCTATGGTGAAGGTGATGCTTGCTATGGTGAATGTGATGCCTGCTATGGTGAAGGTGGTGCTTGGTATGGTGAAGGTGATGCTTGCTATGGTGAAGGTGATGCTTGGTATGGTGAAGGTGATGCTTGGTATGGTGAAGGTGATGCTTGGTATGGTGAAGGTGATGCTTGGTATGTTGAAGGTGATGCTTGGTATGGTGAAGGTGATGCTTGGTATGGTGAAGGTGTTGCTTGGTATGGTTAAGGTGTTGCTTGGTATGGTGAAGGTGATGCTTGGTATGGTGAAGGTGTTGCTTGGTATGGTGAAGTTGATGCTTGGTATGGTGAAGGTGATGCTTGGTATGGTGAAGGTGATGCTTGGTATGGTGAAGGTGATGCTTGGTATGGTGAAGGTGATGCTTGGTATGGTGAAGGTGATGCTTGGTATGGTGAAGGTGATGCTTGGTATGGTGAAGGTGATGCTTGGTATGGTGAAGGTGATGCTTGGTATGTTGAAGGTGATGCTTGGTATGGTGAAGGTGACGCTTGGTATGGTGAAGGTGACGCTTGGTATGGTGAAGGTGATACTTGGTATGGTGAAGGTGATGCTTGGTATGGTGAAGGTGATGCTTGCTATGGTGAAGGTGATGCTTGCTATGGTGAAGGTGATGCTTGCTGTGGTGAAGGTGATGCTTGCTATGGTGAAGGTGATGCTTGCTATGGTGAAGGTGATGCTTGCTATGGTGAAGGTGATGCTTGCTATGGAGGAGGTGATGCTTGCTATGGTGGAAGTGATGCTTGCTATGGTGGAGGTGATGCTTGCTATGGTGGAGTTGATGCTTGCTATGGTGGAGGTGATGCTTGCTATGGTGGAGGTGATGCTTGCTATGGTGGAGGTGATGCTTGATATGGTGGAGGTGATGCTTGCTATGGTGGAGGTGATGCTTGCTATGGTGGAGGTGATGCTAGCTATGGTGGAGGTGACACTTGCTATGGTGAAGGTGATGCTTGCTATGGTGAATGTGATGCTTGCTATGGTGAAGGTGGTGCATGGTATGGTGAAGGTGATGCTTGCTATGGTGAAGGTGATGCTTGGTATGGTGAAGGTGATGCTTGGTATGGTGAAGGTGATGCTTGGTATGGTGAAGGTGATGCTTGGTATGGTGAAGGTGATGCTTGGTATGGTGAAGGTGATGCTTGGTATGGTGAAGGTGATGCTTGGTATGGTGAAGGTGATGCTTGGTATGGTGAAGGTGATGCTTGGTATGGTGAAGCTGATGCTTGGAATGGTGAGGTGATGCTTGGTATGGTGAAGGTGATGCTTGCTATGGTGGAGGTGATGCTTGCTATGGTGAAGGTGATGCTTGGTATGGTGAAGGTGATGCTTGGTATGGTGGAGGTGATGCTTGCTATGGTGGAGGTGATGCTTGCTATGGAGAAGGTGATGCTTGCTATGGTGAAGGTGATGCTTGCTATGGTGAAGGTGATGCTTGCTATGGTGAAGGTGATGCTTGCTATGGTGAAGGTGATGCTTGCTATGGTGAAGGTGATGCTTGCTATGGTGAAGGTGATGCTTGCTAAGGTGAAGGTGATGCTTGCTATGCTGGAGGTGATGCTTGCTATGGTGGAGGTGATGCTTGCTATGGTGGAGGTGATGCTTGCTATGGTGGAGTTGATGCTTGCTATGGTGGAGGTGATGCTTGCTATGGTGGAGGTGATGCTTGCTATGGTGGAGGTGATGCTTGCTATGGTGGAGGTGATGCTTGCTATGGTGGAGGTGATGCTTGCTATGGTGAAGGTGATGCTTGCTATGGTGAATGTGATGCTTGGTATGGTGAAGGTGATGCTTGCTATGGTGAAGGTGATGCTTGGTATGGTGAAGGTGATGCTTGGTATGGTGAAGGTGATGCTTGCTATGGTGAAGGTGATGCTTGGTATGGTGAAGGTGATGCTTGGTATGGTGAAGGTGATGCTTGGTATGGTGAAGGTGTTGCTTGGTATGGTGAAGGTGTTGCTTGGTACGGTGAAGGTGATGCTTGGTATGGTGAAGGTGTTGCTTGGTATGGTGAAGGTGATGCTTGGTATGGTGAAGGTGATGCTTGGTATGGTGAAGGTGATGCTTGGTATGGTGAAGGTGATGCTTGGTATGGTGAAGGTGATGCTTGGTATGGTGAAGGTGATGCTTGGTATGGTGAAGGTGATGCTTGGTATGGTGAAGGTGATGCTTGGTATGGTGAAGGTGATGCTTGGTATGGTGACGGCGATGCTTGGTATGGTGACGGCGATGCTTGGTATGGTGAAGGCGACGCTTGGTATGGTGAAGGCGACGCTTGGTATGGTGAAGGTGATACTTGGTATGGTGAAGGTGATACTTGGTATGGTGAAGGTGATACTTGGTATGGTGAAGGTGATACTTCGTATGGTGAAGGTGATACTTGGTATGGTGAAGGTGATACTTGGTATGGTGAAGGTGATACTTGGTATGGTGAAGGTGATACTTGGTATGGTGAAGGTGATACTTGGTATGGTGAAGGTGATACTTGGTACGGTGAAGGTGATACTTGGTACGGTGAGTGTGATACTTGGTACGGTGAAGGTGATACTTGGTACGGTGAAGGTGATACTTGGTACGGTGAAGGTGATACTTGGTACGGTGAGTGTGATACTTGGTACGGTGAAGGTGATACTTGGTACAGTGAAGGTGATACTTGGTACGGTGAAGGTGATACTTGGTACGGTGAAGGTGATGCTTGGTACGGTGAAGGTGATGCTTGGTACGGTGAAGGTGATGCTTGGTACGGTGAAGGTGATGCTTGCTATGGTGAAGGTGATGCTTGCTATGGTGAAAGTGATGCTTGCTATGGTGAAGGTGATGCTTGCTATGGTGAAGGTGATGCTTGCTATGGTGAAGGTGATGCTTGCTATGGTGAAGGTGATGCTTGCTATGGTGAAGGTGATGCTTGCTATGGTGAAGGTGATGCTTGCTATGGTGAAGGTGATGCTTGCTATGGTGAAGGTGATGCTTGCTATGGTGAAGGTGATGCTTGCTATGGTGAAGGTGATGCTTGGTATGGTGAAGGTGATGCTTGGTATGGTGAAGGTGATGCTTGGTATGGTGAAGGTGATGCTTGGTATGGTGAAGGTGATGCTTGGTATGGTGAAGGTGATGCTTGGTATGGTGAAGGTGATGCTTGGTATGGTGAAGGTGATGCTTGCTATGGTGAAGGTGATGCTTGGTATGGTGAAGGTGATGCTTGGTATGGTGAAGGTGATGCTTGGTATGGTGAAGGTAATGCTTTTTATGTTGAAGGTGATGCTTGGTATGGTGAAGGTGATGCTTGGTATGGTGAAGGTGATGCTTGGTATGGTGAAGGTGATGCTTGGTATGGTGAAGGTGATGCTTGGTATGGTGAAGGTGATGCTTGGTATGGTGAAGGTGATGCTTGGTATGATGAAGGTGATGCTTGGTATGGTGACGGCGATGCTTGGTATGGTGAAGGCGACGCTTGGTATGGTGAAGGCGACGCTTGGTATGGTGAAGGTGATACTTGGTATGGTGAAGGTGATACTTGGTATGGTGAAGGTGATACTTGGTATGGTGAAGGTGATACTTCGTATGGTGAAGGTGATACTTGGTATGGTGAAGGTGATACTTGGTATGGTGAAGGTGATACTTGGTATGGTGAAGGTGATACTTGGTATGGTGAAGGTGATACTTGGTATGGTGAAGGTGATACTTGGTACGGTGAAGGTGATACTTGGTACGGTGAGTGTGATACTTGGTACGGTGAAGGTGATACTTGGTACGGTGAAGGTGATACTTGGTACGGTGAAGGTGATACTTGGTACGGTGAAGGTGATGCTTGGTACGGTGAAGGTGATGCTTGGTACAGTGAAGGTGATGCTTGGTACGGTGAAGGTGATGCTTGCTATGGTGGAAGTGATGCTTGCTATGGTGGAGGTGATGCTTGCTATGGTGGAGTTGATGCTTGCTATGGTGGAGGTGATGCTTGCTATGGTGGAGGTGATGCTTGCTATGGTGGAGGTGATGCTTGATATGGTGGAGGTGATGCTTGCTATGGTGGAGGTGATGCTTGCTATGGTGGAGGTGATGCTAGCTATGGTGGAGGTGACACTTGCTATGGTGAAGGTGATGCTTGCTATGGTGAATGTGATGCTTGCTATGGTGAAGGTGGTGCTTGGTATGGTGAAGGTGATGCTTGCTATGGTGAAGGTGATGCTTGGTATGGTGAAGGTGATGCTTGGTATGGTGAAGGTGATGCTTGCTATGGTGAAGGTGATGCTTGGTATGGTGAAGGTGATGCTTGGTATGGTGAAGGTGATGCTTGGTATGGTGAAGGTGATGCTTGGTATGGTGAAGGTGATGCTTGGTATGGTGAAGCTGATGCTTGGAATGGTGAGGTGATGCTTGGTATGGTGAAGGTGATGCTTGCTATGGTGGAGGTGATGCTTGCTATGGTGAAGGTGATGCTTGGTATGGTGAAGGTGATGCTTGGTATGGTGGAGGTGATGCTTGCTATGGTGGAGGTGATGCTTGCTATGGTGAAGGTGATGCTTGCTATGGTGAAGGTGATGCTTGCTATGGTGAAGGTGATGCTTGCTATGGTGAAGGTGATGCTTGCTATGGTGAAGGTGATGCTTGCTATGGTGAAGGTGATGCTTGCTATGGTGAAGGTGATGCTTGCTATGGTGAAGGTGATGCTTGCTATGGTGAAGGTGATGCTTGCTATGCTGGAGGTGATGCTTGCTATGGTGGAGGTGATGCTTGCTATGGTGGAGGTGATGCTTGCTATGGTGGAGTTGATGCTTGCTATGGTGGAGGTGATGCTTGCTATGGTGGAGGTGATGCTTGCTATGGTGGAGGTGATGCTTGCTATGGTGGAGGTGATGCTTGCTATGGTGGAGGTGATGCTTGCTATGGTGAAGGTGATGCTTGCTATGGTGAAGGTGATGCTTGCTATGGTGAATGTGATGCTTGGTATGGTGAAGGTGATGCTTGGTATGGTGAAGGTGATGCTTGGTATGGTGAAGGTGATGCTTGGTATGTTGAAGGTGATGCTTGGTATGGTGAAGGTGATGCTTGGTATGGTGAAGGTGTTGCTTGGTATGGTGAAGGTGTTGCTTGGTATGGTGAAGGTGATGCTTGGTATGGTGAAGGGGTTGCTTGGTATGGTGAAGGTGATGCTTGGTATGGTGAAGGTGATGCTTGGTATGGTGAAGGTGATGCTTGGTATGGTGAAGGTGATGCTTGGTATGGTGAAGGTGATGCTTGGTATGGTGAAGGTGATGCTTGGCATGGTGAAGGTGATGCTTGGTATGGTGAAGGTGATGCTTGGTATGGTGAAGGTGATGCTTGGTATGATGAAGGTGATGCTTGGTATGGTGACGGCGATGCTTGGTATGGTGAAGGCGACGCTTGGTATGGTGAAGGCGAC
Source organism: Amblyomma mixtum (assembly GCF_055824585.1). Lineage (NCBI taxonomy): Eukaryota > Metazoa > Arthropoda > Arachnida > Ixodida > Ixodidae > Amblyomma > Amblyomma mixtum. The sequence goes on from NC_143014.1 coordinate 322,370,560, forward strand.
GCTTGGTATGGTGAAGGTGATACTTGGTATGGTGAAGGTGATACTTGGTATGGTGAAGGTGATACTTGGTATGGTGAAGGTGATACTTCGTATGGTGAAGGTGATACTTGGTATGGTGAAGGTGATACTTGGTATGGTGAAGGTGATACTTGGTATGGTGAAGGTGATACTTGGTATGGTGAAGGTGATACTTGGTATGGTGAAGGTGATACTTGGTACGGTGAAGGTGATACTTGGTACGGTGAGTGTGATACTTGGTACGGTGAAGGTAATACTTGGTACGGTGAAGGTGATACTTGGTACGGTGAAGGTGATACTTGGTACGGTGAAGGTGATGCTTGGTACGGTGAAGGTGATGCTTGGTACGGTGAAGGTGATGCTTGGTACGGTGAAGGTGATGCTTGCTATGGTGAAGGTGATGCTTGCTATGGTGAAAATGATGCTTGCTATGGTGAAGGTGATGCTTGCTATGGTGAAGGTGATGCTTGCTATGGTGAAGGTGATGCTTGCTATGGTGAAGGTGATGCTTGCTATGGTGAAGGTGATGCTTGCTATGGTGAAGGTGATGCTTGCTATGGTGAAGGTGATGCTTGCTATGGTGAAGGTGATGCTTGCTATGGTGAAGGTGATGCTTGCTATGGTGAAGGTGATGCTTGGTATGGTGAAGGTGATGCTTGGTATGGTGAAGGTGATGCTTGGTATGGTGAAGGTGATGCTTGGTATGGTGAAGGTGATGCTTGGTATGGTGAAGGTGATGCTTGGTATGGTGAAGGTGATGCTTGGTATGGTGAAGGTGATGCTTGGTATGGTGAAGGTGATGCTTGGTATGGTGAAGGTGATGCTTGCTATGGTGAAGGTGATGCTTGGTATGGTGAAGGTGATGCTTGGTATGGTGAAGGTAATGCTTGGTATGTTGAAGGTGATGCTTGGTATGGTGAAGGTGATGCTTGGTATGGTGAAGGTGATGCTTGGTATGGTGAAAGTGATGCTTGGTATGGTGAAGGTGATGCTTGGTATGGTGAAGGTGATGCTTGGTATGGTGAAGGTGATGCTTGGTATGGTGAAGGTGATGCTTGGTATGGTGGAGGTGATGCTTGCTATGGTGGAGGTGATGCTTGGTATGGTGAAGGTGATGCTTGGTATGGTGAAGGTGATGCTTGGTATGGTGAAGGTGATGCTTGGTATGGTGAAGGTGATGCTTGGTATGGTGAAGGTGATGCCTGGTATGGTGAAGGTGATGCTTGGTATGGTGAAGGTGATGCTTGGTATGGTGAAGGTGATGCTTGGTATGGTGAAGGTGATGCTTGGTATGGTGAAGGTGATGCTTGGTATGGAATGTGATGCTTGCTATGGTGAAGGTGATGCTTGCTATGGTGAAGGTGATGCTTTCTATGGTGAAGGTGATGCTTGGTATGTTGAAGGTGATGCTTGGTATGGTGAAGGTGATGCTTGGTATGGTGAAGGTGATACTTGGTACGGTGAAGGTGATACTTGGTACGGTGAAGGTGATACTTGGTACGGTGAAGGTGATACTTGGTACGGTGAAGGTGATACTTGGTACGGTGAAGGTGATACTTGGTACGGTGAAGGTGATACTTGGTACGGTGAAGGTGATACTTGGTACAGTGAAGGTGATACTTGGTACGGTGAAGGTGATACTTGGTACGGTGAAGGTGATACTTGGTACGGTGAAGGTGATGCTTGGTACGGTGAAGGTGATGCTTGGTACGGTGAAGGTGATGCTTGGTACGGTGAAGGTGATGCTTGCTATGGTGAAGGTGATGCTTGCTAAGGTGAAGGTGATGCTTGCTATGGTGAAGGTGATGCTTGCTATGGTGAAGGTGATGCTTGCTATGCTGGAGGTGATGCTTGCTATGGTGGAGGTGATGCTTGCTATGGTGGAGTTGATGCTTGCTATGGTGGAGGTGATGCTTGCTATGGTGGAGGTGATGCTTGCTATGGTGGAGGTGATGCTTGCTATGGTGGAGGTGATGCTTGCTATGGTGGAGGTGATGCTTGCTATGGTGAAGGTGATGCTTGCTATGGTGAAGGTGATGCTTGCTATGGTGAATGTGATGCTTGGTATGGTGAAGGTGATGCTTGCTATGGTGAAGGTGATGCTTGGTATGGTGAAGGTGATGCTTGGTATGGTGAAGGTGATGCTTGGTATGTTGAAGGTGATGCTTGGTATGGTGAAGGTGATGCTTGGTATGGTGAAGGTGTTGCTTGGTATGGTGAAGGTGTTGCTTGGTACGGTGAAGGTGATGCTTGGTATGGTGAAGGTGTTGCTTGGTATGGTGAAGGTGATGCTTGGTATGGTGAAGGTGATCCTTGGTATGGTGAAGGTGATGCTTGGTATGGTGAAGGTGATGCTTGGTATGGTGAAGGTGATGCTTGGTATGGTGAAGGTGATGCTTGGTATGGTGAAGGTGATGCTTGGTATGGTGAAGGTGATGCTTGGTATGGTGAAGGTGATGCTTGGTATGGTGAAGGTGATGCTTGGTATGGTGACGGCGATGCTTGGTATGGTGACGGCGATGCTTGGTATGGTGAAGGCGACGCTTGGTATGGTGAAGGCGACGCTTGGTATGGTGAAGGTTATACTTGGTATGGTGAAGGTGATACTTGGTATGGTGAAGGTGATACTTGGTATGGTGAAGGTGATACTTCGTATGGTGAAGGTGATACTTGGTATGGTGAAGGTGATACTTGGTATGGTGAAGGTGATACTTGGTATGGTGAAGGTGATACTTGGTATGGTGAAGGTGATACTTGGTATGGTGAAGGTGATACTTGGTACGGTGAAGGTGATACTTGGTACGGTGAGTGTGATACTTGGTACGGTGAAGGTGATACTTGGTACGGTGAAGGTGATACTTGGTACGGTGAAGGTGATACTTGGTACGGTGAGTGTGATACTTGGTACGGTGAAGGTGATACTTGGTACGGTGAAGGTGATACTTGGTACGGTGAAGGTGATACTTGGTACGGTGAAGGTGATGCTTGGTACGGTGAAGGTGATGCTTGGTACGGTGAAGGTGATGCTTGGTACGGTGAAGGTGATGCTTGCTATGGTGAAGGTGATGCTTGCTATGGTGAAAGTGATGCTTGCTATGGTGAAGGTGATGCTTGCTATGGTGAAGGTGATGCTTGCTATGGTGAAGGTGATGCTTGCTATGGTGAAGGTGATGCTTGCTATGGTGAAGGTGATGCTTGCTATGGTGAAGGTGATGCTTGCTATGGTGAAGGTGATGCTTGCTATGGTGAAGGTGATGCTTGGTATGGTGAAGGTGATGCTTGGTATGGTGAAGGTGATGCTTGGTATGGTGAAGGTGATGCTTGGTATGGTGAAGGTGATGCTTGGTATGGTGAAGGTGATGCTTGGTATGGTGAAGGTGATGCTTGGTATGGTGAAGGTGATGCTTGGTATGGTGAAGGTGATGCTTGCTATGGTGAAGGTGATGCTTGGTATGGTGAAGGTGATGCTTGGTATGGTGAAGGTGATGCTTGGTATGGTGAAGGTAATGCTTGGTATGTTGAAGGTGATGCTTGGTATGGTGAAGGTGATGCTTGGTATGGTGAAGGTGATGCTTGGTATGGTGAAGGTGATGCTTGGTATGGTGAAGGTGATGCTTGGTATGGTGAAGGTGATGCTTGGTATGGTGAAGGTGATGCTTGGTATGATGAAGGTGATGCTTGGTATGGTGACGGCGATGCTTGGTATGGTGAAGGCGACGCTTGGTATGGTGAAGGCGACGCTTGGTATGGTGAGGTGATGCTTGGTATGGTGAAGGTGATGCTTGCTATGGTGGAGGTGACGCTTGCTATGGTGAAGGTGATGCTTGGTATGGTGAAGGTGATGCTTGGTATGGTGGAGGTGATGCTTGCTATGGTGGAGGTGATGCTTGCTATGGTGAAGGTGATGCTTGCTATGGTGAAGGTGATGCTTGCTATGGTGAAGGTGATGCTTGCTATGGTGAAGGTGATGCTTGCTATGGTGAAGGTGATGCTTGCTATGGTGAAGGTGATGCTTGCTATGGTGAAGGTGATGCTTGCTATGGTGAAGGTGATGCTTGCTATGCTGGAGGTGATGCTTGCTATGGTGGAGGTGATGCTTGCTATGGTGGAGGTGATGCTTGCTATGGTGGAGTTGATGCTTGCTATGGTGGAGGTGATGCTTGCTATGGTGGAGGTGATGCTTGCTATGGTGGAGGTGATGCTTGCTATGGTGGAGGTGATGCTTGCTATGGTGGAGGTGATGCTTGCTATGGTGAAGGTGATGCTTGCTATGGTGAAGGTGATGCTTGCTATGGTGAATGTGATGCTTGGTATGGTGAAGGTGATGCTTGCTATGGTGAAGGTGATGCTTGGTATGGTGAAGGTGATGCTTGGTATGTTGAAGGTGATGCTTGGTATGGTGAAGGTGATGCTTGGTATGGTGAAGGTGTTGCTTGGTATGGTGAAGGTGTTGCTTGGTATGGTGAAGGTGATGCTTGGTATGGTGAAGGTGTTGCTTGGTATGGTGAAGGTGATGCTTGGTATGGTGAAGGTGATGCTTGGTATGGTGAAGGTGATGCTTGGTATGGTGAAGGTGATGCTTGGTATGGTGAAGGTGATGCTTGGTATGGTGAAGGTGATGCTTGGTATGGTGAAGGTGATGCTTGGTATGGTGAAGGTGATGCTTGGTATGGTGAAGGTGATGCTTGGTATGATGAAGGTGATGCTTGGTATGGTGACGGCGATGCTTGGTATGGTGAAGGCGACGCTTGGTATGGTGAAGGCGACGCTTGGTATGGTGAAGGTGATACTTGGTATGGTGAAGGTGATACTTGGTATGGTGAAGGTGATACTTGGTATGGTGAAGGTGATACTTCGTATGGTGAAGGTGATACTTGGTATGGTGAAGGTGATACTTGGTATGGTGAAGGTGATACTTGGTATGGTGAAGGTGATACTTGGTATGGTGAAGGTGATACTTGGTATGGTGAAGGTGATACTTGGTACGGTGAAGGTGATACTTGGTACGGTGAGTGTGATACTTGGTACGGTGAAGGTGATACTTGGTACGGTGAAGGTGATACTTGGTACGGTGAAGGTGATACTTGGTACGGTGAAGGTGATGCTTGGTACGGTGAAGGTGATGCTTGGTACGGTGAAGGTGATGCTTGGTACGGTGAAGGTGATGCTTGCTATGGTGAAGGTGATGCTTGCTATGGTGAAAGTGATGCTTGCTATGGTGAAGGTGATGCTTGCTATGGTGAAGGTGATGCTTGCTATGGTGAAGGTGATGCTTGCTATGGTGAAGGTGATGCTTGCTATGGTGAAGGTGATGCTTGCTATGGTGAAGGTGATGCTTGCTATGGTGAAGGTGATGCTTGCTATGGTGAAGGTGATGCTTGCTATGGTGAAGGTGATGCTTGGTATGGTGAAGGTGATGCTTGGTATGGTGAAGGTGATGCTTGGTATGGTGAAGGTGATGCTTGGTATGGTGAAGGTGATGCTTGGTATGGTGAAGGTGATGCTTGGTATGGTGAAGGTGATGCTTGGTATGGTGAAGGTGATGCTTGGCATGGTGAAGGTGATGCTTGGTATGGTGAAGGTGATGCTTGGTATGGTGAAAGTGATGCTTGGTATGGTGAAGGTGATGCTTGGTATGGTGAAGGTGATGCTTGGTATGGTGAAGGTGATGCTTGGTATGGTGAAGGTGATGCTTGGTATGGTGGAGGTGATGCTTGCTATGGTGGAGGTGATGCTTGGTATGGTGAAGGTGATGCTTGGTATGGTGAAGGTGATGCTTGGTATGGTGAAGGTGATGCTTGGTATGGTGAAGGTGATGCTTGGTATGGTGAAGGTGATGCCTGGTATGGTGAAGGTGATGCTTGGTATGGTGAAGGTGATGCTTGGTATGGTGAAGGTGATGCTTGGTATGGTGAAGGTGATGCTTGGTATGGAATGTGATGCTTGCTATGGTGAAGGTGATGCTTGCTATGGTGAAGGTGATGCTTTCTATGGTGAAGGTGATGCTTGGTATGTTGAAGGTGATGCTTGGTATGGTGAAGGTGATGCTTGGTATGGTGAAGGTGATACTTGGTACGGTGAAGGTGATACTTGGTACGGTGAAGGTGATACTTGGTACGGTGAAGGTGATACTTGGTACGGTGAAGGTGATACTTGGTACGGTGAAGGTGATACTTGGTACGGTGAAGGTGATACTTGGTACGGTGAAGGTGATACTTGGTACAGTGAAGGTGATACTTGGTACGGTGAAGGTGATACTTGGTACGGTGAAGGTGATACTTGGTACGGTGAAGGTGATGCATGGTACGGTGAAGGTGATGCTTGGTACGGTGAAGGTGATGCTTGGTACGGTGAAGGTGATGCTTGCTATGGTGAAGGTGATGCTTGCTAAGGTGAAGGTGATGCTTGCTATGGTGAAGGTGATGCTTGCTATGGTGAAGGTGATGCTTGCTATGCTGGAGGTGATGCTTGCTATGGTGGAGGTGATGCTTGCTATGGTGGAGTTGATGCTTGCTATGGTGGAGGTGATGCTTGCTATGGTGGAGGTGATGCTTGCTATGGTGGAGGTGATGCTTGCTATGGTGGAGGTGATGCTTGCTATGGTGGAGGTGATGCTTGCTATGGTGAAGGTGATGCTTGCTATGGTGAAGGTGATGCTTGCTATGGTGAATGTGATGCTTGGTATGGTGAAGGTGATGCTTGCTATGGTGAAGGTGATGCTTGGTATGGTGAAGGTGATGCTTGGTATGGTGAAGGTGATGCTTGGTATGTTGAAGGTGATGCTTGGTATGGTGAAGGTGATGCTTGGTATGGTGAAGGTGTTGCTTGGTACGGTGAAGGTGATGCTTGGTATGGTGAAGGTGTTGCTTGGTATGGTGAAGGTGATGCTTGGTATGGTGAAGGTGATCCTTGGTATGGTGAAGGTGATGCTTGGTATGGTGAAGGTGATGCTTGGTATGGTGAAGGTGATGCTTGGTATGGTGAAGGTGATGCTTGGTATGGTGAAGGTGATGCTTGGTATGGTGAAGGTGATGCTTGGTATGGTGAAGGTGATGCTTGGTATGGTGACGGCGATGCTTGGTATGGTGACGGCGATGCTTGGTATGGTGAAGGCGACGCTTGGTATGGTGAAGGCGACGCTTGGTATGGTGAAGGTTATACTTGGTATGGTGAAGGTGATACTTGGTATGGTGAAGGTGATACTTGGTATGGTGAAGGTGATACTTCGTATGGTGAAGGTGATACTTGGTATGGTGAAGGTGATACTTGGTATGGTGAAGGTGATACTTGGTATGGTGAAGGTGATACTTGGTATGGTGAAGGTGATACTTGGTATGGTGAAGGTGATACTTGGTACGGTGAAGGTGATACTTGGTACGGTGAGTGTGATACTTGGTACGGTGAAGGTGATACTTGGTACGGTGAAGGTGATACTTGGTACGGTGAAGGTGATACTTGGTACGGTGAGTGTGATACTTGGTACGGTGAAGGTGATACTTGGTACGGTGAAGGTGATACTTGGTACGGTGAAGGTGATGCTTGGTACGGTGAAGGTGATGCTTGGTACGGTGAAGGTGATGCTTGGTACGGTGAAGGTGATGCTTGCTATGGTGAAGGTGATGCTTGCTATGGTGAAAGTGATGCTTGCTATGGTGAAGGTGATGCTTGCTATGGTGAAGGTGATGCTTGCTATGGTGAAGGTGATGCTTGCTATGGTGAAGGTGATGCTTGCTATGGTGAAGGTGATGCTTGCTATGGTGAAGGTGATGCTTGCTATGGTGAAGGTGATGCTTGCTATGGTGAAGGTGATGCTTGGTATGGTGAAGGTGATGCTTGGTATGGTGAAGGTGATGCTTGGTATGGTGAAGGTGATGCTTGGTATGGTGAAGGTGATGCTTGGTATGGTGAAGGTGATGCTTGGTATGGTGAAGGTGATGCTTGGTATGGTGAAGGTGATGCTTGGTATGGTGAAGGTGATGCTTGCTATGGTGAAGGTGATGCTTGGTATGGTGAAGGTGATGCTTGGTATGGTGAAGGTGATGCTTGGTATGGTGAAGGTAATGCTTGGTATGTTGAAGGTGATGCTTGGTATGGTGAAGGTGATGCTTGGTATGGTGAAGGTGATGCTTGGTATGGTGAAGGTGATGCTTGGTATGGTGAAGGTGATGCTTGGTATGGTGAAGGTGATGCTTGGTATGGTGAAGGTGATGCTTGGTATGATGAAGGTGATGCTTGGTATGGTGACGGCGATGCTTGGTATGGTGAAGGCGACGCTTGGTATGGTGAAGGCGACGCTTGGTATGGTGAGGTGATGCTTGGTATGGTGAAGGTGATGCTTGCTATGGTGGAGGTGATGCTTGCTATGGTGAAGGTGATGCTTGGTATGGTGAAGGTGATGCTTGGTATGGTGGAGGTGATGCTTGCTATGGTGGAGGTGATGCTTGCTATGGTGAAGGTGATGCTTGCTATGGTGAAGGTGATGCTTGCTATGGTGAAGGTGATGCTTGCTATGGTGAAGGTGATGCTTGCTATGGTGAAGGTGATGCTTGCTATGGTGAAGGTGATGCTTGCTATGGTGAAGGTGATGCTTGCTATGGTGAAGGTGATGCTTGCTATGCTGGAGGTGATGCTTGCTATGGTGGAGGTGATGCTTGCTATGGTGGAGGTGATGCTTGCTATGGTGGAGTTGATGCTTGCTATGGTGGAGGTGATGCTTGCTATGGTGGAGGTGATGCTTGCTATGGTGGAGGTGATGCTTGCTATGGTGGAGGTGATGCTTGCTATGGTGGAGGTGATGCTTGCTATGGTGAAGGTGATGCTTGCTATGGTGAAGGTGATGCTTGCTATGGTGAATGTGATGCTTGGTATGGTGAAGGTGATGCTTGCTATGGTGAAGGTGATGCTTGGTATGGTGAAGGTGATGCTTGGTATGTTGAAGGTGATGCTTGGTATGGTGAAGGTGATGCTTGGTATGGTGAAGGTGTTGCTTGGTATGGTGAAGGTGTTGCTTGGTATGGTGAAGGTGATGCTTGGTATGGTGAAGGTGTTGCTTGGTATGGTGAAGGTGATGCTTGGTATGGTGAAGGTGATGCTTGGTATGGTGAAGGTGATGCTTGGTATGGTGAAGGTGATGCTTGGTATGGTGAAGGTGATGCTTGGTATGGTGAAGGTGATGCTTGGTATGGTGAAGGTGATGCTTGGTATGGTGAAGGTGATGCTTGGTATGGTGAAGGTGATGCTTGGTATGATGAAGGTGATGCTTGGTATGGTGACGGCGATGCTTGGTATGGTGAAGGCGACGCTTGGTATGGTGAAGGCGACGCTTGGTATGGTGAAGGTGATACTTGGTATGGTGAAGGTGATACTTGGTATGGTGAAGGTGATACTTGGTATGGTGAAGGTGATACTTCGTATGGTGAAGGTGATACTTGGTATGGTGAAGGTGATACTTGGTATGGTGAAGGTGATACTTGGTATGGTGAAGGTGATACTTGGTATGGTGAAGGTGATACTTGGTATGGTGAAGGTGATACTTGGTACGGTGAAGGTGATACTTGGTACGGTGAGTGTGATACTTGGTACGGTGAAGGTGATACTTGGTACGGTGAAGGTGATACTTGGTACGGTGAAGGTGATACTTGGTACGGTGAAGGTGATGCTTGGTACGGTGAAGGTGATGCTTGGTACGGTGAAGGTGATGCTTGGTACGGTGAAGGTGATGCTTGGTACGGTGAAGGTGATGCTTGCTATGGTGAAGGTGATGCTTGCTATGGTGAAGGTGATGCTTGCTATGGTGAAGGTGATGCTTGCTATGGTGAAGGTGATGCTTGCTATGGTGAAGGTGATGCTTGCTATGGTGAAGGTGATGCTTGCTATGGTGAAGGTGATGCTTGCTATGGTGAAGGTGATGCTTGCTATGGTGAAGGTGATGCTTGCTATGGTGAAGGTGATGCTTGGTATGGTGAAGGTGATGCTTGGTATGGTGAAGGTGATGCTTGGTATGGTGAAGGTGATGCTTGGTATGGTGAAGGTGATGCTTGGTATGGTGAAGGTGATGCTTGGTATGGTGAAGGTGATGCTTGGTATGGTGAAGGTGATGCTTGGTATGGTGAAGGTGATGCTTGCTATGGTGAAGGTGATGCTTGGTATGGTGAAGGTGATGCTTGGTATGGTGAAGGTAATGCTTGGTATGTTGAAGGTGATGCTTGGTATGGTGAAGGTGATGCTTGGTATGGTGAAGGTGATGCTTGGTATGGTGAAAGTGATGCTTGGTATGGTGAAGGTGATGCTTGGAATGGTGAAGGTGATGCTTGGTATGGTGAAGGTGATGCTTGGTATGGTGAAGGTGATGCTTGGTATGGTGGAGGTGATGCTTGCTATGGTGGAGGTGATGCTTGGTATGGTGAAGGTGATGCTTGGTATGGTGAAGGTGATGCTTGGTATGGTGAAGGTGATGCTTGGTATGGTGAAGGTGATGCTTGGTATGGTGAAGGTGATGCTTGGTATGGTGAAGGTGATGCTTGGTATGGTGAAGGTGATGCTTGGTATGGTGAAGGTGATGCTTGGTATGGAAGGTGATGCTTGCTATGGTGAAGGTGATGCTTGCTATGGTGAAGGTGATGCTTTCTATGGTGAAGGTGATGCTTGGTATGTTGAAGGTGATGCTTGGTATGGTAAAGGTGATGCTTGGTATGGTGAAGGTGATACTTGGTATGGTGAAGGTGATACTTGGTATGGTGAAGGTGATACTTGGTACGGTGAAGGTGATACTTGGTACGGTGAAGGTGATACTTGGTACGGTGAAGGTGATACTTGGTACGGTGAAGGTGATACTTGGTACGGTGAAGGTGATACTTGGTACGGTGAAGGTGATACTTGGTACGGTGAAGGTGATACTTGGTACGGTGAAGGTGATACTTGGTACGGTGAAGGTGATGCTTGGTACGGTGAAGGTGATGCTTGGTACGGTGAAGGTGATGCTTGGTACGGTGAAGGTGATGCTTGTTATGGTGAAGGTGATGCTTGCTAAGGTGAAGGTGATGCTTGCTATGGTGAAGGTGATGCTTGCTATGGTGAAGGTGATGCTTGCTATGGTGAAGGTGATGCTTGCTATGGTGAAGGTGATGCTTGCTATGGTGAAGGTGATGCTTGCTATGGTGAAGGTGATGCTTGCTATGGTGAAGGTGATGCTTGCTATGGTGAAGGTGATGCTTGCTATGGTGAAGGTGATGCTTGCTATGGTGAAGGTGATTCTTGGTATGGAAGGTGATGCTTGCTATGGTGAAGGTGATGCTTGCAATGGTGAAGGTGATGCTTGGTATGGTGAAGGTGATGCTTGCTATGGTGAAGGTGATGCTTAGTATGGTGAAGGTGATGCTTGGTATGGTGAAGGTGATGCTTGGTATGGTGAAGGTGATGCTTGGTATGGTGAAGGTGATGCTTGGTATGGTGAAGGTGATGCTTGGTGTGGTGAAGGTGATGCTTGGTATGGTGAAGGTGATGCTTGGTGTGGTGAAGGTGATGCTTGGTATGGTGAAGGTGATGCTTGGTATGGTGAAGGTGATGCTTGGTATGGTGAAGGTGATGCTTGGTATGGTGAAGGTGATGCTTGGTATGGTGAAGGTGATGCTTGGTATGGTGAAGGTGATGTTTGGTACGGTGAAGGTGATGCTTGGTACGGTGAAGGTGATGCTTGGTACGGTGAAGGTGATCCTTGGTACGGTGAAGGTGATACTTGGTACGGTGAAGGTGATGCTTGGTACGGTGAAGGTGATACTTGGTACGGTGAAGGTGATACTTGGTACGGTGAAGGTGATGCTTGGTACGGTGAAGGTGATGTTTGGTACGGTGAAGGTGATGCTTGGTACGGTGAAGGTGATGCTTGCTATGGTGAAGGTGATGCTTGCTGTGGTGAAGGTGATGCTTGCTATGGTGAAGGTGATGCTTGGTATGGTGAAGGTGATGCTTGCTATGGTGAAGGTGATGCTTGGTATGGAAGGTGATGCTTGCTATGGTGAAGGTGATGCTTGCTATGGTGAAGGTGATGCTTGGTATGGTGAAGGTGATGCTTGGTATGGTGAAGGTGATGCTTGGTATGGTGAAGGTGATGCTTGGTATGGTGAAGGTGATGCTTGGTATGGTGAAGGTGATGCTTGGTATGGTGAAGGTGATGCTTGGTATGGTGAAGGTGATGCTTGTTATGGTGAAGGTGATGCTTGGTATGGTGAAGGTGATGCTTGGTATGGTGAAGGTGATGCTTGGTATGGTGAAGGTGATGCTTGGTGTGGTGAAGGTGATACTTGGTATGGTGAAGGTGATACTTGGTACGGTGAAGGTGATACTTGGTACGGTGAAGGTGATACTTGGTACGGTGAAGGTGATACTTGGTACGGTGAAGGTGATACTTGGTACGGTGAAGGTGATGCTTGGTACGGTGAAGGTGATACTTGGTACGGTGAAGGTGATACTTGGTACGGTGAAGGTGATACTTGGCACGGTGAAGGTGATGCTTGGTACGGTGAAGGTGATGCTTGGTACGGTGAAGGTGATGCTTGGTATGGTGAAGGTGATGCTTGCTATGGTGAAGGTGATGCTTGCTCTGGTGAAGGTGATGCTTGCTATGGTGAAGGTGATGCTTGCTATGGTGAAGGTGATGCTTGCTATGGTGAAGGTGATGCTTGCTCTGGTGAAGGTGATGCTTGCTATGGTGAACGTGATGCTTTCTATGGTGAAGGTGATGCTTGCTATGGTGGAGGTGATGCTTGCTATGGTGGAGGTGATGCTTGCTATGGTGGAGGTGATGCTTGCTTTGGTGGAGGTGATGCTTGCTATGGTGGAGGTGATGCTTGCTATGGTGGAGGTGATGCTTGCTATGGTAAAGGTGATGCTTGCTATGGTGAAGGTGATGCTTGCAATGGTGAATGTGATGCTTGCTATGGTGGAGGTGATGCTTGCTATCGTGGAGGTGATGCTTGCTATGGTGGAGGTGATGCTTGCTATGGTAAAGGTGATGCTTGCTATGGTGAAGGTGATGCTTGCAATGGTGAATGTGATGCTTGCTATGGTGAAGGTGATGCTTGCTATGGTGAAGGTGATGCTTGCTATGGTGAAGGTGATGCTTGCTATGGTGAAGGTGATGCTTGCTATGGTGAAGGTGATGCTTGCTATGGTGAAGGTGATGCTTGCTATGGTGAAGGTGATGCTTGCTATGGTGAAGGTGATGCTTGCTATGGTGAAGGTGATGCTTGCTCTGGTGAAGGTGATGCTTGCTATGGTGAACGTGATGCTTTCTATGGTGAAGGTGATGCTTGCTATGGTGGAGGTGATGCTTGCTATGGTGGAGGTGATGCTTGCTATGGTGGAGGTGATGCTTGCTATGGTGGAGGTTATGCTTGCTATGGTGGAGGTGATGCTTGCTATGGTGGAGGTGATGCTTGCTATGGTGGAGGTGATGCTTGCTATGGTAAAGGTGATGCTTGCTATGGTGAAGGTGATGCTTGCAATGGTGAATGTGATGCTTGCTATGGTGAAGGTGATGCTTGCTATGGTGAAGGTGATGCTTGCTATGGTGAAGGTGATGCTTGCTATGGTGAAGGTGATGCTTGCTTTGGTGAAGGTGATGCTTGCTATGGTGGAGGTGATGCTTGCTATGGTGGAGGTGATGCTAGCTATGGTGGAGGTGACACTTGCTATGGTGAAGTGATGCTTGCTATGGTGAATGTGATGCTTGCTATGGTGAAGGTGGTGCTTGGTATGGTGAAGGTGATGCTTGCTATGGTGAAGGTGATGCTTGGTATGGTGAAGGTGATGCTTGGTATGGTGAAGGTGATGCTTGGTATGGTGAAGGTGATGCTTGGTATGGTGGAGGTGATGCTTGGTATGGTGAAGGTGATGCTTGGTATGGTGAAGGTGATGCTTGGTATGGTGAAGGTGATGCTTGGTATGGTGAAGGTGATGCTTGGTATGGTGAAGCTGATGCTTGGAATGGTGAGGTGATGCTTGGTATGGTGAAGGTGATGCTTGCTATGGTGGAGGTGATGCTTGCTATGGTGAAGGTGATGCTTGGTATGGTGAAGGTGATGCTTGGTATGGTGGAGGTGATGCTTGCTATGGTGGAGGTGATGCTTGCTATGGTGAAGGTGATGCTTGCTATGGTGAAGGTGATGCTTGCTATGGTGAAGGTGATGCTTGCTATGGTGAAGGTGATGCTTGCTATGGTGAAGGTGATGCTTGCTATGGTGAAGGTGATGCTTGCTATGGTGAAGGTGATGCTTGCTATGGTGAAGGTGATGCTTGCTATGGTGAAGGTGATGCTTGCTATGCTGGAGGTGATGCTTGCTATGGTGGAGGTGATGCTTGCTATGGTGGAGGTGATGCTTGCTATGGTGGAGTTGATGCTTGCTATGGTGGAGGTGATGCTTGCTATGGTGGAGGTGATGCTTGCTATGGTGGAGGTGATGCTTGCTATGGTGGAGGTGATGCTTGCTATGGTGAAGGTGATGCTTGCTATGGTGAAGGTGATGCTTGCTATGGTGAAGGTGATGCTTGGTATGGTGAAGGTGATGCTTGGTATGGTGAAGGTGATGCTTGGTATGTTGAAGGTGATGCTTGGTATGGTGAAGGTGATGCTTGGTATGGTGAAGGTGTTGCTTGGTATGGTGAAGGTGTTGCTTGGTATGGTGAAGGTGATGCTTGGTATGGTGAAGGTGTTGCTTGGTATGGTGAAGGTGATGCTTGGTATGGTGAAGGTGATGCTTGGTATGGTGAAGGTGATGCTTGCAATGGTGAATGTGATGCTTGCTATGGTGAAGGTGATGCTTGCTATGGTGAAGGTGATGCTTGCTATGGTGAAGGTGATGCTTGCTATGGTGGAGGTGATGCTTGCTATGGTGAACGTGATGCTTTCTATGGTGAAGGTGATGCTTGCTATGGTGGAGGTGATGCTTGCTATGGTGGAGGTGATGCTTGCTATGGTGGAGGTGATGCTTGCTATGGTGGAGGTGATGCTTGCTATGGTGGAGGTGATGCTTGCTATGGTGGAGGTGATGCTTGCTATGGTGGAGGTGATGCTTGCTATGGTAAAGGTGATGCTTGCTATGGTGAAGGTGATGCTTGCAATGGTGAATGTGATGCTTGCTATGGTGGAGGTGATGCTTGCTATGGTGGAGGTGATGCTTGCTATGGTGGAGGTGATGCTTGCTATGGTAAAGGTGATGCTTGCTATGGTGAAGGTGATGCTTGCAATGGTGAATGTGATGCTTGCTATGGTGAAGGTGATGCTTGCTATGGTGAAGGTGATGCTTGCTATGGTGAAGGTGATGCTTGCTATGGTGAAGGTGATGCTTGCTATGGTGAAGGTGATGCTTGCTATGGTGAAGGTGATGCTTGCTATGGTGAAGGTGATGCTTGCTATGGTGAAGGTGATGCTTGCTATGGTGAAGGTGATGCTTGCTCTGGTGAAGGTGATGCTTGCTATGGTGAACGTGATGCTTTCTATGGTGAAGGTGATGCTTGCTATGGTGGAGGTGATGCTTGCTATGGTGGAGGTGATGCTTGCTAAGGTGGAGGTGATGCTTGCTATGGTGGAGGTGATGCTTGCTATGGTGGAGGTGATGCTTGCTATGGTGGAGGTGATGCTTGCTATGGTGGAGGTGATGCTTGCTATGGTAAAGGTGATGCTTGCTATGGTGAAGGTGATGCTTGCAATGGTGAATGTGATGCTTGCTATGGTGAAGGTGATGCTTGCTATGGTGAAGGTGATGCTTGCTATGGTGAAGGTGATGCTTGCTATGGTGAGGGTGATGCTTGCTTTGGTGAAGGTGATGCTTGCTATGGTGGAGGTGATGCTTGCTATGGTGGAGGTGATGCTAGCTATGGTGGAGGTGACACTTGCTATGGTGAAGGTGATGCTTGCTATGGTGAATGTGATGCTTGCTATGGTGAAGGTGGTGCTTGGTATGGTGAAGGTGATGCTTGCTATGGTGAAGGTGATGCTTGGTATGGTGAAGGTGATGCTTGGTATGGTGAAGGTGATGCTTGGTATGGTGAAGGTGATGCTTGGTATGGTGAAGGTGATGCTTGGTATGGTGAAGGTGATGCTTGGTATGGTGAAGGTGATGCTTGGTATGGTGAAGGTGATGCTTGGTATGGTGAAGGTGATGCTTGGTATGGTGAAGCTGATGCTTGGAATGGTGAGGTGATGCTTGGTATGGTGAAGGTGATGCTTGCTATGGTGGAGGTGATGCTTGCTATAGTGAAGGTGATGCTTGGTATGGTGAAGGTGATGCTTGGTATGGTGGAGGTGATGCTTGCTATGGTGGAGGTGATGCTTGCTATGGTGAAGGTGATGCTTGCTATGGTGAAGGTGATGCTTGCTATGGTGAAGGTGATGCTTGCTATGGTGAAGGTGATGCTTGCTATGGTGAAGGTGATGCTTGCTATGGTGAAGGTGATGCTTGCTATGGTGAAGGTGATGCTTGCTATGGTGAAGGTGATGCTTGCTATGCTGGAGGTGATGCTTGCTATGGTGGAGGTGATGCTTGCTATGGTGGAGGTGATGCTTGCTATGGTGGAGTTGATGCTTGCTATGGTGGAGGTGATGCTTGCTATGGTGGAGGTGATGCTTGCTATGGTGGAGGTGATGCTTGCTATGGTGGAGGTGATGCTTGCTATGGTGAAGGTGATGCTTGCTATGGTGAAGGTGATGCTTGCTATGGTGAATGTGATGCTTGGTATGGTGAAGGTGATGCTTGCTATGGTGAAGGTGATGCTTGGTATGGTGAAGGTGATGCTTGGTATGGTGAAGGTGATGCTTGGTATGTTGAAGGTGATGCTTGGTATGGTGAAGGTGATGCTTGGTATGGTGAAGGTGTTGCTTGGTATGGTGAAGGTGTTGCTTGGTATGGTGAAGGTGATGCTTGGTATGGTGAAGGTGTTGCTTGGTATGGTGAAGGTGATGCTTGGTATGGTGAAGGTGATGCTTGGTATGGTGAAGGTGATGCTTGGTATGGTGAAGGTGATGCTTGGTATGGTGAAGGTGATGCTTGGTATGGTGAAGGTGATGCTTGGTATGGTGAAGGTGATGCTTGGTATGGTGAAGGTGATGCTTGGTATGGTGAAGGTGATGCTTGGTATGGTGAAGGTGATGCTTGGTATGATGAAGGTGATGCTTGGTATGGTGACGGCGATGCTTGGTATGGTGAAGGCGACGCTTAGTATGGTGAAGGCGACGCTTGGTATGGTGAAGGTGATACTTGGTATGGTGAAGGTGATACTTGGTATGGTGAAGGTGATACTTGGTATGGTGAAGGTGATACTTGGTATGGTGAAGGTGATACTTGGTATGGTGAAGGTGATACTTGGTATGGTGAAGGTGATACTTGGTATGGTGAAGGTGATACTTGGTATGGTGAAGGTGATACTTGGTACGGTGAAGGTGATACTTGGTACGGTGAGTGTGATACTTGGTACGGTGAAGGTGATACTTGGTACGGTGAAGGTGATACTTGGTACGGTGAAGGTGATACTTGGTACGGTGAAGGTGATGCTTGGTACGGTGAAGGTGATGCTTGGTACGGTGAAGGTGATGCTTGGTACGGTGAAGGTGATGCTTGCTATGGTGAAGGTGATGCTTGCTATGGTGAAAGTGATGCTTGCTATGGTGAAGGTGATGCTTGCTATGGTGAAGGTGATGCTTGCTATGGTGAAGGTGATGCTTGCTATGGTGAAGGTGATGCTTGCTATGGTGAAGGTGATGCTTGCTATGGTGAAGGTGATGCTTGCTATGGTGAAGGTGATGCTTGCTATGGTGAAGGTGATGCTTGCTATGGTGAAGGTGATGCTTGGTATGGTGAAGGTGATGCTTGGTATGGTGAAGGTGATGCTTGGTATGGTGAAGGTGATGCTTGGTATGGTGAAGGTGATGCTTGGTATGGTGAAGGTGATGCTTGGTATGGTGAAGGTGATGCTTGGTATGGTGAAGGTGATGCTTGCTATGGTGAAGGTGATGCTTGGTATGGTGAAGGTGATGCTTGGTATGGTGAAGGTAATGCTTGGTATGTTGAAGGTGATGCTTGGTATGGTGAAGGTGATGCTTGGTATGGTGAAGGTGATGCTTGGTATGGTGAAAGTGATGCTTGGTATGGTGAAGGTGATGCTTGGTATGGTGAAGGTGATGCTTGGTATGGTGAAGGTGATGCTTGGTATGGTGGAGGTGATGCTTGGTATGGTGGAGGTGATGCTTGCTATGGTGGAGGTGATGCTTGGTATGGTGAAGGTGACGCTTGGTATGGTGAAGGTGATGCTTGGTATGGTGAAGGTGATGCTTGGTATGGTGAAGGTGATGCTTGGTATGGTGAAGGTGATGCCTGGTATGGTGAAGGTGATGCTTGGTATGGTGAAGGTGATGCTTGGTATGGTGAAGGTGATGCTTGGTATGGTGAAGGTGATGCTTGGTATGGTGAAGGTGATGCTTGGTATGGAAGGTGATGCTTGCTATGGTGAAGGTGATGCTTGCTATGGTGAAGGTGATGCTTTCTATGGTGAAGGTGATGCTTGGTATGTTGAAGGTGATGCTTGGTATGGTGAAGGTGATGCTTGGTATGGTGAAGGTGATACTTGGTATGGTGAAGGTGATACTTGGTATGGTGAAGGTGATACTTGGTATGGTGAAGGTGATACTTGGTACGGTGAAGGTGATACTTGGTACGGTGAAGGTGATACTTGGTACGGTGAAGGTGATACTTGGTACGGTGAAGGTGATACTTGGTACGGTGAAGGTGATACTTGGTACGGTGAAAGTGATACTTGGTACGGTGAAGGTGATACTTGGTACGGTGAAGGTGATACTTGGTACGGTGAAGGTGATGCTTGGTACGGTGAAGGTGATGCTTGGTACGGTGAAGGTGATGCTTGGTACGGTGAAGGTGATGCTTGCTATGGTGAAGGTGATGCTTGCTAAGGTGAAGGTGATGCTTGCTATGGTGAAGGTGATGCTTGCTATGGTGAAGGTGATGCTTGCTATGGTGAAGGTGATGCTTGCTATGGTGAAGGTGATGCTTGCTATGGTGAAGGTGATGCTTGCTATGGTGAAGGTGATGCTTGCTATGGTGAAGGTGATGCTTGCTATGGTGAAGGTGATGCTTGCTATGGTGAAGGTGATGCTTGCTATGGTGAAGGTGATTCTTGGTATGGAAGGTGATGCTTGCTATGGTGAAGGTGATGCTTGCAATGGTGAAGGTGATGCTTGGTATGGTGAAGGTGATGCTTGCTATGGTGAAGGTGATGCTTAGTATGGTGAAGGTGATGCTTGGTATGGTGAAGGTGATGCTTGGTATGGTGAAGGTGATGCTTGGTATGGTGAAGGTGATGCTTGGTATGGTGAAGGTGATGCTTGGTATGGTGAAGGTGATGCTTGGTATGGTGAAGGTGATGCTTGGTGTGGTGAAGGTGATGCTTGGTATGGTGAAGGTGATGCTTGGTATGGTGAAGGTGATGCTTGGTGTGGTGAAGGTGATGCTTGGTATGGTGAAGGTGATGCTTGGTATGGTGAAGGTGATGCTTGGTATGGTGAAGGTGATGCTTGCAATGGTGAATGTGATGCTTGCTATGGTGAAGGTGATGCTTGCTATGGTGAAGGTGATGCTTGCTATGGTGAAGGTGATGCTTGCTATGGTGAAGGTGATGCTTGCTTTGGTGAAGGTGATGCTTGCTATGGTGGAGGTGATGCTTGCTATGGTGGAGGTGATGCTAGCTATGGTGGAGGTGACATTTGCTATGGTGAAGGTGATGCTTGCTATGGTGAATGTGATGCTTGCTATGGTGAAGGTGGTGCTTGGTATGGTGAAGGTGATGCTTGCTATGGTGAAGGTGATGCTTGCTATGGTGAAGGTGATGCTTGCTATGGTGAAGGTGATGCTTGCTATGGTGAAGGTGATGCTTGCTATGGTGAAGGTGATTCTTGGTATGGAAGGTGATGCTTGCTATGGTGAAGGTGATGCTTGCAATGGTGAAGGTGATGCTTGGTATGGTGAAGGTGATGCTTGCTATGGTGAAGGTGATGCTTAGTATGGTGAAGGTGATGCTTGGTATGGTGAAGGTGATGCTTGGTATGGTGAAGGTGATGCTTGGTATGGTGAAGGTGATGCTTGGTATGGTGAAGGTGATGCTTGGTATGGTGAAGGTGATGCTTGGTATGGTGAAGGTGATGCTTGGTGTGGTGAAGGTGATGCTTGGTATGGTGAAGGTGATGCTTGGTATGGTGAAGGTGATGCTTGGTGTGGTGAAGGTGATGCTTGGTATGGTGAAGGTGATGCTTGGTATGGTGAAGGTGATGCTTGGTATGGTGAAGGTGATGCTTGCAATGGTGAATGTGATGCTTGCTATGGTGGAGGTGATGCTTGCTATGGTGGAGGTGATGCTTGCTATGGTAAAGGTGATGCTTGCTATGGTGAAGGTGATGCTTGCAATGGTGAATGTGATGCTTGCTATGGTGAAGGTGATGCTTGCTATGGTGAAGGTGATGCTTGCTATGGTGAAGGTGATGCTTGCTATGGTGAAGGTGATGCTTGCTATGGTGAAGGTGATGCTTGCTATGGTGAAGGTGATGCTTGCTATGGTGAAGGTGATGCTTGCTATGGTGAAGGTGATGCTTGCTATGGTGAAGGTGATGCTTGCTCTGGTGAAGGTGATGCTTGCTATGGTGAACGTGATGCTTTCTATGGTGAAGGTGATGCTTGCTATGGTGGAGGTGATGCTTGCTATGGTGGAGGTGATGCTTGCTATGGTGGAGGTGATGCTTGCTATGGTGGAGGTGATGCTTGCTATGGTGGAGGTGATGCTTGCTATGGTGGAGGTGATGCTTGCTATGGTGGAGGTGATGCTTGCTATGGTAAAGGTGATGCTTGCTATGGTGAAGGTGATGCTTGCAATGGTGAATGTGATGCTTGCTATGGTGAAGGTGATGCTTGCTATGGTGAAGGTGATGCTTGCTATGGTGAAGGTGATGCTTGCTATGGTGAAGGTGATGCTTGCTTTGGTGAAGGTGATGCTTGCTATGGTGGAGGTGATGCTTGCTATGGTGGAGGTGATGCTAGCTATGGTGGAGGTGACACTTGCTATGGTGAAGGTGATGCTTGCTATGGTGAATGTGATGCTTGCTATGGTGAAGGTGGTGCTTGGTATGGTGAAGGTGATGCTTGCTATGGTGAAGGTGATGCTTGGTATGGTGAAGGTGATGCTTGGTATGGTGAAGGTGATGCTTGGTATGGTGAAGGTGATGCTTGGTATGGTGAAGGTGATGCTTGGTATGGTGAAGGTGATGCTTGGTATGGTGAAGGTGATGCTTGGTATGGTGAAGGTGATGCTTGGTATGGTGAAGCTGATGCTTGGAATGGTGAGGTGATGCTTGGTATGGTGAAGGTGATGCTTGCTATGGTGGAGGTGATGCTTGCTATGGTGAAGGTGATGCTTGGTATGGTGAAGGTGATGCTTGCTATGGTGAATGTGATGCTTGGTATGGTGAAGGTGATGCTTGCTATGGTGAAGGTGATGCTTGGTATGGTGAAGGTGATGCTTGGTATGGTGAAGGTGATGCTTCGTATGTTGAAGGTGATGCTTGGTATGGTGAAGGTGATGCTTGGTATGGTGAAGGTGTTGCTTGGTATGGTGAAGGTGTTGCTTGGTATGGTGAAGGTGATGCTTGGTATGGTGAAGGTGTTGCTTGGTATGGTGAAGGTGATGCTTGGTATGGTGAAGGTGATGCTTGGTATGGTGAAGGTGATGCTTGGTATGGTGAAGGTGATGCTTGGTATGGTGAAGGTGATGCTTGGTATGGTGAAGGTGATGCTTGGTATGGTGAAGGTGATGCTTGGTATGGTGAAGGTGATGCTTGGTATGGTGAAGGTGATGCTTGGTATGGTGAAGGTGATGCTTGGTATGGTGAAGGTGATGCTTGGTATGATGAAGGTGATGCTTGGTATGGTGACGGCGATGCTTGGTATGGTGAAGGCGACGCTTGGTATGGTGAAGGCGACGCTTGGTATGGTGAAGGTGATACTTGGTATGGTGAAGGTGATACTTGGTATGGTGAAGGTGATACTTGGTATGGTGAAGGTGATACTTCGTATGGTGAAGGTGATACTTGGTATGGTGAAGGTGATACTTGGTATGGTGAAGGTGATACTTGGTATGGTGAAGGTGATACTTGGTATGGTGAAGGTGATACTTGGTATGGTGAAGGTGATACTTGGTACGGTGAAGGTGATACTTGGTACGGTGAGTGTGATACTTGGTACGGTGAAGGTGATACTTGGTACGGTGAAGGTGATACTTGGTACGGTGAAGGTGATACTTGGTACGGTGAAGGTGATGCTTGGTACGGTGAAGGTGATGCTTGGTACGGTGAAGGTGATGCTTGGTACGGTGAAGGTGATGCTTGCTATGGTGAAGGTGATGCTTGCTATGGTGAAAGTGATGCTTGCTATGGTGAAGGTGATGCTTGCTATGGTGAAGGTGATGCTTGCTATGGGGAAGGTGATGCTTGCTATGGTGAAGGTGATGCTTGCTATGGTGAAGGTGATGCTTGCTATGGTGAAGGTGATGCTTGCTATGGTGAAGGTGATGCTTGCTATGGTGAAGGTGATGCTTGCTATGGTGAAGGTGATGCTTGGTATGGTGAAGGTGATGCTTGGTATGGTGAAGGTGATGCTTGGTATGGTGAAGGTGATGCTTGGTATGGTGAAGGTGATGCTTGGTATGGTGAAGGTGATGCTTGGTATGGTGAAGGTGATGCTTGGTATGGTGAAGGTGATGCTTGCTATGGTGAAGGTGATGCTTGGTATGGTGAAGGTGATGCTTGGTATGGTGAAGGTAATGCTTGGTATGTTGAAGGTGATGCTTGGTATGGTGAAGGTGATGCTTGGTATGGTGAAGGTGATGCTTGGTATGGTGAAAGTGATGCTTGGTATGGTGAAGGTGATGCTTGGTATGGTGAAGGTGATGCTTGGTATGGTGAAGGTGATGCTTGGTATGGTGGAGGTGATGCTTGGTATGGTGGAGGTGATGCTTGCTATGGTGGAGGTGATGCTTGGTATGGTGAAGGTGATGCTTGGTATGGTGAAGGTGATGCTTGGTATGGTGAAGGTGATGCTTGGTATGGTGAAGGTGATGCTTGGTATGGTGAAGGTGATGCCTGGTATGGTGAAGGTGATGCTTGGTATGGTGAAGGTGATGCTTGGTATGGTGAAGGTGATGCTTGGTATGGTGAAGGTGATGCTTGGTATGGTGAAGGTGATGCTTGGTATGGAAGGTGATGCTTGCTATGGTGAAGGTGATGCTTGCTATGGTGAAGGTGATGCTTTCTATGGTGAAGGTGATGCTTGGTATGTTGAAGGTGATGCTTGGTATGGTGAAGGTGATGCTTGGTATGGTGAAGGTGATACTTGGTATGGTGAAGGTGATACTTGGTATGGTGAAGGTGATACTTGGTACGGTGAAGGTGATACTTGGTACGGTGAAGGTGATACTTGGTACGGTGAAGGTGATACTTGGTACGGTGAAGGTGATACTTGGTACGGTGAAGGTGATACTTGGTACGGTGAAGGTGATACTTGGTACGGTGAAGGTGATACTTGGTACGGTGAAGGTGATGCTTGGTACGGTGAAGGTGATGCTTGGTACGGTGAAGGTGATGCTTGGTACGGTGAAGGTGATGCTTGGTACGGTGAAGGTGATGCTTGCTAAGGTGAAGGTGATGCTTGCTATGGTGAAGGTGATGCTTGCTATGGTGAAGGTGATGCTTGCTATGGTGAAGGTGATGCTTGCTATGGTGAAGGTGATGCTTGCTATGGTGAAGGTGATGCTTGCTATGGTGAAGGTGATGCTTGCTATGGTGAAGGTGATGCTTGCTATGGTGAAGGTGATTCTTGGTATGGAAGGTGATGCTTGCTATGGTGAAGGTGATGCTTGCAATGGTGAAGGTGATGCTTGGTATGGTGAAGGTGATGCTTAGTATGGTGAAGGTGATGCTTGGTATGGTGAAGGTGCTGCTTGGTATGGTGAAGGTGATGCTTGGTATGGTGAAGGTGATGCTTGGTATGGTGAAGGTGATGCTTGGTATGGTGAAGGTGATGCTTGGTATGGTGAAGGTGATGCTTGGTGTGGTGAAGGTGATGCTTGGTATGGTGAAGGTGATGCTTGGTATGGTGAAGGTGATGCTTGGTGTGGTGAAGGTGATGCTTGGTGTGGTGAAGGTGATGCTTGGTATGGTGAAGGTGATGCTTGGTATGGTGAAGGTGATGCTTGGTATGGTGAAGGTGATGCTTGGTATGGTGAAGGTGATGTTTGGTACGGTGAAGGTGATGCTTGGTACGGTGAAGGTGATGCTTGGTACGGTGAAGGTGATCCTTGGTACGGTGAAGGTGATACTTGGTACGGTGAAGGTGATGCTTGGTACGGTGAAGGTGATGCTTGGTACGGTGAAGGTGATACTTGGTACGGTGAAGGTGATACTTGGTACGGTGAAGGTGATGCTTGGTACGGTGAAGGTGATGTTTGGTACGGTGAAGGTGATGCTTGGTACGGTGAAGGTGATGCTCTCTATGGTGAAGGTGATGCTTGCTATGGTGAAGGTGATGCTTGCTATGGTGAAGGTGATGCTTGGTATGGTGAAGGTGATGCTTGCTATGGTGAAGGTGATGCTTGGTATGGAAGGTGATGCTTGCTATGGTGAAGGTGATGCTTGCTATGGTGAAGGTGATGCTTGGTATGGTGAAGGTGATGCTTGGTATGGTGAAGGTGATGCTTGGTATGGTGAAGGTGATGCTTGGTATGGTGAAGGTGATGCTTGGTATGGTGAAGGTGATGCTTGGTATGGTGAAGGTGATGCTTGGTATGGTGAAGGTGATGCTTGTTATGGTGAAGGTGATGCTTGGTGTGGTGAAGGTGATACTTGGTATGGTGAAGGTGATACTTGGTGCGGTGAAGGTGATACTTGGTACGGTGAAGGTGATACTTGGTACGGTGAAGGTGATACTTGGTACGGTGAAGGTGATACTTGGTACGGTGAAGGTGATACTTGGTACGGTGAAGGTGATACTTGGTACGGTGAAGGTGATACTTGGCACGGTGAAGGTGATGCTTGGTACAGTGAAGGTGATGCTTGGTACGATGAAGGTGATGCTTGGTATGGTGAAGGTGATGCTTGCTATGGTGAAGGTGATGCTTGCTATGGTGAAGGTGATGCTTGCTATGGTGAAGGTGATGCTTGCTATGGTGAAGGTGATGCTTGCTATGGTGAAGGTGATGCTTGCTCTGGTGAAGGTGATGCTTGCTATGGTGAACGTGATGCTTTCTATGGTGAAGGTGATGCTTGCTATGGTGGAGGTGATGCTTGCTATGGTGGAGGTGATGCTTGCTATGGTGGAGGTGATGCTTGCTATGGTGGAGGTGATGCTTGCTATGGTGGAGGTGATGCTTGCTATGGTGGAGGTGATGCTTGCTATGGTGGAGGTGATGCTTGCTATGGTAAAGGTGATGCTTGCTATGGTGGAGGTGATGCTTGCTATGGTGGAGGTGATGCTTGCTATGGTGGAGGTGATGCTTGCTATGGTAAAGGTGATGCTTGCTATGGTGAAGGTGATGCTTGCAATGGTGAATGTGATGCTTGCTATGGTGAAGGTGATGCTTGCTATGGTGAAGGTGATGCTTGCTATGGTGAAGGTGATGCTTGCTATGGTGAAGGTGATGGTTGCTATGGTGAAGGTGATGCTTGCTATGGTGAAGGTGATGCTTGCTATGGTGAAGGTGATGCTTGCTATGGTGAACGTGATGCTTTCTATGGTGAAGGTGATGCTTGCTATGGTGGAGGTGATGCTTGCTATGGTGGAGGTGATGCTTGCTACGGTGGAGGTGATGCTTGCTATGGTGGAGGTGATGCTTGCTATGGTGGAGGTGATGCTTGCTATGGTGGAGGTGATGCTTGCTATGGTAAAGGTGATGCTTGCTATGGTGAAGGTGATGCTTGCAATGGTGAATGTGATGCTTGCTATGGTGAAGGTGATGCTTGCTATGGTGAAGGTGATGCTTGCTATGGTGAAGGTGATGCTTGCTATGGTGAAGGTGATGCTTGCTTTGGTGAAGGTGATGCTTGCTATGGTGGAGGTGATGCTTGCTATGGTGAAGGTGATGCTTGCTATGGTGAAGGTGATGCTTGCTATGGTGAAGGTGATGCTTGCTATGGTGAAGGTGATGCTTGGTATGGTTTAGGTGATGCTTGCTATGGTGAAGTTGATGCTTGCTATGGTGAAGGTGATGCTTGGTATGGTGAAGGTGATGCTTGGTATGGTGAAGGTGATGCTTGGTATGGTGAAGGTGATGCTTGGTATGGTGAAGGTGATGCTTGGTATGGTGAAGGTGATGCTTGGTATGGTGAAGGTGATGCTTGGTATGGTGAAGGTGATGCTTGGTATGGTGAAGGTGATGCTTGGTATGGTGAAGGTGATGCTTGGTATGGTGAAGGTGATGCTTGGTATGGTGAAGGTGATGCTTGGTATGGTGAAGGTGATGCTTGGTATGGTGAAGGTGATGCTTGGTATGGTGAAGGTGATACTTGGTACGGTGAAGGTTATGCTTGGTACGGTGAAGGTGATGCTTGGTACGGTGAAGGTGATGCTTGGTACGGTGAAGGTGATGCTTGGTACGGTGAAGGTGATACTTGGTACGGTGAAGGTGATACTTGGTACGGTGAAGGTGATACTTGGTACGGTGAAGGTGATACTTGGTACGGTGAAGGTGATACTTGGTACGGTGAAGGTGATACTTGGTACGGTGAAGGTGATACTTGGTACGGTGAAGGTGATACTTGGTACGGTGAAGGTGATACTTGGTACAGTGAAGGTGATACTGGGTACGGTGAAGGTGATACTTGGTACGGTGAAGGTGATGCTTGGTACGGTGAAGGTGATGCTTGGTACGGTGAAGGTGATGCTTGGTACGGTGAAGGTGATGCTTGGTACGGTGAAGGTGATGCTTGGTACAGTGAAGGTGATGCTTGCTATGGTGAAGGTGATGCTTGCTATGGTGAAGGTGATGCTTGCTATGGTGAAGGTGATGCTTCCTATGGTGAAGGTGATGCTTGCTATGGTGAAGGTGATGCATGCTATGGTGAAGGTGATGCTTGCTATGGTGAAGGTGATGCTTGCTATGGTGAAGGTGATGCTTGGTATGGTGAAGGTGATGCTTGCTATGGTGAAGGTGATGCTTGGTATGGAAGGTGATGCTTGCTATGGTGAAGGTGATGCTTGCTATGGTGAAGGTGATGCTTGCTTTGGTGAAGGTGATGCTTGCTATGGTGGAGGTGATGCTTGCTATGGTGAAGGTGATGCTTGCTATGGCGAAGGTGATGCTTGCTATGGTGAAGGTGATGCTTGGTATGGTGAAGGTGATGCTTGCTATGGTGAAGGTGATGCTTGGTATGGTGAACGGGATGCTTGGTATGGTGAAGGTGATGCTTGGTATGGTGAAGGTGATGCTTGGTATGGTGAAGGTGATGCTTGGTATGGTGAGGGTGATGCTTGGTATGGTGAAGGTGATGCTTGGTATGGTGAAGGTGATGCTCGGTATGTTGAAGGTGATGCTTGGTATGGTGAAGGTGATGCTTGGTATGGTGAAGGTGATACTTGGTATGGTGAAGGTGATACTTGGTATGGTGAAGGTGATACTTGGTATGGTGAAGGTGATACTTGGTATGGTGAAGGTGATACTTGGTATGGTGAAGGTGATACTTGGTATGGTGAAGGTGATACTTGGTATGGTGAAGGTGATACTTGGTACGGTGAAGGTGATACTTGGTACGGTGAAGGTGATACTTGGTACGGTGAAGGTGATACTTGGTACGGTGAAGGTGATACTTGGTACGGTGAAGGTGATACTTGGTACGGTGAAGGTGATGCTTGCTATGGTGAAGGTGATGCTTGCTATGGTGAAGGTGATGCTTGGTATGGTGAAGGTGATGCTTGCTATGGTGAAGGTGATGCTTGGTATGGAAGGTGATGCTTGCTATGGTGAAGGTGATGCTTTCTATGGTGAAGGTGATGCTTGCTATGGTGAAGGTGATCCTTGGTATGGTGAAGGTGATGCTTGGTATGGTGAAGGTGATGCTTGGTATGGTGAAGGTGATGCTTGGTATGGTGAAGGTGATGCTTGGTATGGTGAAGGTGATGCTTGGTATGTTGAAGGTGATGCTTGGTATGGTGAAGGTGATGCTTGGTATGGTGAAGGTGATGCTTGGTATGGTGAAGGTGTTGCTTGGTATGGTGAAGGTGATGCTTGGTATGGTGAAGGTGATGCTTGGTATGGTGAAGGTGATGCTTGGTATGGTGAAGGTGATGCTTGGTATGGTGAAGGTGATGCTTGCTATGGTGGAGGTGATGCTTGCTATGGTGAAGGTGATGCTTGGTATGGTGAAGGTGATGCTTGCTATGGTGGAGGTGATGCTTGCTATGGTGAAGGTGATGCTTGGTATGGTGAAGGTGATGCTTGGTATGGTGAAGGTGATGCTTGCTATGGTGGAGGTGATGCTTGCTATGGTGAAGGTGATGCTTGGTATGGTGAAGGTGATGCTTGCTATGGTGGAGGTGATGCTTGCTATGGTGAAGGTGATGCTTGCTATGGTGAAGGTGATACTTGGTATGGTGAAGGTGATACTTGGTATGGTGAAATTGATACTTGGTACGGTGAAGGTGATGCTTGCTATGCTGAAGGTGATGCTTGCTATGGTGGAGGTGATGCTTGCTATGGTGAAGGTGATGCTTGCTATGGTGAAGGTGATGCTTGCTATGGTGAAGGTGATGCTTGCTATGGTGAAGGTGATGCTTGCTATGGTGAAGGTGATGCTTGCTATGGTGGAAGTGATGCTTGCTATGGTGGAGGTGATGCTTGCTATGGTGGAGTTGATGCTTGCTATGGTGGAGGTGATGCTTGCTATGGTGGAGGTGATGCTTGCTATGGTGAAGGTGATGCTTGCTATGGTCTTCGTACAAAAGCTAGCGCAAAACACGACACACACAAGAAAGGTAGACAGGACAACGCGCTACTGACACTTCAGCAACCTTCATTTACAGATGGCTGTAACA